>NW_027361670.1:0-600000 GCF_039654945.1 Dendrobates tinctorius
GGGAGCGGCAATGTCTCCTCTGTATAATATAACTGATATCTGGAGAGCGGTGATGTCTCCTCTGTATAATATAACTGATATCTGGGGAGCGGTGATGTCTCCTCTGTATAATATAACTGATATCTGGGAGAGCGGTCGATGTCTCCTCTGTATAATATAACTGATATCTGGGGAGCGGTGATGTCTCCTCTGTATAATATAACTGATATCTGGGGAGCGGTGATGTCTCCTCTGTATAATATAACTGATATCTGGGGAGCGGTGATGTCTCCTCTGTATAATATAACTGATATCTGGAGAGCGGCGATGTCTCCTCTGTATAATATAACTGATATCTGGGGAGCGGTGATGTCTCCTCTGTATAATATAACTGATATCTGGAGAGCGGCGATGTCTCCTCTGTATAATATAACTGATATCTGGGGAGCGGTGATGTCTCCTCTGTATAATATAACTGATATCTGGGGAGCGGTGATGTCTCCTCTGTATAATATAACTGATATCTGGAGAGCGGTGATGTCTCCTCTGTATAATATAACTGATATCTGGGGAGCGGTGATGTCTCCTCTGTATAATATAACTGATATCTGGAGAGCGGCGATGTCTCCTCTGTATAATATAACTGATATCTGGGGAGCGGTGATGTCTCCTCTGTATAATATAACTGATATCTGGGGAGCGGTGATGTCTCCTCTGTATAATATAACTGATATCTGGGGAGCGGTGATGTCTCCTCTGTATAATATAACTGATATCTGGAGAGCGGTGATGTCTCCTCTGTATAATATAACTGATATCTGGGGAGCGGTGATGTCTCCTCTGTATAATATAACTGATATCTGGAGAGCGGCGATGTCTCCTCTGTATAATATAACTGATATCTGGAGAGCGGTGATGTCTCCTCTGTATAATATAACTGATATCTGGGGAGCGGTGATGTCTCCTCTGTATAATATAACTGATATCTGGAGAGCGGTGATGTCTCCTCTGTATAATATAACTGATATCTGGGGAGCGGCGATGTCACCTCTGTATAATATAACTGATATCTGGGGAGCGGTGATGTCACCTCTGTATAATATAACTGATATCTGGAGAGCGGCGATGTCTCCTCTGTATAATATAACTGATATCTGGGGAGCGGTGATGTCTCCTCTGTATAATATAACTGATATCTGGGGAGCGGCGATGTCTCCTCTGTATAATATAACTGATATCTGGGGAGCGGCGATGTCTCCTCTGTATAATATAACTGATATCTGGAGAGCGGCGATGTCTCCTCTGTATAATATAACTGATATCTGGGGAGCGGTGATGTCTCCTCTGTATAATATAACTGATATCTGGGAGCGGTGATGTCTCCTCTGTATAATATAACTGATATCTGGGGAGCGGTGATGTCTCCTCTGTATAATATAACTGATATCTGGGGAGCGGCGATGTCTCCTCTGTATAATATAACTGATATCTGGGGAGCGGTGATGTCTCCTCTGTATAATATAACTGATATCTGGGGAGCGGCGATGTCTCCTCTGTATAATATAACTGATATCTGGGGAGCGGTGATGTCTCCTCTGTATAATATAACTGATATCTGGGGAGCGGTGATGTCTCCTCTGTATAATATAACTGATATCTGGGGAGCGGCGATGTCTCCTCTGTATAATATAACTGATATCTGGGGAGCGGTGATGTCTCCTCTGTATAATATAACTGATATCTGGGGAGCGGTGATGTCTCCTCTGTATAATATAACTGATATCTGGGGAGCGGTGATGTCTCCTCTGTATAATATAACTGATATCTGGAGAGCGGTGATGTCTCCTCTGTATAATATAACTGATATCTGGGGAGCGGTGATGTCTCCTCTGTATAATATAACTGATATCTGGAGAGCGGCGATGTCTCCTCTGTATAATATAACTGATATCTGGGGAGCGGTGATGTCTCCTCTGTATAATATAACTGATATCTGGAGAGCGGCGATGTCTCCTCTGTATAATATAACTGATATGTGGGGAGCGGTGATGTCACCTCTGTATAATATAACTGATATCTGGGGATAGGTGATGTCTCCTCTGTATAATATAACTGATATCTGGGGAGCGGTGATGTCTCCTCTGTATAATATAACTGATATCTGGGGAGCGGTGATGTCTCCTCTGTATAATATAACTGATATCTGGGGAGCGGCGATGTCTCCTCTGTATAATATAACTGATATCTGGGGAGCGGTGATGTCTCCTCTGTATAATATAACTGATATCTGGAGAGCGGTGATGTCTCCTCTGTATAATATAACTGATATCTGGGGAGCGGTGATGTCTCCTCTGTATAATATAACTGATATCTGGGGAGCGGCGATGTCTCCTCTGTATAATATAACTGATATCTGGAGAGCGGTGATGTCTCCTCTGTATAATATAACTGATATCTGGGGAGCGGCGATGTCTCCTCTGTATAATATAACTGATATCTGGGGAGCGGCGATGTCTCCTCTGTATAATATAACTGATATCTGGGAGCGGCGATGTCTCCTCTGTATAATATAACTGATATCTGGGGAGCGGTGATGTCTCCTCTGTATAATATAACTGATATCTGGAGAGCGGCGATGTCTCCTCTGTATAATATAACTGATATCTGGGGAGCGGTGATGTCTCCTCTGTATAATATAACTGATATCTGGGGAGCGGTGATGTCTCCTCTGTATAATATAACTGATATCTGGGGAGCGGCGATGTCTCCTCTGTATAATATAACTGATATCTGGGGAGCGGCGATGTCTCCTCTGTATAATATAACTGATATCTGGGGAGCGGCGATGTCTCCTCTGTATAATATAACTGATATCTGGGGAGCGGTGATGTCTCCTCTGTATAATATAACTGATATCTGGGGAGCGGTGATGTCTCCTCTGTATAATATAACTGATATCTGGAGAGCGGCGATGTCTCCTCTGTATAATATAACTGATATCTGGGGAGCGGCGATGTCTCCTCTGTATAATATAACTGATATCTGGAGAGCGGTGATGTCTCCTCTGTATAATATAACTGATATCTGGGGAGCGGTGATGTCTCCTCTGTATAATATAACTGATATCTGGGGAGCAGTGATGTCTCCTCTGTATAATATAACTGATATCTGGGGAGCGGTGATGTCTCCTCTGTATAATATAACTGATATCTGGGGAGCGGCGATGTCTCCTCTGTATAATATAACTGATATCTGGGGAGCGGCGATGTCTCCTCTGTATAATATAACTGATATCTGGAGAGCGGTGATGTCTCCTCTGTATAATATAACTGATATCTGGGGAGCGGTGATGTCTCCTCTGTATAATATAACTGATATCTGGGGAGCGGCGATGTCTCCTCTGTATAATATAACTGATATCTGGGGAGCGGTGATGTCTCCTCTGTATAATATAACTGATATCTGGGGAGCGGTGATGTCTCCTCTGTATAATATAACTGATATCTGGAGAGCGGCGATGTCTCCTCTGTATAATATAACTGATACCTGGAGAGCGGCGATGTCTCCTCTGTATAATATAACTGATATCTGGAGAGCGGCGATGTCTCCTCTGTATAATATAACTGATATCTGGAGAGCGGTGATGTCTCCTCTGTATAATATAACTGATATCTGGAGAGCGGTGATGTCTCCTCTGTATAATATAACTGATATCTGGGGAGCGGCGATGTCTCCTCTGTATAATATAACTGATATCTGGGGAGCGGCGATGTCTCCTCTGTATAATATAACTGATATCTGGAGAGCGGTGATGTCTCCTCTGTATAATATAACTGATATCTGGAGAGCGGCGATGTCTCCTCTGTATAATATAACTGATATCTGGGGAGCGGTGATGTCACCTCTGTATAATATAACTGATATCTGGGGAGCGGTGATGTCACCTCTGTATAATATAACTGATATCTGGGGAGCGGCGATGTCTCCTCTGTATAATATAACTGATATCTGGGGAGCGGTGATGTCACCTCTGTATAATATAACTGATATCTGGGGAGCGGCGATGTCTCCTCTGTATAATATAACTGATATCTGGGGAGCGGTGATGTCTCCTCTGTATAATATAACTGATATCTGGGGAGCGGTGATGTCACCTCTGTATAATATAACTGATATCTGGAGAGCGGTGATGTCTCCTCTGTATAATATAACTGATATCTGGAGAGCGGCGATGTCTCCTCTGTATAATATAACTGATATCTGGGGAGCGATGATGTCACCTCTGTATAATATAACTGATATCTGGGGAGCGGTGATGTCACCTCTGTATAATATAACTGATATCTGGGGAGCGGCGATGTCTCCTCTGTATAATATAACTGATATCTGGGAGTGGGTGATGTCACCTCTGTATAATATAACTGATATCTGGGGAGCGGCGATGTCTCCTCTGTATAATATAACTGATATCTGGGGAGCGGTGATGTCTCCTCTGTATAATATAACTGATATCTGGGGAGCGGTGATGTCACCTCTGTATAATATAACTGATATCTGGGGAGCGGCGATGTCTCCTCTGTATAATATAACTGATATCTGGGGAGCGGTGATGTCTCCTCTGTATAATATAACTGATATCTGGGGAGCGGTGATGTCTCCTCTGTATAATATAACTGATATCTGGAGAGCGGCGATGTCTCCTCTGTATAATATAACTGATATCTGGGGAGCGATGATGTCTCCTCTGTATAATATAACTGATATCTGGGGAGCGGCGATGTCTCCTCTGTATAATATAACTGATATCTGGGGAGCAGCGATGTCTCCTCTGTATAATATAACTGATATCTGGGGAGCGGTGATGTCACATCTGTATAATATAACTGATATCTGGGGAGCGGTGATGTCACATCTGTATAATATAACTGATATCTGGAGAGCGGCGATGTCTCCTCTGTATAATATAACTGATATCTGGGGAGCGGTGATGTCACATCTGTATAATATAACTGATATCTGGGGAGCGGTGATGTCTCCTCTGTATAATATAACTGATATCTGGAGAGCGGCGATGTCTCCTCTGTATAATATAACTGATATCTGGGGAGCGATGATGTCTCCTCTGTATAATATAACTGATATCTGGGGAGCGGTGATGTCTCCTCTGTATAATATAACTGATATCTGGGGAGCGGTGATGTCTCCTCTGTATAATATAACTGATATCTGGGGAGCGGCGATGTCACCTCTGTATAATATAACTGATATCTGGGGAGCGGTGATGTCTCCTCTGTATAATATAACTGATATCTGGGGAGCGGTGATGTCTCCTCTGTATAATATAACTGATATCTGGGGAGCGGTGATGTCACCTCTGTATAATATAACTGATATCTGGGGAGCGGTGATGTCTCCTCTGTATAATATAACTGATATCTGGGGAGCGGTGATGTCTCCTCTGTATAATATAACTGATATCTGGGGAGCGGCGATGTCTCCTCTGTATAATATAACTGATATCTGGAGAGCGGCGATGTCTCCTCTGTATAATATAACTGATATCTGGGGAGCGGGGATGTCTCCTCTGTATAATATAACTGATATCTGAGGAGCGGTGATGTCTCCTCTGTATAATATAACTGATATCTGGAGAGCGGCGATGTCACCTCTGTATAATATAACTGATATCTGGGGAGCGGTGATGTCTCCTCTGTATAATATAACTGATATCTGGAGAGCGGTGATGTCACCTCTGTATAATATAACTGATATCTGGAGAGCGGTGATGTCTCCTCTGTATAATATAACTGATATCTGGAGAGCGGCGATGTCTCCTCTGTATAATATAACTGATATCTGGGGAGCGGCGATGTCTCCTCTGTATAATATAACTGATATCTGGGGAGCGGTGATGTCTCCTCTGTATAATATAACTGATATCTGGAGAGCGGTGATGTCACCTCTGTATAATATAACTGATATCTGGGGAGCGGTGATGTCACCTCTGTATAATATAACTGATATCTGGAGAGCGGTGATGTCTCCTCTGTATAATATAACTGATATCTGGGGAGCGGTGATGTCTCCTCTGTATAATATAACTGATATCTGGGGAGCGGCGATGTCTCCTCTGTATAATATAACTGATATCTGGGGAGCGGTGATGTCTCCTCTGTATAATATAACTGATATCTGGGGAGCGGTGATGTCTCCTCTGTATAATATAACTGATATCTGGGGAGCGGTGATGTCTCCTCTGTATAATATAACTGATATCTGGGGAGCGGTGATGTCTCCTCTGTATAATATAACTGATATCTGGAGAGCGGCGATGTCTCCTCTGTATAATATAACTGATATCTGGGGAGCGGCGATGTCTCCTCTGTATAATATAACTGATATCTGGGGAGCGGCGATGTCTCCTCTGTATAATATAACTGATATCTGGAGAGCGGTGATGTCTCCTCTGTATAATATAACTGATATCTGGGGAGCGGCGATGTCTCCTCTGTATAATATAACTGATATCTGGGGAGCGGTGATGTCTCCTCTGTATAATATAACTGATATCTGGGGAGCGGTGATGTCTCCTCTGTATAATATAACTGATATCTGGGGAGCGGTGATGTCTCCTCTGTATAATATAACTGATATCTGGGGAGCGGTGATGTCTCCTCTGTATAATATAACTGATATCTGGGGAGCGGCGATGTCTCCTCTGTATAATATAACTGATATCTGGGGAGCGGTGATGTCTCCTCTGTATAATATAACTGATATCTGGGGAGCGGTGATGTCTCCTCTGTATAATATAACTGATATCTGGGGAGCGGTGATGTCTCCTCTGTATAATATAACTGATATCTGGGGAGCGGTGATGTCTCCTCTGTATAATATAACTGATATCTGGGGAGCGGTGATGTCTCCTCTGTATAATATAACTGATATCTGGGGAGCGGTGATGTCTCCTCTGTATAATATAACTGATATCTGGGGAGCGGTGATGTCACCTCTGTATAATATAACTGATATCTGGGGAGCGGTGATGTCTCCTCTGTATAATATAACTGATATCTGGGGAGCGGTGATGTCACCTCTGTATAATATAACTGATATCTGGAGAGCGGTGATGTCTCCTCTGTATAATATAACTGATATCTGGGGAGCGGCGATGTCTCCTCTGTATAATATAACTGATATCTGGAGAGCGGAGATGTCTCCTCTGTATAATATAACTGATATCTGGGGAGCGGCGATGTCTCCTCTGTATAATATAACTGATATCTGGGGAGCGGTGATGTCTCCTCTGTATAATATAACTGATATCTGGGGAGCGGTGATGTCTCCTCTGTATAATATAACTGATATCTGGGAGCGGTGATGTCTCCTCTGTATAATATAACTGATATCTGGGGAGCGGTGATGTCTCCTCTGTATAATATAACTGATATCTGGGAGCGGCGATGTCTCCTCTGTATAATATAACTGATATCTGGGGAGCGGCGATGTCTCCTCTGTATAATATAACTGATATCTGGGGAGCGGTGATGTCTCCTCTGTATAATATAACTGATATCTGGAGAGCGGTGATGTCTCCTCTGTATAATATAACTGATATCTGGGGAGCGGCGATGTCTCCTCTGTATAATATAACTGATATCTGGGGAGCGGTGATGTCTCCTCTGTATAATATAACTGATATCTGGAGAGCGGTGATGTCTCCTCTGTATAATATAACTGATATCTGGGGAGCGGTGATGTCTCCTCTGTATAATATAACTGATATCTGGGGAGCGGTGATGTCTCTTCTGTATAATATAACTGATATCTGGGGAGCGGTGATGTCTCCTCTGTATAATATCACTGATATCTGGGGAGCAGCGATGTCTCCTCTGTATAATATAACTGATATCTGGGGAGCGGTGATGTCTCCTCTGTATAACTGATATCTGGAGAGCGGCGATGTCACCTCTGTATAACTGATATCTGGGGAGCGGCGATGTCTCCTCTGTATAATATAACTGATATCTGGGGAGCGGTGATGTCTCCTCTGTATAATATAACTGATATCTGGGGAGCGGTGATGTCACCTCTGTATAATATAACTGATATCTGGGGAGCGGTGATGTCACCTCTGTATAATATAACTGATATCTGGGGAGCGGTGATGTCTCCTCTGTATAATATAACTGATATCTGGGGAGCGGTGATGTCTCCTCTGTATAATATAACTGATATCTGGGGAGCGGCGATGTCTCCTCTGTATAATATAACTGATATCTGGAGAGCGGTGATGTCTCCTCTGTATAATATAACTGATATCTGGGGAGCGGTGATGTCTCCTCTGTATAATATAACTGATATCTGGGGAGCGGTGATGTCTCCTCTGTATAATATAACTGATATCTGGAGAGCGGTGATGTCTCCTCTGTATAATATAACTGATATCTGGGGAGCGGTGATGTCTCCTCTGTATAATATAACTGATATCTGGGGAGCGGCGATGTCTCCTCTGTATAATATAACTGATATCTGGGGAGCGGCGATGTCTCCTCTGTATAATATAACTGATATCTGGGGAGCGGTGATGTCTCCTCTGTATAATATAACTGATATCTGGGGAGCGGTGATGTCTCCTCTGTATAATATAACTGATATCTGGGGAGCGGTGATGTCTCCTCTGTATAATATAACTGATATCTGGGGAGCGGTGATGTCTCCTCTGTATAATATAACTGATATCTGGGGAGCGGCGATGTCTCCTCTGTATAATATAACTGATATCTGGGGAGCGGTGATGTCTCCTCTGTATAATATAACTGATATCTGGGGAGCGGCGATGTCTCCTCTGTATAATATAACTGATATCTGGGGAGCGGTGATGTCTCCTCTGTATAATATAACTGATATCTGGGGAGCGGTGATGTCTCCTCTGTATAATATAACTGATATCTGGAGAGCGGTGATGTCTCCTCTGTATAATATAACTGATATCTGGGGAGCGGTGATGTCTCCTCTGTATAATATAACTGATATCTGGGGAGCGGTGATGTCTCCTCTGTATAATATAACTGATATCTGGGGAGCGGCGATGTCTCCTCTGTATAATATAACTGATATCTGGGGAGCGGTGATGTCTCCTCTGTATAATATAACTGATATCTGGGGAGCGGCGATGTCTCCTCTGTATAATATAACTGATATCTGGGGAGCGGCGATGTCTCCTCTGTATAATATAACTGATATCTGGGGAGCGGTGATGTCTCCTCTGTATAATATAACTGATATCTGGGGAGCGGTGATGTCTCCTCTGTATAATATAACTGATATCTGGGGAGCGGCGATGTCTCCTCTGTATAATATAACTGATATCTGGGGAGCGGCGATGTCTCCTCTGTATAATATAACTGATATCTGGGGAGCGGTGATGTCTCCTCTGTATAATATAACTGATATCTGGGGAGCGGTGATGTCTCCTCTGTATAATATAACTGATATCTGGGGAGCGGTGATGTCTCCTCTGTATAATATAACTGATATCTGGAGAGCGGCGATGTCTCCTCTGTATAATATAACTGATATCTGGGGAGCGGTGATGTCTCCTCTGTATAATATAACTGATATCTGGGGAGCGGTGATGTCTCCTCTGTATAATATAACTGATATCTGGGGAGCGGTGATGTCTCCTCTGTATAATATAACTGATATCTGGGGAGCGGTGATGTCTCCTCTGTATAATATAACTGATATCTGGGGAGCGGCGATGTCTCCTCTGTATAATATAACTGATATCTGGGAGAGCGGCGATGTCTCCTCTGTATAATATAACTGATATCTGGGGAGCGGTGATGTCTCCTCTGTATAATATAACTGATATCTGGGGAGCGGCGATGTCTCCTCTGTATAATATAACTGATATCTGGAGAGCGGCGATGTCTCCTCTGTATAATATAACTGATATCTGGGGAGCGGTGATGTCTCCTCTGTATAATATAACTGATATCTGGGGAGCGGTGATGTCTCCTCTGTATAATATAACTGATATCTGGGGAGCGGCGATGTCTCCTCTGTATAATATAACTGATATCTGGGGAGCGGTGATGTCTCCTCTGTATAATATAACTGATATCTGGGGAGCGGTGATGTCTCCTCTGTATAATATAACTGATATCTGGGGAGCGGTGATGTCTCCTCTGTATAATATAACTGATATCTGGGGAGCGGTGATGTCTCCTCTGTATAATATAACTGATATCTGGGGAGCGGTGATGTCTCCTCTGTATAATATAACTGATATCTGGGGAGCGGTGATGTCTCCTCTGTATAATATAACTGATATCTGGGGAGCGGTGATGTCTCCTCTGTATAATATAACTGATATCTGGGAGCGGCGATGTCTCCTCTGTATAATATAACTGATATCTGGAGAGCGGTGATGTCTCCTCTGTATAATATAACTGATATCTGGGGAGCGGCGATGTCTCCTCTGTATAATATAACTGATATCTGGGGAGCGGTGATGTCTCCTCTGTATAATATAACTGATATCTGGGAGAGCGGCGATGTCTCCTCTGTATAATATAACTGATATCTGGGGAGCGGCGATGTCTCCTCTGTATAATATAACT
Source organism: Dendrobates tinctorius (assembly GCF_039654945.1). NCBI lineage: Eukaryota > Metazoa > Chordata > Amphibia > Anura > Dendrobatidae > Dendrobates > Dendrobates tinctorius. The sequence goes on from NW_027361670.1 coordinate 10,608, forward strand.
GATATCTGGGGAGCGGTGATGTCTCCTCTGTATAATATAACTGATATCTGGGGAGCGGTGATGTCTCCTCTGTATAATATAACTGATATCTGGGGAGCGGTGATGTCTCCTCTGTATAATATAACTGATATCTGGAGAGCGGCGATGTCTCCTCTGTATAATATAACTGATATCTGGGAGAGCGGCGATGTCTCCTCTGTATAATATAACTGATATCTGGAGAGCGGTGATGTCTCCTCTGTATAATATAACTGATATCTGGAGAGCGGCGATGTCTCCTCTGTATAATATAACTGATATCTGGGGAGCGGCGATGTCTCCTCTGTATAATATAACTGATATCTGGGGAGCGGCGATGTCTCCTCTGTATAATATAACTGATATCTGGAGAGCGGCGATGTCTCCTCTGTATAATATAACTGATATCTGGGGAGCGGCGATGTCTCCTCTGTATAATATAACTGATATCTGGGGAGCGGTGATGTCTCCTCTGTATAATATAACTGATATCTGGAGAGCGGTGATGTCTCCTCTGTATAATATAACTGATATCTGGGGAGCGGTGATGTCTCCTCTGTATAATATAACTGATATCTGGAGAGCGGCGATGTCTCCTCTGTATAATATAACTGATATCTGGAGAGCGGCGATGTCTCCTCTGTATAATATAACTGATATCTGGGGAGCGGTGATGTCACCTCTGTATAATATAACTGATATCTGGGGAGCGGTGATGTCTCCTCTGTATAATATAACTGATATCTGGGGAGCGGTGATGTCACCTCTGTATAATATAACTGATATCTGGAGAGCGGTGATGTCTCCTCTGTATAATATAACTGATATCTGGAGAGCGGCGATGTCTCCTCTGTATAATATAACTGATATCTGGAGAGCGGCGATGTCTCCTCTGTATAATATAACTGATATCTGGGGAGCGGTGATGTCTCCTCTGTATAATATAACTGATATCTGAGGAGCGGTGATGTCTCCTCTGTATAATATAACTGATATCTGGAGAGCGGTGATGTCTCCTCTGTATAATATAACTGATATCTGGGGAGCGGTGATGTCTCCTCTGTATAATATAACTGATATCTGGGGAGCGGTGATGTCTCCTCTGTATAATATAACTGATATCTGGGGAGCGGTGATGTCTCCTCTGTATAATATAACTGATATCTGGAGAGCGGTGATGTCTCCTCTGTATAATATAACTGATATCTGGAGAGCGGTGATGTCTCCTCTGTATAATATAACTGATATCTGGGGAGCGGTGATGTCTCCTCTGTATAATATAACTGATATCTGGGGAGCGGTGATGTCTCCTCTGTATAATATAACTGATATCTGGGGAGCGGCGATGTCTCCTCTGTATAATATAACTGATATCTGGAGAGCGGTGATGTCTCCTCTGTATAATATAACTGATATCTGGGGAGCGGCGATGTCTCCTCTGTATAATATAACTGATATCTGGAGAGCGGCGATGTCTCCTCTGTATAATATAACTGATATCTGGAGAGCGGCTGATGTCTCCTCTGTATAATATAACTGATATCTGGAGAGCGGCGATGTCTCCTCTGTATAATATAACTGATATCTGGAGAGCGGCGATGTCTCCTCTGTATAATATAACTGATATCTGGGGAGCGGTGATGTCTCCTCTGTATAATATAACTGATATCTGGGGAGCGGCGATGTCTCCTCTGTATAATATAACTGATATCTGGGGAGCGGTGATGTCTCCTCTGTATAATATAACTGATATCTGGGGAGCGGCGATGTCTCCTCTGTATAATATAACTGATATCTGGAGAGCGGCGATGTCTCCTCTGTATAATATAACTGATATCTGGAGAGCGGCGATGTCTCCTCTGTATAATATAACTGATATCTGGGGAGCGGTGATGTCTCCTCTGTATAATATAACTGATATCTGGGGAGCGGCGATGTCTCCTCTGTATAATATAACTGATATCTGGGGAGCGGTGATGTCTCCTCTGTATAATATAACTGATATCTGGGGAGCGGCGATGTCACCTCTGTATAATATAACTGATATCTGGGGAGCGGTGATGTCTCCTCTGTATAATATAACTGATATCTGGGGAGCGGTGATGTCTCCTCTGTATAATATAACTGATATCTGGAGAGCGGCGATGTCTCCTCTGTATAATATAACTGATATCTGGGGAGCGGTGATGTCTCCTCTGTATAATATAACTGATATCTGGGGAGCGGTGATGTCTCCTCTGTATAATATAACTGATATCTGGGGAGCGGCGATGTCTCCTCTGTATAATATAACTGATATCTGGGGAGCGGCGATGTCTCCTCTGTATAATATAACTGATATCTGGGGAGCGGTGATGTCTCCTCTGTATAATATAACTGATATCTGGGGAGCGGTGATGTCTCCTCTGTATAATATAACTGATATCTGGGGAGCGGTGATGTCTCCTCTGTATAATATAACTGATATCTGGAGAGCGGCGATGTCTCCTCTGTATAATATAACTGATATCTGGGGAGCGGTGATGTCTCCTCTGTATAATATAACTGATATCTGGGGAGCGGCGATGTCTCCTCTGTATAATATAACTGATATCTGGGGAGCGGTGATGTCTCCTCTGTATAATATAACTGATATCTGGGGAGCGGTGATGTCTCCTCTGTATAATATAACTGATATCTGGAGAGCGGCGATGTCTCCTCTGTATAATATAACTGATATCTGGAGGAGCGGCGATGTCTCCTCTGTATAATATAACTGATATCTGGGAGCGGTGATGTCTCCTCTGTATAATATAACTGATATCTGGGGAGCGGTGATGTCTCCTCTGTATAATATAACTGATATCTGGGGAGCGGCGATGTCTCCTCTGTATAATATAACTGATATCTGGGAGCGGTGATGTCTCCTCTGTATAATATAACTGATATCTGGGGAGCGGTGATGTCTCCTCTGTATAATATAACTGATATCTGGAGAGCGGCGATGTCTCCTCTGTATAATATAACTGATATCTGGGGAGCGGTGATGTCTCCTCTGTATAATATAACTGATATCTGGGAGCGGTGATGTCTCCTCTGTATAATATAACTGATATCTGGGGAGCGGTGATGTCTCCTCTGTATAATATAACTGATATCTGGAGAGCGGCGATGTCTCCTCTGTATAATATAACTGATATCTGGGGAGCGGTGATGTCTCCTCTGTATAATATAACTGATATCTGGGGAGCGGTGATGTCTCCTCTGTATAATATAACTGATATCTGGGGAGCGGTGATGTCTCCTCTGTATAATATAACTGATATCTGGGAGCGGTGATGTCTCCTCTGTATAATATAACTGATATCTGGGGAGCGGTGATGTCTCCTCTGTATAATATAACTGATATCTGGGGAGCGGTGATGTCTCCTCTGTATAATATAACTGATATCTGGGGAGCGGTGATGTCTCCTCTGTATAATATAACTGATATCTGGGGAGCGGTGATGTCTCCTCTGTATAATATAACTGATATCTGGGGAGCGGTGATGTCTCCTCTGTATAATATAACTGATATCTGGGGAGCGGTGATGTCTCCTCTGTATAATATAACTGATATCTGGGAGAGCGGTGATGTCTCCTCTGTATAATATAACTGATATCTGGGGAGCGGTGATGTCTCCTCTGTATAATATAACTGATATCTGGGGAGCGGTGATGTCTCCTCTGTATAATATAACTGATATCTGGGGAGCGGCTGATGTCTCCTCTGTATAATATAACTGATATCTGGGGAGCGGTGATGTCTCCTCTGTATAATATAACTGATATCTGGGGAGCGGTGATGTCTCCTCTGTATAATATAACTGATATCTGGGGAGCGGCGATGTCTCCTCTGTATAATATAACTGATATCTGGAGAGCGGTGATGTCTCCTCTGTATAATATAACTGATATCTGGGGAGCGGCGATGTCTCCTCTGTATAATATAACTGATATCTGGGGAGCGGTGATGTCTCCTCTGTATAATATAACTGATATCTGGGGAGCGGTGATGTCTCCTCTGTATAATATAACTGATATCTGGAGAGCGGCGATGTCTCCTCTGTATAATATAACTGATATCTGGGGAGCGGTGATGTCACCTCTGTATAATATAACTGATATCTGGGGAGCGGCGATGTCTCCTCTGTATAATATAACTGATATCTGGGGAGCGGTGATGTCTCCTCTGTATAATATAACTGATATCTGGGGAGCGGTGATGTCTCCTCTGTATAATATAACTGATATCTGGGGAGCGGTGATGTCTCCTCTGTATAATATAACTGATATCTGGGAGCGGCAGATGTCTCCTCTGTATAATATAACTGATATCTGGGGAGCGGTGATGTCTCCTCTGTATAATATAACTGATATCTGGGGAGCGGTGATGTCTCCTCTGTATAATATAACTGATATCTGGGGAGCGGTGATGTCTCCTCTGTATAATATAACTGATATCTGGGGAGCGGCGATGTCTCCTCTGTATAATATAACTGATATCTGGGGAGCGGTGATGTCTCCTCTGTATAATATAACTGATATCTGGAGAGCGGTGATGTCTCCTCTGTATAATATAACTGATATCTGGGGAGCGGTGATGTCTCCTCTGTATAATATAACTGATATCTGGGGAGCGGTGATGTCTCCTCTGTATAATATAACTGATATCTGGGGAGCGGTGATGTCTCCTCTGTATAATATAACTGATATCTGGGGAGCGGCGATGTCACCTCTGTATAATATAACTGATATCTGGGGAGCGGTGATGTCTCCTCTGTATAATATAACTGATATCTGGGGAGCGGTGATGTCTCCTCTGTATAATATAACTGATATCTGGAGAGCGGTGATGTCTCCTCTGTATAATATAACTGATATCTGGGGAGCGGTCGATGTCTCCTCTGTATAATATAACTGATATCTGGGGAGCGGTGATGTCTCCTCTGTATAATATAACTGATATCTGGGGAGCGGCGATGTCTCCTCTGTATAATATAACTGATATCTGGGGAGCGGTGATGTCTCCTCTGTATAATATAACTGATATCTGGAGAGCGGTGATGTCTCCTCTGTATAATATAACTGATATCTGGAGAGCGGTGATGTCTCCTCTGTATAATATAACTGATATCTGGGGAGCGGTGATGTCTCCTCTGTATAATATAACTGATATCTGGGAGCGGTGATGTCTCCTCTGTATAATATAACTGATATCTGGAGAGCGGTGATGTCTCCTCTGTATAATATAACTGATATCTGGGGAGCGGTGATGTCTCCTCTGTATAATATAACTGATATCTGGGGAGCGGTGATGTCTCCTCTGTATAATATAACTGATATCTGGGGAGCGGTGATGTCTCCTCTGTATAATATAACTGATATCTGGGGAGCGGTGATGTCTCCTCTGTATAATATAACTGATATCTGGGGAGCGGCGATGTCTCCTCTGTATAATATAACTGATATCTGGGGAGCGGTGATGTCTCCTCTGTATAATATAACTGATATCTGGGGAGCGGTGATGTCTCCTCTGTATAATATAACTGATATCTGGGGAGCGGCGATGTCTCCTCTGTATAATATAACTGATATCTGGAGAGCGGTGATGTCTCCTCTGTATAATATAACTGATATCTGGGGAGCGGCGATGTCTCCTCTGTATAATATAACTGATATCTGGGGAGCGGTGATGTCTCCTCTATATAATATAACTGATATCTGGGGAGCGGTGATGTCTCCTCTGTATAATATAACTGATATCTGGGAGCGGTGATGTCTCCTCTATATAATATAACTGATATCTGGGGAGCGGTGATGTCTCCTCTGTATAATATAACTGATATCTGGGGAGCGGTGATGTCTCCTCTGTATAATATAACTGATATCTGGAGAGCGGTGATGTCTCCTCTGTATAATATAACTGATATCTGGAGAGCGGTGATGTCTCCTCTGTATAATATAACTGATATCTGGGGAGCGGTGATGTCTCCTCTGTATAATATAACTGATATCTGGGGAGCGGTGATGTCTCCTCTGTATAATATAACTGATATCTGGGGAGCGGTGATGTCACCTCTGTATAATATAACTGATATCTGGAGAGCGGCGATGTCTCCTCTGTATAATATAACTGATATCTGGGGAGCGGTGATGTCTCCTCTGTATAATATAACTGATATCTGGGGAGCGGTGATGTCTCCTCTGTATAATATAACTGATATCTGGGGAGCGGTGATGTCTCCTCTGTATAATATAACTGATATCTGGGGAGCGGCTATGTCTCCTCTGTATAATATAACTGATATCTGGGGAGCGGTGATGTCTCCTCTGTATAATATAACTGATATCTGGGGAGCGGTGATGTCTCCTCTGTATAATATAACTGATATCTGGGGAGCGGCGATGTCTCCTCTGTATAATATAACTGATATCTGGGGAGCGGTGATGTCTCCTCTGTATAATATAACTGATATCTGGGGAGCGGTGATGTCTCCTCTGTATAATATAACTGATATCTGGGGAGCGGCGATGTCTCCTCTGTATAATATAACTGATATCTGGGGAGCGGTGATGTCTCCTCTGTATAATATAACTGATATCTGGAGAGCGGTGATGTCTCCTCTGTATAATATAACTGATATCTGGGGAGCGGCGATGTCTCCTCTGTATAATATAACTGATATCTGGGGAGCGGTGATGTCTCCTCTGTATAATATAACTGATATCTGGGGAGCGGTGATGTCTCCTCTGTATAATATAACTGATATCTGGGGAGCGGCGATGTCACCTCTGTATAATATAACTGATATCTGGGAGCGGTGATGTCTCCTCTGTATAATATAACTGATATCTGGGGAGCGGTGATGTCTCCTCTGTATAATATAACTGATATCTGGGGAGCGGCGATGTCTCCTCTGTATAATATAACTGATATCTGGGGAGCGGTGATGTCTCCTCTGTATAATATAACTGATATCTGGGGAGCGGCGATGTCTCCTCTGTATAATATAACTGATATCTGGGGAGCGGTGATGTCTCCTCTGTATAATATAACTGATATCTGGAGAGCGGTGATGTCTCCTCTGTATAATATAACTGATATCTGGAGAGCGGTGATGTCTCCTCTGTATAATATAACTGATATCTGGGGAGCGGTGATGTCTCCTCTGTATAATATAACTGATATCTGGGGAGCGGTGATGTCTCCTCTGTATAATATAACTGATATCTGGGGAGCGGCGATGTCTCCTCTGTATAATATAACTGATATCTGGGGAGCGGTGATGTCTCCTCTGTATAATATAACTGATATCTGGGGAGCGGCGATGTCTCCTCTGTATAATATAACTGATATCTGGGGAGCGGTGATGTCTCCTCTGTATAATATAACTGATATCTGGAGAGCGGTGATGTCTCCTCTGTATAATATAACTGATATCTGGGGAGCGGTGATGTCTCCTCTGTATAATATAACTGATATCTGGGGAGCGGTGATGTCTCCTCTGTATAATATAACTGATATCTGGGGAGCGGTGATGTCACCTCTGTATAATATAACTGATATCTGGGGAGCGGTGATGTCTCCTCTGTATAATATAACTGATATCTGGGGAGCGGCGATGTCTCCTCTGTATAATATAACTGATATCTGGGGAGCGGTGATATCTCCTCTGTATAATATAACTGATATCTGGGGAGCGGTGATGTCTCCTCTGTATAATATAACTGATATCTGGAGAGCGGTGATGTCTCCTCTGTATAATATAACTGATATCTGGGGAGCGGTGATGTCTCCTCTGTATAATATAACTGATATCTGGGGAGCGGTGATGTCTCCTCTGTATAATATAACTGATATCTGGGGAGCGGTGATGTCTCCTCTGTATAATATAACTGATATCTGGGGAGCGGTGATGTCTCCTCTGTATAATATAACTGATATCTGGGGAGCGGTGATGTCTCCTCTGTATAATATAACTGATATCTGGGGAGCGGCAATGTCTCCTCTGTATAATATAACTGATATCTGGAGAGCGGTGATGTCTCCTCTGTATAATATAACTGATATCTGGGGAGCGGTGATGTCTCCTCTGTATAATATAACTGATATCTGGGCAGCGGTGATGTCTCCTCTGTATAATATAACTGATATCTGGGGAGCGGCGATGTCACCTCTGTATAATATAACTGATATCTGGGGAGCGGTGATGTCACCTCTGTATAATATAACTGATATCTGGAGAGCGGCGATGTCTCCTCTGTATAATATAACTGATATCTGGGGAGCGGTGATGTCTCCTCTGTATAATATAACTGATATCTGGGGAGCGGCGATGTCTCCTCTGTATAATATAACTGATATCTGGGGAGCGGCGATGTCTCCTCTGTATAATATAACTGATATCTGGGGAGCGGTGATGTCTCCTCTGTATAATATAACTGATATCTGGGGAGCGGCGATGTCTCCTCTGTATAATATAACTGATATCTGGGGAGCGGTGATGTCTCCTCTGTATAATATAACTGATATCTGGGGAGCGGTGATGTCTCCTCTGTATAATATAACTGATATCTGGGGAGCGGTGATGTCTCCTCTGTATAATATAACTGATATCTGGAGAGCGGTGATGTCTCCTCTGTATAATATAACTGATATCTGGGGAGCGGTGATGTCTCCTCTGTATAATATAACTGATATCTGGGGAGCGGCGATGTCTCCTCTGTATAATATAACTGATATCTGGGGAGCGGTGATGTCTCCTCTGTATAATATAACTGATATGTGGAGAGCGGTGATGTCTCCTCTGTATAATATAACTGATATCTGGGGAGCGGTGATGTCTCCTCTGTATAATATAACTGATATCTGGAGAGCGGCGATGTCTCCTCTGTATAATATAACTGATATCTGGGGAGCGGTGATGTCTCCTCTGTATAATATAACTGATATCTGGAGAGCGGCGATGTCTCCTCTGTATAATATAACTGATATCTGGGGAGCGGTGATGTCTCCTCTGTATAATATAACTGATATCTGGAGAGCGGCGATGTCTCCTCTGTATAATATAACTGATATCTGGGGAGCGGTGATGTCACCTCTGTATAATATAACTGATATCTGGGGATAGGTGATGTCTCCTCTTTATAATATAACTGATATCTGGGGAGCGGTGATGTCTCCTCTGTATAATATAACTGATATCTGGGGAGCGGCGATGTCTCCTCTGTATAATATAACTGATATCTGGGGAGCGGTGATGTCTCCTCTGTATAATATAACTGATATCTGGAGAGCGGCGATGTCTCCTCTGTATAATATAACTGATATCTGGAGAGCGGCGATGTCTCCTCTGTATAATATAACTGATATCTGGGGAGCGGTGATGTCACCTCTGTATAATATAACTGATATCTGGGGAGCGGTGATGTCTCCTCTGTATAATATAACTGATATCTGGGGAGCGGTGATGTCTCCTCTGTATAATATAACTGATATCTGGGGAGCGGTGATGTCTCCTCTGTATAATATAACTGATATCTGGGGAGCGGTGATGTCTCCTCTGTATAATATAACTGATATCTGGGGAGCGGTGATGTCTCCTCTGTATAATATAACTGATATCTGGGGAGCGGCGATGTCTCCTCTGTATAATATAACTGATATCTGGAGAGCGGTGATGTCTCCTCTGTATAATATAACTGATATCTGGGGAGCGGCGATGTCTCCTCTGTATAATATAACTGATATCTGGGGAGCGGCGATGTCTCCTCTGTATAATATAACTGATATCTGGGGAGCGGCGATGTCTCCTCTGTATAATATAACTGATATCTGGGGAGCGGTGATGTCTCCTCTGTATAATATAACTGATATCTGGAGAGCGGTGATGTCTCCTCTGTATAATATAACTGATATCTGGGGAGCGGTGATGTCTCCTCTGTATAATATAACTGATATCTGGGGAGCGGCGATGTCTCCTCTGTATAATATAACTGATATCTGGAGAGCGGTGATGTCTCCTCTGTATAATATAACTGATATCTGGGGAGCGGTGATGTCTCCTCTGTATAATATAACTGATATCTGGGGAGCGGTGATGTCTCCTCTGTATAATATAACTGATATCTGGGGAGCGGTGATGTCTCCTCTGTATAATATAACTGATATCTGGAGAGCGGTGATGTCTCCTCTGTATAATATAACTGATATCTGGGGAGCGGTGATGTCTCCTCTGTATAATATAACTGATATCTGGGGAGCGGTGATGTCTCCTCTGTATAATATAACTGATATCTGGGGAGCGGCGATGTCTCCTCTGTATAATATAACTGATATCTGGGGAGCGGCGATGTCTCCTCTGTATAATATAACTGATATCTGGGGAGCGGTGATGTCTCCTCTGTATAATATAACTGATATCTGGGGAGCGGTGATGTCTCCTCTGTATAATATAACTGATATCTGGAGAGCGGCGATGTCTCCTCTGTATAATATAACTGATATCTGGGGAGCGGCGATGTCTCCTCTGTATAATATAACTGATATCTGGAGAGCGGTGATGTCTCCTCTGTATAATATAACTGATATCTGGGGAGCGGTGATGTCTCCTCTGTATAATATAACTGATATCTGGGGAGCGGCGATGTCTCCTCTGTATAATATAACTGATATCTGGGGAGCGGCGATGTCTCCTCTGTATAATATAACTGATATCTGGAGAGCGGTGATGTCTCCTCTGTATAATATAACTGATATCTGGGGAGCGGTGATGTCTCCTCTGTATAATATAACTGATATCTGGGGAGCGGTGATGTCTCCTCTGTATAATATAACTGATATCTGGGGAGCGGTGATGTCTCCTCTGTATAATATAACTGATATCTGGAGAGCGGTGATGTCTCCTCTGTATAATATAACTGATATCTGGGGAGCGGTGATGTCTCCTCTGTATAATATAACTGATATCTGGGGAGCGGTGATGTCTCCTCTGTATAATATAACTGATATCTGGGGAGCGGCGATGTCTCCTCTGTATAATATAACTGATATCTGGAGAGCGGCGATGTCTCCTCTGTATAATATAACTGATATCTGGGGAGCGGTGATGTCTCCTCTGTATAATATAACTGATATCTGGAGAGCGGCGATGTCACCTCTGTATAATATAACTGATTTCTGGGGAGCGGTGATGTCTCCTCTGTATAATATAACTGATATCTGGGGAGCGGCGATGTCTCCTCTGTATAATATAACTGATATCTGGGGAGCGGTGATGTCTCCTCTGTATAATATAACTGATATCTGGGGAGCGGTGATGTCTCCTCTGTATAATATAACTGATATCTGGGGAGCGGTGATGTCTCCTCTGTATAATATAACTGATATCTGGAGAGCGGCGATGTCTCCTCTGTATAATATAACTGATATCTGGGGAGCGGTGATGTCTCCTCTGTATAATATAACTGATATCTGGGGAGCGGTGATGTCTCCTCTGTATAATATAACTGATATCTGGGGAGCGGTGATGTCTCCTCTGTATAATATAACTGATATCTGGGGAGCGGCGATGTCTCCTCTGTATAATATAACTGATATCTGGGGAGCGGTGATGTCTCCTCTGTATAATATAACTGATATCTGGGGAGCGGTGATGTCTCCTCTGTATAATATAACTGATATCTGGAGAGCGGCGATGTCTCCTCTGTATAATATAACTGATACCTGGAGAGCGGCGATGTCTCCTCTGTATAATATAACTGATATCTGGAGAGCGGCGATGTCTCCTCTGTATAATATAACTGATATCTGGAGAGCGGTGATGTCTCCTCTGTATAATATAACTGATATCTGGAGAGCGGTGATGTCTCCTCTGTATAATATAACTGATATCTGGGGAGCGGCGATGTCTCCTCTGTATAATATAACTGATATCTGGGGAGCGGCGATGTCTCCTCTGTATAATATAACTGATATCTGGAGAGCGGTGATGTCTCCTCTGTATAATATAACTGATATCTGGAGAGCGGCGATGTCTCCTCTGTATAATATAACTGATATCTGGGGAGCGATGATGTCACCTCTGTATAATATAACTGATATCTGGGGAGCGGTGATGTCACCTCTGTATAATATAACTGATATCTGGGGAGTGGTGATGTCACCTCTGTATAATATAACTGATATCTGGGGAGCGGCGATGTCTCCTCTGTATAATATAACTGATATCTGGGGAGCGGTGATGTCTCCTCTGTATAATATAACTGATATCTGGGGAGCGGTGATGTCACCTCTGTATAATATAACTGATATCTGGGGAGCGGCGATGTCTCCTCTGTATAATATAACTAATATCTGGGGAGCGGTGATGTCTCCTCTGTATAATATAACTGATATCTGGGGAGCGGTGATGTCTCCTCTGTATAATATAACTGATATCTGGAGAGCGGCGATGTCTCCTCTGTATAATATAACTGATATCTGGGGAGCGATGATGTCTCCTCTGTATAATATAACTGATATCTGGGGAGCGGCGATGTCTCCTCTGTATAATATAACTGATATCTGGGGAGCAGCGATGTCTCCTCTGTATAATATAACTGATATCTGGGGAGCGGTGATGTCTCCTCTGTATAATATAACTGATATCTGGGGAGCGGTGATGTCTCCTCTGTATAATATAACTGATATCTGGGGAGCGGCGATGTCACCTCTGTATAATATAACTGATATCTGGGGAGCGGTGATGTCTCCTCTGTATAATATAACTGATATCTGGGGAGCGGTGATGTCTCCTCTGTATAATATAACTGATATCTGGGGAGCGGTGATGTCACCTCTGTATAATATAACTGATATCTGGGGAGCGGTGATGTCTCCTCTGTATAATATAACTGATATCTGGGGAGCGGTGATGTCTCCTCTGTATAATATAACTGATATCTGGGGAGCGGCGATGTCTCCTCTGTATAATATAACTGATATCTGGAGAGCGGCGATGTCTCCTCTGTATAATATAACTGATATCTGGGGAGCGGGGATGTCTCCTCTGTATAATATAACTGATATCTGAGGAGCGGTGATGTCTCCTCTGTATAATATAACTGATATCTGGAGAGCGGCGATGTCACCTCTGTATAATATAACTGATATCTGGGGAGCGGTGATGTCTCCTCTGTATAATATAACTGATATCTGGAGAGCGGTGATGTCACCTCTGTATAATATAACTGATATCTGGAGAGCGGTGATGTCTCCTCTGTATAATATAACTGATATCTGGAGAGCGGCGATGTCTCCTCTGTATAATATAACTGATATCTGGGGAGCGGCGATGTCTCCTCTGTATAATATAACTGATATCTGGGGAGCGGTGATGTCTCCTCTGTATAATATAACTGATATCTGGAGAGCGGTGATGTCACCTCTGTATAATATAACTGATATCTGGGGAGCGGTGATGTCACCTCTGTATAATATAACTGATATCTGGAGAGCGGTGATGTCTCCTCTGTATAATATAACTGATATCTGGGGAGCGGTGATGTCTCCTCTGTATAATATAACTGATATCTGGGGAGCGGCGATGTCTCCTCTGTATAATATAACTGATATCTGGGGAGCGGTGATTTCTCCTCTGTATAATATAACTGATATCTGGGGAGCGGTGATGTCTCCTCTGTATAATATAACTGATATCTGGGGAGCGGTGATGTCTCCTCTGTATAATATAACTGATATCTGGGGAGCGGTGATGTCTCCTCTGTATAATATAACTGATATCTGGAGAGCGGCGATGTCTCCTCTGTATAATATAACTGATATCTGGGGAGCGGCGATGTCTCCTCTGTATAATATAACTGATATCTGGGGACCGGCGATGTCTCCTCTGTATAATATAACTGATATCTGGAGAGCGGTGATGTCTCCTCTGTATAATATAACTGATATCTGGGGAGCGGCGATGTCTCCTCTGTATAATATAACTGATATCTGGGGAGCGGTGATGTCTCCTCTGTATAATATAACTGATATCTGGGGAGCGGTGATGTCTCCTCTGTATAATATAACTGATATCTGGGGAGCGGTGATGTCTCCTCTGTATAATATAACTGATATCTGGGGAGCGGTGATGTCTCCTCTGTATAATATAACTGATATCTGGGGAGCGGTGATGTCTCCTCTGTATAATATAACTGATATCTGGGGAGCGGTGATGTCTCCTCTGTATAATATAACTGATATCTGGAGAGCGGAGATGTCTCCTCTGTATAATATAACTGATATCTGGGGAGCGGCGATGTCTCCTCTGTATAATATAACTGATATCTGGGGAGCGGTGATGTCTCCTCTGTATAATATAACTGATATCTGGGGAGCGGTGATGTCTCCTCTGTATAATATAACTGATATCTGGGGAGCGGTGATGTCTCCTCTGTATAATATAACTGATATCTGGGGAGCGGTGATGTCTCCTCTGTATAATATAACTGATATCTGGGGAGCGGCGATGTCTCCTCTGTATAATATAACTGATATCTGGGGAGCGGCGATGTCTCCTCTGTATAATATAACTGATATCTGGGGAGCGGTGATGTCTCCTCTGTATAATATAACTGATATCTGGAGAGCGGTGATGTCTCCTCTGTATAATATAACTGATATCTGGGGAGCGGCGATGTCTCCTCTGTATAATATAACTGATATCTGGGGAGCGGTGATGTCTCCTCTGTATAATATAACTGATATCTGGGGAGCGGTGATGTCTCCTCTGTATAATATAACTGATATCTGGAGAGCGGTGATGTCTCCTCTGTATAATATAACTGATATCTGGGGAGCGGTGATGTCTCCTCTGTATAATATAACTGATATCTGGGGAGCGGTGATGTCTCTTCTGTATAATATAACTGATATCTGGGGAGCGGTGATGTCTCCTCTGTATAATATCACTGATATCTGGGGAGCAGCGATGTCTCCTCTGTATAATATAACTGATATCTGGGGAGCGGTGATGTCTCCTCTGTATAATATAACTGATATCTGGGGAGCGGTGATGTCTCCTCTGTATAACTGATATCTGGAGAGCGGCGATGTCACCTCTGTATAACTGATATCTGGGGAGCGGCGATGTCTCCTCTGTATAATATAACTGATATCTGGGGAGCGGTGATGTCTCCTCTGTATAATATAACTGATATCTGGGGAGCGGTGATGTCACCTCTGTATAATATAACTGATATCTGGGGAGCGGTGATGTCACCTCTGTATAATATAACTGATATCTGGGGAGCGGTGATGTCTCCTCTGTATAATATAACTGATATCTGGGGAGCGGTGATGTCTCCTCTGTATAATATAACTGATATCTGGGGAGCGGCGATGTCTCCTCTGTATAATATAACTGATATCTGGAGAGCGGTGATGTCTCCTCTGTATAATATAACTGATATCTGGGGAGCGGTGATGTCTCCTCTGTATAATATAACTGATATCTGGAGAGCGGTGATGTCTCCTCTGTATAATATAACTGATATCTGGGGAGCGGTGATGTCTCCTCTGTATAATATAACTGATATCTGGGGAGCGGTGATGTCTCTTCTGTATAATATAACTGATATCTGGGGAGCGGTGATGTCTCCTCTGTATAATATCACTGATATCTGGGGAGCAGCGATGTCTCCTCTGTATAATATAACTGATATCTGGGGAGCGGTGATGTCTCCTCTGTATAATATAACTGATATCTGGGGAGCGGTGATGTCTCCTCTGTATAACTGATATCTGGAGAGCGGCGATGTCACCTCTGTATAACTGATATCTGGGGAGCGGCGATGTCTCCTCTGTATAATATAACTGATATCTGGGGAGCGGTGATGTCTCCTCTGTATAATATAACTGATATCTGGGGAGCGGTGATGTCACCTCTGTATAATATAACTGATATCTGGGGAGCGGTGATGTCACCTCTGTATAATATAACTGATATCTGGGGAGCGGTGATGTCTCCTCTGTATAATATAACTGATATCTGGGGAGCGGTGATGTCTCCTCTGTATAATATAACTGATATCTGGGGAGCGGCGATGTCTCCTCTGTATAATATAACTGATATCTGGAGAGCGGTGATGTCTCCTCTGTATAATATAACTGATATCTGGGGAGCGGTGATGTCTCCTCTGTATAATATAACTGATATCTGGGGAGCGGCGATGTCTCCTCTGTATAATATAACTGATATCTGGGGAGCGGCGATGTCTCCTCTGTATAATATAACTGATATCTGGGGAGCGGTGATGTCTCCTCTGTATAATATAACTGATATCTGGGGAGCGGTGATGTCTCCTCTGTATAATATAACTGATATCTGGGGAGCGGTGATGTCTCCTCTGTATAATATAACTGATATCTGGAGAGCGGCGATGTCTCCTCTGTATAATATAACTGATATCTGGGGAGCGGTGATGTCTCCTCTGTATAATATAACTGATATCTGGGGAGCGGTGATGTCTCCTCTGTATAATATAACTGATATCTGGGGAGCGGTGATGTCTCCTCTGTATAATATAACTGATATCTGGGGAGCGGTGATGTCTCCTCTGTATAATATAACTGATATCTGGGGAGCGGCGATGTCTCCTCTGTATAATATAACTGATATCTGGAGAGCGGCGATGTCTCCTCTGTATAATATAACTGATATCTGGGGAGCGGCGATGTCTCCTCTGTATAATATAACTGATATCTGGGGAGCGGCGATGTCTCCTCTGTATAATATAACTGATATCTGGAGAGCGGCGATGTCTCCTCTGTATAATATAACTGATATCTGGGGAGCGGTGATGTCTCCTCTGTATAATATAACTGATATCTGGGGAGCGGTGATGTCTCCTCTGTATAATATAACTGATATCTGGGGAGCGGTGATGTCTCCTCTGTATAATA
Source organism: Dendrobates tinctorius (assembly GCF_039654945.1). Taxonomy (NCBI): domain Eukaryota; kingdom Metazoa; phylum Chordata; class Amphibia; order Anura; family Dendrobatidae; genus Dendrobates; species Dendrobates tinctorius. The sequence goes on from NW_027361670.1 coordinate 27,592, forward strand.
TAACTGATATCTGGGGAGCGGTGATGTCTCCTCTGTATAATATAACTGATATCTGGGGAGCGGTGATGTCTCCTCTGTATAATATAACTGATATCTGGGGAGCGGTGATGTCTCCTCTGTATAATATAACTGATATCTGGGGAGCGGTGATGTCTCCTCTGTATAATATAACTGATATCTGGGGAGCGGTGATGTCTCCTCTGTATAATATAACTGATATCTGGGGAGCGGTGATGTCTCCTCTGTATAATATAACTGATATCTGGAGAGCGGTGATGTCTCCTCTGTATAATATAACTGATATCTGGGGAGCGGCGATGTCTCCTCTGTATAATATAACTGATATCTGGAGAGCGGTGATGTCACCTCTGTATAATATAACTGATATCTGGGGAGCGGCGATGTCTCCTCTGTATAATATAACTGATATCTGGGGAGCGGTGATGTCTCCTCTGTATAATATAACTGATATCTGGAGAGCGGCGATGTCTCCTCTGTATAATATAACTGATATCTGGGGAGCGGCGATGTCTCCTCTGTATAATATAACTGATATCTGGGGAGCGGTGATGTCACCTCTGTATAATATAACTGATATCTGGGGAGCGGTGATGTCTCCTCTGTATAATATAACTGATATCTGGGGAGCGGTGATGTCTCCTCTGTATAATATAACTGATATCTGGAGAGCGGCGATGTCTCCTCTGTATAATATAACTGATATCTGGAGAGCGGCGATGTCTCCTCTGTATAATATAACTGATATCTGGAGAGCGGTGATGTCTCCTCTGTATAATATAACTGATATCTGGAGAGCGGCGATGTCTCCTCTGTATAATATAACTGATATCTGGGGAGCGGCGATGTCACCTCTGTATAATATAACTGATATCTGGGGAGCGGCGATGTCTCCTCTGTATAATATAACTGATATCTGGAGAGCGGCGATGTCTCCTCTGTATAATATAACTGATATCTGGGGAGCGGCGATGTCTCCTCTGTATAATATAACTGATATCTGGGGAGCGGTGATGTCTCCTCTGTATAATATAACTGATATCTGGAGAGCGGTGATGTCTCCTCTGTATAATATAACTGATATCTGGAGAGCGGTGATGTCTCCTCTGTATAATATAACTGATATCTGGAGAGCGGCGATGTCTCCTCTGTATAATATAACTGATATCTGGAGAGCGGCGATGTCTCCTCTGTATAATATAACTGATATCTGGGGAGCGGTGATGTCACCTCTGTATAATATAACTGATATCTGGGGAGCGGTGATGTCTCCTCTGTATAATATAACTGATATCTGAGGAGCGGTGATGTCACCTCTGTATAATATAACTGATATCTGGAGAGCGGTGATGTCTCCTCTGTATAATATAACTGATATCTGGAGAGCGGCGATGTCTCCTCTGTATAATATAACTGATATCTGGGGAGCGGTGATGTCTCCTCTGTATAATATAACTGATATCTGAGGAGCGGTGATGTCTCCTCTGTATAATATAACTGATATCTGGAGAGCGGTGATGTCTCCTCTGTATACTATAACTGATATCTGGGGAGAGGTGATGTCTCCTCTGTATAATATAACTGATATCTGGAGAGCGGCGATGTCACCTCTGTATAATATAACTGATATCTGGGGAGCGGTGATGTCTCCTCTGTATAATATAACTGATATCTGAGGAGCGGTGATGTCTCCTCTGTATAATATAACTGATATCTGGAGAGAGGTGATGTCTCCTCTGTATAATATAACTGATATCTGGGGAGAGGTGATGTCTCCTCTGTATAATATAACTGATATCTGGGGAGAGGTGATGTCACCTCTGTATAATATAACTGATATCTGGGGAGCGGTGATGTCTCCTCTGTATAATATAACTGATATCTGGGGAGCGGCGATGTCTCCTCTGTATAATATAACTGATATCTGGAGAGCGGTGATGTCTCCTCTGTATAATATAACTGATATCTGGAGAGCGGCGATGTCTCCTCTGTATAATATAACTGATATCTGGAGAGCGGCGATGTCTCCTCTGTATAATATAACTGATATCTGGAGAGCGGCGATGTCTCCTCTGTATAATATAACTGATATCTGGGGAGCGGTGATGTCTCCTCTGTATAATATAACTGATATCTGGGGAGCGGCGATGTCTCCTCTGTATAATATAACTGATATCTGGGGAGCGGTGATGTCTCCTCTGTATAATATAACTGATATCTGGGGAGCGGCGATGTCTCCTCTGTATAATATAACTGATATCTGGAGAGCGGCGATGTCTCCTCTGTATAATATAACTGATATCTGGAGAGCGGCGATGTCTCCTCTGTATAATATAACTGATATCTGGGGAGCGGCGATGTCTCCTCTGTATAATATAACTGATATCTGGGGAGCGGCGATGTCTCCTCTGTATAATATAACTGATATCTGGGGAGCGGTGATGTCACCTCTGTATAATATAACTGATATCTGGGGAGCGGTGATGTCTCCTCTGTATAATATAACTGATATCTGGGGAGCGGTGATGTCTCCTCTGTATAATATAACTGATATCTGGAGAGCGGCGATGTCTCCTCTGTATAATATAACTGATATCTGGGGAGCGGTGATGTCTCCTCTGTATAATATAACTGATATCTGGGGAGCGGTGATGTCTCCTCTGTATAATATAACTGATATCTGGGGAGCGGCGATGTCTCCTCTGTATAATATAACTGATATCTGGGGAGCGGCGATGTCTCCTCTGTATAATATAACTGATATCTGGGGAGCGGCGATGTCTCCTCTGTATAATATAACTGATATCTGGGGAACGGCGATGTCTCCTCTGTATAATATAACTGATATCTGGGGAGCGGTGATGTCTCCTCTGTATAATATAACTGATATCTGGAGAGCGGCGATGTCTCCTCTGTATAATATAACTGATATCTGAGGAGCGGCGATGTCTCCTCTGTATAATATAACTGATATCTGGGGAGCGGCGATGTCTCCTCTGTATAATATAACTGATATCTGGGGAGCGGCGATGTCTCCTCTGTATAATATAACTGATATCTGGGGAGCGGTGATGTCTCCTCTGTATAATATAACTGATATCTGGGGAACGGTGATGTCTCCTCTGTATAATATAACTGATATCTGGAGAGCGGCGATGTCTCCTCTGTATAATATAACTGATATCTGGGGAGCGGTGATGTCTCCTCTGTATAATATAACTGATATCTGGAGAGCGGTGATGTCTCCTCTGTATAATATAACTGATATCTGGGGAACGGTGATGTCTCCTCTGTATAATATAACTGATATCTGGAGAGCGGCGATGTCTCCTCTGTATAATATAACTGATATCTGGGGAGCGGTGATGTCTCCTCTGTATAATATAACTGATATCTGGGGAACGGTGATGTCTCCTCTGTATAATATAACTGATATCTGGGGAGCGGCGATGTCTCCTCTGTATAATATAACTGATATCTGGAGAGCGGTGATGTCTCCTCTGTATAATATAACTGATATCTGGGGAACGGTGATGTCTCCTCTGTATAATATAACTGATATCTGGGGAACGGTGATGTCTCCTCTGTATAATATAACTGATATCTGGAGAGCGGCGATGTCTCCTCTGTATAATATAACTGATATCTGGGGAGCGGTGATGTCTCCTCTGTATAATATAACTGATATCTGGAGAGCGGTGATGTCTCCTCTGTATAATATAACTGATATCTGGGGAACGGTGATGTCTCCTCTGTATAATATAACTGATATCTGGGGAGCGGTGATGTCTCCTCTGTATAATATAACTGATATCTGGGGAGCGGTGATGTCTCCTCTGTATAATATAACTGATATCTGGGGAACGGTGATGTCTCCTCTGTATAATATAACTGATATCTGGGGAGCGGCGATGTCTCCTCTGTATAATATAACTGATATCTGGGGAGCGGTGATGTCTCCTCTGTATAATATAACTGATATCTGGGGAACGGTGATGTCTCCTCTGTATAATATAACTGATATCTGGGGAGCGGCGATGTCTCCTCTGTATAATATAACTGATATCTGGGGAACGGTGATGTCTCCTCTGTATAATATAACTGATATCTGGGGAACGGTGATGTCTCCTCTGTATAATATAACTGATATCTGGAGAGCGGCGATGTCTCCTCTGTATAATATAACTGATATCTGAGGAGCGGCGATGTCTCCTCTGTATAATATAACTGATATCTGGGGAGCGGTGATGTCACCTCTGTATAATATAACTGATATCTGGGGAGCGGCGATGTCTCCTCTGTATAATATAACTGATATCTGGGGAGCGGCGATGTCTCCTCTGTATAATATAACTGATATCTGGGGAGCGGTGATGTCTCCTCTGTATAATATAACTGATATCTGGGGAGCGGTGATGTCTCCTCTGTATAATATAACTGATATCTGGGGAGCGGTGATGTCTCCTCTGTATAATATAACTGATATCTGGGGAGCGGTGATGTCTCCTCTGTATAATATAACTGATATCTGGGGAGCGGTGATGTCTCCTCTGTATAATATAACTGATATCTGGGGAGCGGTGATGTCTCCTCTGTATAATATAACTGATATCTGGAGAGCGGCGATGTCACCAGTGAGGAACGGGCGGGTCGCTGCCACCAAATTGTGACAAACAGCGCAGCCTGTGCCACCAATACGTCACGATCCCACCGGCACGGGTATGTCAGCGGACATAGGGACGCGACGCACTGCCGGCACATGGCTATCACAGGCACAGTGTGGGCTTATCTTAGTTATCCCACCACTGTCACCATGTGACCAAAACACAGCAAGCTAATCTTGCTCTAACAATTTACCACAGGGGGGTATTTTGGATGCCCCACCACTGCTAACAACCTTCCAAGAACTGCGGGGATTTATGTCGCCGGACGGGCTGCTTATTGTGCACGGGCAATTAGACTACTGCAGTAAGGGAATTATCAATGCTGTGGCCGCAGCCCCTCATTCAGCATGTAAGACCTGTCTGTACTGCCAGCTAGCCTCGCCAGTCACACACACCACGCTGCCACCAGCCACGCTTTACTTAATCAAAGAGTTAATTAAGAGGGTCCGTGACAAACCCCAAATTAGTAGCGATTATCTAAAAAAGGCACATAGTTCGTTTCTTAGAAGATGGAGACAGAGCTAATAGATTTTATCATTTATTCCCAAAAGAATGCGGGCAGTGATTACATAGATAAAAGTTGCTATAAAGTTGAGACATTACAAATGTACAAATAGAAATATAAAACAAAGTGGATGAAAGAACAGAAAGTAACACTCACATGTGCGTAGTTGGTATTAGGCAGACCATGTGGCTGGGGGAGGGGCGCTTAACCAAACGTCCCCACTCATCGGCACGTCTCTCTGGCAGGAGGACTCCAGCTGAACTGACTGGAATTTGGTAGGGAATACCTATAGCCTAGGGTCTGTGACCTCACGAAATGGGCAGTCTGGAGAGGTCCAACCTCCCTCTCTCCAAGTTATGATTTGCTACAAAACTTAGAATAACTATCTCTAAATGAGAAAAGCCCGTACCAACACACATAGGGCATCATTGTTTGTGATCTACTGAATAGAATCCGAAAACACCAAGCATGCCATAATTAAGACCCTCCATTTGGGAGCAATCCATATCTCAGTTTCTGGAGAGATTAGGATTTTGCAAGAGCCACTGTAGGGAAGCCAGGTCCGTGCAGATCACAGAAATGTTCGTTTCGTTTTTCTGTCGCGATCGGAGCCCATACTAGCCTATTTTAATATCTCTCACAGTTTTATTTCAGACACATGTCCCAGAGGACAAAGGACTTCCTTTAGCTGTGCAGGGAGGGGGGAGAAGAATTCTACACTGAGGCTTCAGGCTTCACAGAGCTGCATGCAGGAAGACGCTGGTGTGTGTTGTGGGGGGGGTTGCAGCTACATGACAGAGGGATTTTCTAGAATGTTACAGAAACATATCTACAGTACATTACACCTCCCCCCTTTAGAGGGTGCTACGGAGGCATTATCTGTCGGTAATCGGCCATGCGCACCTCAGCGGGTTCGCCCCGGCGGGACAACCCATCAGCATTTCCATGTTCACTGCCCTTTTTCTGTTGTACAGTAAAGTTGTACTGTTGAAGGGCAAGGCTCCAGCGGAGCAACCTTCCATTGGTTCCGGACACTGTGTGCAACCAGCTCAGAGGGTTGTGGTCAGTTACCACCATGAAGCCGCGCCCGTACAGGTAGGGCTGCAAACGTTGCAGTGCCCACACCATGGCCAGACACTCCTTCTCGATGGTCGAGTATGCCACTTCCCTCGGCAAAAGTTTCCGGCTCAGGTACAACACGGGGTGCTCCTGGTTCCCCGAGTTGACCTGGGCACAGCACCGAGGCCAAACTCGTTGACTTCGGTCTGTACCAGAAACGGGCGACTGCTGTCGTCTGCTCTCAACACTGGAGAGTTGCACAGGGCTGCTTTCAAAGCTTGGAAGGCCGCCTCACAGTCATCTGTCCAGTTGACTGTTTGTGGTAGCTTCTGCTTGGTGAGGTCAGTCAAGGGTTTTGCAAGGGCACTATAGTCTTGAACAAACCACCTATAGTACCCTGCAGTGCCCAAGAAGGACTTCACCTGTTTCTTGGTCCTGGTCCTTTTTTGGCTCCGGACTCATGGAACCCCCACCTATACGGTGCCCCAGGTAGTGGACCTTGCTCATGCCCATCTGGCATTTTCCCGGCTTGATAGTCAGGCCTGCCTGGTGAAGACGCTTGAGCACCTCCTGGAGATCCTGAAGGTGTTCCTCCCAGGTGGAACTGAAGATGGCGATGTCGTCCAAGTCCGCCACCGCGTACTCCTCCAGTCCCGGAGCAGGTGGTTGACCATCCGCTGGAAAGTGTCAGGGGCATTTTTCATGCCGAAGGGCATGACTGTGGACTCGTACAGTCCAAAGGGGGTGATAAAGGCGGATTTCTCCTGCGCCTCAGGGCTCAGGGGAATCTGCCAGTATCCCCGACTCAAATCCATGATGGATATGTACCTTGCTTTCGCCTACTGCTCAAGCAGATCCTCGATGCGAGGCATCAGGTGGGCATCAGAGGTTGTGATGGCGTTGAGCCCCCTGTAGTCCACGCAGAACCGGGTGGTTCGATCCTTATTAGGCACGAGGACTACAGGTGAGGCCCACGCACTTTTGGACCATTGAATCACCCCCAGCCTTAACATCTCATTGATCTCTTGGCGCATGACCTGTTGCACCTCCTCAGAGATCCGATAAGGTGTTCGCCGTAGTGGGGCGTGATTCCCGGTGTCCACCTCATGAACCGCTAACTCCGTCCTCCCAGGTCGGTTGGTGAACACGACCCGGAAGGGTTCCAGGGTTTCCACCAACTGCGACTACTGAGATACGGTTAGCAAACCACTTATCTCCATGTCCTCAAGGGACCCATTGGCCTTGGCTTGGGCTAGCATGTCCAGGAGGGGATCTTCCTCCCCATCCTCAGGCAGGTTGCAGACCGGTAGGACGCAAGCTTCATGTTCGTGGTGCGCCTTCAGCATATTGACGTAAAAGGCCTTGCGCCTACCCCGAGCATGGTCAAGCGGGACCACGTAGGTGTATACTATGAGTTATTTTTATATGGTTTCAATCAGTTTAATATAATATACACTGAGATGAGGTAAGCAAAAGGTCACTGAAACTTACTTAAGATAAAGGAATGTAAATTACTGGTCATTTATTTATCCATCAACAAAGGACCATTGATATTCAAGGCAACTACCCTAATTAGATTGGGTGTGTTAACTTTCCCAAGGATGTTATCTTGTGCTCCGAAGCCCCTCCTCCAGCTGGCTGTATTTCTCCCATGTGGCACACATGAGGCCCCCACTAGCTTCCTGTATTATATACTGGTTAAAACAAGTATTGAGGGGATGTGTTTATAGCCAATACACAATAGACTTGTGACATCATTCCCAACATGGTGGGGCTGGACACACCTTTTAGCTGGACATTTACATCACTGTCACACTAAGCGATATCGCTAGCAACATCGCTATAACTTGTCACGTTATAGCGATATTGCTAGCGACTTCGCTGTGTCTGATACTTACCTACGAACCGCTCCCCCGCTGGTTATCGCTGATCACGCGAGAACGTCCAGGACTGTTTCTCGTCGTCAGCTTCCTGCGGTGCTTCCTGTGGAGAGACGAGCGTGGAGCCGGGCGGGAGGACGCAGGATCGCCTAGTGTGACAGGTAAGTAGCGACCCCCGTCCCCAGTGATGTCGCTGGTGAGATCTGCCTGTGTGGCAGCTCACTAGCGACCACTTAGCGATGTACCAGCGATCCTGACCGCGCCATATCGCTGGTCGGGATCGCTGGTACATCGCTAAGTGTGACAGTACCTTAAGGAAGGGGAGGGCAGGTCAAACCCCCCACACTGACATAGCATAGTTCAGTGTGTAACTAGAAGATTCTGCAATGTGATAAATCCGGGGAATGTTACGTAATATTTTACATTACTATTAAACCTCTCCCTCTTAGAGTGCGCAAAGGAGGTAGGACCCGTCGGTACTCATCCATGCGCACCTTAGCAGGTTCGCCCCGGCGGGACAAGCCATTGGCATTTCCATGCTTGCTGCCTTTTTTGTGTTGTACAGTAAAGTCGTATTGCTCAGGGGAATCTGTCAGTATCCCCGACTCAAATCTATGATGGATATGTATTTTGCATTTGCCAACCGCTCAAGCAGGTCCTCGATGCGCGGCATCGGGTGTGCATCAGAGGTTGTGATGGCGTTGAGCCCCCTGTAGTCCACGTAGAACCGGGTGGTCCGATCCTTTTTGGGCATGAGAACTACAGGTGAGGCCCACGCGCTCTTGGCCCGTTGAATCACCCCCAGCTGTAACATCTCATCGATCTCTTGGCACATAACCTGATAATCGGAGATCCGATAAGGTGGTCGCCGTAGTGGGGCATGATTCCCGGTGTCCACCTCGTGTACCGCTAACTCAGTCCATCCTGGTCAGTTGGAGAACACAGCCTGGAAGATTTCCAGGGTGGCCAACAACTGCGACCGCTGGGATTCGGATAGTGAGGCACTTATCTACATGTCCTCAATGGCCTTGGCTTGGGCCAGCATGTCCAGGAGGGGGTCTTCCTCCCCGTCATCGGGCAGGTTGCAGACCGGTAGGATGCAGGCTTCATGTTCATGAGTCTTCATCATGTTGACGTGAAAGGCCTTGCGCCTACCCCGAGCATGGTTAAGCGTGACCACGTAGGTGGCCGGGTTGAAATGTTAGTGGACGATGTATGGGCCTTCGCAGGCTGCCTGAAGCTTATCCGTTGGTATGGGGACCAGCAACCACACCTTTTGACCCACCTGGAAGGTCCGCTCCCGGGCATTCTTGTCGTACCAGTGCTTCTGGTCAGCCTGAGCCTGCACCATGTTGTCATGCACCAACTGTGTCAAGGTCTGCATCTTGTCACGGAAGAGCATGACATAATCCATGATGGACACTTCTGTGGGGTTTGGCTCTTCTTCCCAGGATTCTCTTATCAACCCAAGGGGTCCCTGGACTTGCCTGCCATACAGGAGCTCGAAGGGGGAGGACCCCGTCGACACCTGTGGAACTTCTCTGTAAGCGAATAGCAGGTGTGGGAGGTACCACTCCCAGTTATGCCCTTGGGTCTCAACCAGCATGCGGAGCATCTGTTTGAGGGTCCCGTTGAAGCGTTCACACAAGCCATTGGTCTGTGGGTGATACGCACTCGATACCAGGTGCCTCACCTGCATTTTCTCACAGAGAGCCTCCAGTAGGCGAGACATGAATTGGTTCCCTTGATCGGTAAGCATCTCCCTGGGAAATCCTACCCGTGAAAAGATGGTCACCAGTGCATCCACCACATTATCCACCCTGGTTGAGGACAGAGCTACTGCCTCTGGGTACCGGGTAGCGTAGTCTACCACGGTGAGAATGTATTGCTTTCCAGAGCTCCTGGGGATGGCCAGCGGGCCTACAATGTCCACCGCGATTCTCTGGAAAGGCTCCTCTATCACCGGCAAAGGGATCAGGGGAGCCTTAAGAGCAGGCCCCGCCTTTCCCACTCTTTCACAGGTGGCACAGGAGCGGCAGAATTGTGTTACATCTGTCCCCATCTTGGGCCAATAGAAGTGTTGAGACAGTCGGGCCTTTGTTTTGCTGATCCCCAAGTGTCCAGCAAGTGGAATCTCATGGGCAATCCGTAACAACTCAGCCCTAAATTGATATGGGACTACGAGCTGTCTTTCCCTCAACCACTCCTTTTGGGATTCTCCAGGCACTGACTCCCTGGTACAACCTTCCTCGTTCCCAGAACACCCTCTCCTTATCAGTCACGGAGGTGGGCGTCTTGGCGAGGTCTCTCTATTTCCCCAGGCTCGCATCTGAGTGCAGAGCGGCCTGGAACACCTGGCTGGTGAAACCAGGGGAAGAGTCTTGAGGAGATCATTTGCATATTCCCAGTGCCTTCTGGGATAAGTGAAGAGTCTCCGCGAGCTCAACGATCACTGGGTTTTGGCCGTTGCAGCTGAAAAGAGGAAATCGGAGAAACCAGGGGAAGAGTCTTGAGGAGATCATTTGCATATTCCCAGTGCCTTCTGGGATAAGTGAAGAGTCTCCGCGAGCTCAACGATCACTGGGTTTTGGCCGTTGCAGCTGAAAAGAGGAAATCGGAGAAACCAGGGGAAGAGTCTTGAGGAGATCATTTGCATATTCCCAGTGCCTTCTGGGATAAGTGAAGAGTCTCCGCGAGCTCAACGATCACTGGGTTTTGGCCGTTGCAGCTGAAAAGAGGAAATCGGAGAAACCGCGCGCCGATAATTTTGGCTCATCTTTCATCTTTTTAAGAAATCTCAAGATGGAAGAGGCCAGGAGCCATTTGGTGAGCTGCATTTCTTGCTACATGTTCACAGATTTACCAGTGGAAAAGCCAAACTTCACATGCCACAAATGCAGCTTGTGACCCTGTTGGAGGAAAAGTTGCAAAATCTCGAAGAGAGGTTAGCTACGTTGAAGATCATTAAGGAAGGTGAAGAGTTCTTGGACAGAGCAGAATTATCTCTTCATGTTACAGAAAGAGAAGAAATTCGAAGTGCACCTGAAGAAACAGAGGAATGGAGACATGTGACCCAGAGAAGCAGGAGGATCAGGAGGCAGTCAGCACCCATACTGCTCAGGAACCAGTACCAGGCTCTCACGCAGGAAAACGATGAAGAAATACATCAGGATAAGACTTTGCCAACAAACAGCAACCTTGTACGCCTTCAGAGTCCTCCTGGATGGAGAAAGAAAAATGTTGTGAAGAAGAAACGGAGAGTGGTGGTCATGGGGGATTCCCTGTTGAGAGGAACAGAGGCCGCTATCTGCAGACCGGATATAACTACAAGAGAAATGTGCTGTCTTCCAGGTGCAAAAATTAAAGATGTGTCTGACAGGATATCAGGACTCTTCAGACCTACAGATGACTACCCATTCCTGCTACTACATGTGGGGACAAATGACACCGCAAGAAACGACCTGGAAACCATCTGCAGAGACTTTGAAGACTTAGGCAAGAAAGTGAAAGAACTGGGAGCGCAGGTGGTCTTCTCTTCCATCCTCCCAGTGGATGGCCATGGAACAAGGAGGTGGAATAAGATTCTGCAGGTGAACAACTGGCTACGTCGATGGTGCCGTCAGCAACGATTTGGATTTCTGGATCACGGAGTGAACTACTTATACGATGGACTACTTGCTAGAGATGGGGTGCACCTTACGAAGACTGGAAAGCAGGTATTTGGAAGTCGCCTTGCTACACTTGTAAGGAGAGCTTTAAACTAGAACAACATGGGAAGGGAAGCAAAAGACCAGAAAAAGCCATACACCTGACAAATGCTACTGAGAACTCTGCTATTAGAAGTGGAAAGGAAGAACAAAGACGAAAGAATCTAATTAATAAAAATATTGGAGAAAGAGAAACCAATCACAAACTAAAATGTTTCTATACTAATGCACAAAGCATGGGCAACAAACAAGGAGAATTGGAACTACTAACACAGGAAAAGAAATATGATGTCATTGGAATCACTGAAACTTGGTGGGACAATACACATGATTGGAATACAAGACTAGAAGGATACAACTTATTTGCAAGAAACAGACTTGATAAACGAGGAGGGGGTGTCGCATTGTATGTTAGAAACGCCTATATCTGCACAGAGATTGAAGCTTCAGAGACTGGGAGTTCTGTGGAAACTGTTTGGGTAAGAATACAAGGACAGAACAATGGAAAGGACACCATTGTAGGCATTTACTACAGGCCGCCTGTGCAAGCTGAAGATATGGATGAACTCTTTATGCATCAAATGGCCAAGTTCTCCAAAAAATATGACATAGTTGTCATGGGAGATTTCAACTATCCAGACATTTGTTGGGAATCTCTCTCAGGCAAAACTAACAGGTCAAGGAAATTCTTATCCTCTCTTGCTGACAACTTTATCTTCCAAAAGGTAAAGGAGAAAACAAGGGGAACTGCTACCTTGGATCTAATCCTTATAAACAGGGAGGAAATGGTTGAGGAGGTAAAAGTGGCTGGGACCCTAGGAGGTAGCGACCATGCTATTTTAGAATTTTGGATAACTAGAGGCGGAAGACCTGTGAAGACTCAGACGTCAAGGTTAGATTTCAGAAAGGCAGATTTTAAGGGATTCAGAAAGAGAATTGGAGGGATCCAATGGCTGGATATCCTTAAAGACAAAAATGTCCAGGAAGGATGGGAAATCTTGAAAAATGAAATTCTCAAAGCACAGTTGTTAACAATTCCGAAAAGAGGGAAGAATAGGAAGCATTTAAGGAAACCAGGATGGATGAACACAGAGCTTAAGCACATGCTAAAAAGGAAGCAAAAAATGTTTATAAAATGGAAAGAAGGAGGCATATCTAAAGAAGAATATAATGCTGTCTGCAGAACCTGCAAGGCACAAATCAGATTATCTAAAGCTGAAAATGAATTGAGGCTTGCAAGAGATGTCAAAAGCAATAATAAAGGATTTTGGGGATATGTCAAAAGTAAAAGAAAAGTCAAAGATGCTATAGGATTTTTACAGGATGAAAATGATGAAATGGTAAGACAGGATGTTGAGAAGGCTGAACTTTTAAATTCCTATTTTGCATCTGTTTTCTCTCAGAAAGGAAATGTAACATCAACTGTTATTCACTGTCCTATTAAGGGAATAGAAGAATCCAGGATATCTATAAACAGAAAGATAGTGAGGAAACACTTAGCTAACCTAAATGTATTCAAGTCTCCAGGTCCAGATGAATTACACCCCAGAGTACTGAAGGAGATAGCAGAAGAAATTTTTGAACCCCTCTCCATAATCTTTGAAAATTCTTGGAGAACAGGAGAAGTGCCAGAAGACTGGAGAAGAGCAAATGTTGTTCCTATCTTCAAAAAGGGGAAGAAGGTGGACCCAGGCAACTATAGGCCGGTGAGTCTGACTTCTATACCAGGAAAGATCTTTGAACAAATTATTAAACAACATGTATGTCAATACCTGGATAAGAATGAAGTGATTAAACAGAGTCAGCATGGGTTTGTAACTAATAAGTCATGTCAGACTAATTTAATTTCCTTCTATGATGGTATTACTGATTGGGTGGATCAAGGAAATGCTGTAGATATAGTATATCTTGACTTCAGCAAAGCATTTGACAAAGTCTCTCATACAATCCTTATTGAAAAAATGACTAAGTATGGAATGGACAAGGCAACTGTTAGGTGGATTCATAACTGGCTTAGTGATCGGACCCAAAGAGTGGTCGTAAATGGCTGCACATCCAGTTGGAAGAATGTCTCAAGTGGGGTACCACAGGGCTCTGTCCTGGGCCCTGTATTGTTCAACATCTTTATCAACGATTTAGATGAAGGAATTGAGGGTAAACTGATTAAATTTGCTGATGACACAAAGCTAGGAGGGATAGCTAATACTAGAGAAGAGAGAGAGAGGATTCAAAAAGATTTAAATAAACTGGAGAAGTGGGCAGCAACTAACAGAATGGTTTTTAACAGGGAGAAATGCAAAGTACTACATCTGGGCAATAAAAATGAAAAAAGCATATTTAGAATGGGAGGAATAGGGCTAAGTGACAGCACATGTGAAAAAGACTTGGGTATACTAATAGATCACAGACTGAATATGAGTCAACAGTGTGATGCAGCAGCAAAAAAGGCAAATGCAATTCTAGGATGTATTAACAGAAGCATACAGTCTAGATCACGTGAAGTAATTATTTCCCTCTACTCCTCTTTGGTCAGACCTCATCTGGAATATTGTGTCCAGTTTTGGGCACCACATTTTAAAAAAGACATCAACAAACTGGAGCAAGTTCAGAAAAGAGCGACCAGAATGGTGACCGGTCTGCAAACCCTGTCTTATGAGGAAAGGTTGCAGGATTTGGGAATGTTTAGTTTGCAAAAGAGAAGACTGAGAGGAGACTTAATAGCTGTCTACAAATATCTAAAGGGCTGTCACATTGTAGAAGGATCAACTTTATTCTCATTTGCACAAGGAAAGACTAGAAGCAATGGGATGAAGCTGAATGGGAGGAGACACAGATTAGATATTAGAAAAAACTTTTTGACAGTTAGAGTGATCAATGAGTGGAACAGGCTGCCACGAGAAGTGGTGAGTTCTCCTTCAATGGAAGTCTTCAAACAGAGGCTGGACAGACATCTAACTGGGATGATTTAGCGAATCCTGCTTTGAGCAGGGGGTTGGACCAGATGGCCCAGGAGGTCCCTTCCAACTCTACGATTCTATGATTCTATGATTCTATGTCAAGGTCCCTTCCTCACTGGGACCCTCTGGAACCTGCTCTGGGTTCACCTCTGGTTCAGACTCCACTGTAGTGGAGGAGGGTCCAGAAGGCAGGAACCTGTGTTCCGGGCACTCTGACTGCGGGTGACAGCAGCTACATAGGCTGTCTCCCCGGAGTTTCCCATAGACCCATCAGCCAGCGCTGCTATGGGTTCTACCTCCCCATCCACCCCCAACACTTCAGGAGCAGTGCTACTTATGGGCCAGTTACCTTCCTCGGTGGCACTGGTCAGTTGCATGGCATCACCTTCCTCACGGTTCCCATGCACCCTCCCCATTTCCTGTAGCACCGACTCCTGCTCGGAGTTCCTCAGCCGTCTCGCTCCGCAGAGCGACTGGGCTGAGCAGTCCTGTGCCTGTGGACACATCAACCTTTGCAGAAAAATGGTTATCAGGTTCAGCTGGCACATTTACATCATCAGCATCCTTCCTAGGGAAAGAATGGTTATTAATTTCAGTTGACACATTTACATCATCATCAGCATCATTCCTAGGGAAAGAATGGTTAGTAGTGGCATCATTACTCATCAAAGCATTGGCAGGTAACACATTCAGTTTCCCATCATCATCAGGGTTAACATTACCCTTATCAGATTGGGGAGAGGTGTCAGGGGCGTAGTATGCAACCATCCTCCCCAAATCAGTCCCCAATAGAACATCAGTGGGCAGGTTTTCGGACACCCCCACTTCCCTCACCCCGCTCCCGGCACCCCAATCAAGAAAAACCCGGGCCACTGGCAAAGGACAGCGGGTACCCATGATCTCGGGGACAGTTAGAGTTTTCCCCTCATTCATCTCTTCACGGGTTGCCAGTCCGGGCCGGATGAGGGTTCGTTCGGCCCCAGCGTCCTTGAGGCTGGTAGCAAGACGGGCTCCACCCGGACGTGTTGCACGTTGTCATCAATCCTCCCAACCACACCACCCACCAAAAGAACACAGGCGTTGGGCCCGGAGGCCTTGGCTGGGGGGGGGGGGTTCTTCTGCCTCTCTGGACAGGTGGCGCTGATATGACCAGTCCGTTTGCAGAGAAAAGACTGGCGAGGTTCTGATGATGGCCTGGCGTTGGCAAATGGGACAGGGCCTCCAGTGTGTTGGCTGGCAGGGGCACTGGGGTTGGTTGCAGGCTTACTCCCTCTCCAGCTGACGGTGACTGGCTTCCGGTTGGCCTCATAGTTGTCGGCGATCTGCGCTGCTTTGTCCGCATTCGTTGGTTCTCGGTCTAGGATGAACTGTCGGACCTCAGCTGGGCACAGATGTAAGAACTGGTCTTTGATCATCAGGTCTTTCAGCAGTTCAAATGTGGTCACTGACAGTCCGTGGATTCACTGGTCAAAGTGGGTCCTGAGTCCTTGCACCACATTGGTATAGCTGTCGTGTGGGCCACGTTGGAGGTCCCGGAACTTCTTTCGGCATACCTCAGGGGTCAGCCGGTATTTGGCGATCAGGGCCTGCTTGATAGCGTCATAGTTTTCATCTTTCATCTTCTTCTGACAGAAGAGAAGTAAATGACTCCAGAGCTTTGTCTTTTAGCCCTGGGGTCAAGTACCCGGCCCATTGTTCCACAGGCAGCCGGTACTGTCTGCAGGGTTTCGCAAAGGCCCGCAGAAAAGTGTCCAAGTCTCTGTGCTTTCCAATCACGGCAAAATGCTCTAGCCAGGGTTTAGGACTGCTCTGGGCTGTGGAGGGTGTTTCCCTCAGCCGGGTCATCTCCAGTTCATGGTCTCTCTGAGCTTGGGCCTCGGCTCTCTGGGCCTCCCGCTCGGCTTGGGTCTCCTGCCAGTATTGCTGGATCAGCCTCAACCGTCCATCACTGTCCTCGGCGGGAGTTCGTCCAAGGCCGCTTGCAGGTAGGGGTCCAATCTGTCCGGATGGTCAGTGGGGCCAGCGCTCTAGAGTGGAGCCTCTGCTGCAGCCCCACTGTCATTTGGGCCAGCTTCTGCGCCCACTGGGCTCTGGGTGTTTTCCCATTGCACCAGAGTTGAGATCAGTTGGGCTTTGTTTTTGTTCACGGTGTCGATCCGCCACAACCCGCGCACATTTGAGCTGGATGGTGTCTCGTAGTGAAACAGGGGGATGATTAACCCCTGCTTCCATATAATGGCCGCCGCACGTGCAACACAGGATTCATTTTTCTGCCTTTAATGTGCAGTCTTTTGACTATTTTCTAAGTGCTTGTCCGGGGATCCGGACAGATGAATTGTCATATGTGCTATTTATTGAATTTCCTTTTAGCCGTTTTTACTGATTTTGCTATGTGGTAATTGGGTCTGCCGATTGCAGCTTATTAGCATTTTTGGTGACTGCGAGAGAAGTCTTACCTAAAGCTGCATTTTGATACTACCCCCTTTTTTCCTTTCTTTTTATGACGAGATAAGCTTATATTGTGGGGTATCTACATTATCAGAATTACTACGAGATAAGTTCATAGCACATTAGTATTATCTTTGAGACCATTTATGTCTCATTTTTTTCGGTATCATAAGTGTGTGTACATTTTTTGTGTCCTTTTTTGTATACGTAGGGAGGCTTAGGGGCTATTAGGGATACCGACGTTGAGCGGGGACGCCATATCGTGAACAACTAGGGTGCCAACCTCCGCGGCTAGGAAGGGCTGAAATAGGGCGGACTAGGGCAATTTAGCCTTTGGCCCATATTTTGTTATGACTATATAGATTTAACCTCTTCCCGACCGCCCACAGTAGATAAACGTTGGCGCTTGCTGGGCTTTGTGCAGCGCCGACGTTTATCTACTGTCGACGGTTTTGTGCCCCCCGGGACCCCCACATACCTTACAACGCGGGGATCCCGGTGCACAATGCATGCTGGGACCCCCGACGTCATCGAGACCTGATTGGTTCAGGTCCTGATGACGTCAGCGTCACAGCAGCCAATGGGAGCGATCGCTGGGAAAGCTGCTTGTTTCCCGGCGATCTCACTCATTGTAACGCGGCTTCTCCTCTGATCTCACACTGACAGATGATCAGAGGTGAAGCAGCGTTACTGTGTGACTAGATCGCTGCCTGGCACAGCTGATCGCTGCCTGGCACAGCTGTGCCAGGCAGCGATCTTGTCACATAGTAACGCTGCTTCACCTCTGATCATCTGTCAGTGTGAGATCAGAGGAGAAGTGGTGTTACTATGAGTCAGATCGCAGGGCAGCGATCTTGTCACAAAAATAAAAAAAGTAAAGAAAAAAAGCAGGTACACAGGTTAGGGCTAGGGCTGGGATTAAGGTTATGGGTGTGTTGGTGTTAGGTTTGTGGTTAGGGTTATGGTTAGGGCTGAGATTAGGGTTAGGGGTGTGTTGGGGTTAGGGTTGGAATTAGAATTGGGGGTTTCCACTGTTTGGGTACATCAGGGGCTCTCCAATTGTGACATGGCATCCGATCTCAATTCCAGCCAATTCTGCATTGAAAAAGTCAAACGGCGCTCCTTCCGTTCTGAGCTCTGCCGTGTGCTCAAACAGTGGTTTAGCCCCACATACGGGGTATTGGCGTATTCGGGAGAAATTGCACAAAAAAATTTTGTGGTTCATTTTCTCTTTTTACACTTGTGAAAATAAAAAAAAAATGGTTTTGAAGTAAAATGTTTGTGAAAAAAAGTTAAATGTTTATTTTTTCCTTCCATATTCCATTCATTCATGTGAAGCACCTGAAGGGTTAATAAACTTCTTGAATGTGGTTTTGAGTACATTGAGAGGTGCAGTTTTCAGAATGGTGTCACTTTTGGGTATTTTTTGTTATATTGACCCCCCAAACTCACTTCAAATGTGAGGTGGTCCCTAAAAAAAATGGTGTTGCAAATTTTGTTGTAAAAATGAGAAATCGCTGGTCAACTTTTAACCCTTATAACTTCCTAAAAAAAAAAATTATGTTTCCAAAATTGTGCAGATGTAAAGTAGACATGTGGGAAATGTTATTTATTAACTATTTTGTGCGATATCACTCTCTGATTTAAGGGCATAAAAATTAAAAGTTTGAAAATTGCTAAATTTTCTAAATTTTCGCCAAATTTTGATTTTTTTAACAAATAAGCGCAACTCATATCTAAAAAATTTTACCACCATCATGAAGTACAATATGTCATGAGAAAACAATGTCAGAATCAGTAGGATCCGTTGAAGCGTTCTAGAGTTATGACCTCATAAAGTGACACTGGTCAGAATTGAAAAAATTGGCCCGGTCACGAAGGCAAAAACAGGCTCGGGTGCGAAGGGGTTAAAACAGTATTTCTGCTACCCTTCATTTTTTGTCCTCTACCCCTCCCTCTTTTAGTCATTTCTACTAATGTTTTTAGTGATTGAATTAAAAGCTATATTTTAGGGGGTTTTCTGTGTTGCTTCTGGTGTTTCAATTGATTCTACAATCCCATCTGAAATTCTTTTTGAGGTCTGATTTTTGAATGATTGCTCAAACCAGATCACTAATGCTCTATGATCCCACCACGCTGCCACCAATATGTTACGATCCCCACTTGGTACCACCAATATGTCACGGATCAGGGGATGTGACCTTTGGCCGCACACGGTTATCACAGGCACAGGGGGCTTATCTTAGTTGTCCCTCCGCTGGCACCATGTGATAAAAAACAGCACGCTAGTCTTGCCTTGACAATTTACCGCAGGTTGGGTTTATTTTGGTTATCCCACCACTGCCACAATATGTTACAAGCTGTCGGAATTTATGGATATCCCACTTTCCAGTTCCACTTTGGGACTTGCAGCTCTCCAGCACCCCCCTTACCCTCAGGTCAGTCAGGGAACTACACCCAGGATAATTGGTCGCCAGACAGGCCGCTCACTGTAGATTGGCTGTTAGGCCCGCTGCAGCAAGGGAATTATAAATGCTCTGGCCGCAGCCACACAAAAGCTTATAAAACCCCTTCTGTCGCTGCCAGCTTCACCCACCCAACCGGGACCACACTTCGCTGCCACCAGCTAACGATTCTCTTAATCAATAAGTTAATTAAGAGAGTCCATAGCAAACCCCAAATTAGTAGTGTAATTACTTCAGACACATGAATTCATCACAGGGCAAAGAGACTGAACTAATACATTTTATAGTTTATTCCCAAAAGATGGGCAGTGTTCACAGAAGATAAAAAAGATGTAACCATCTGAGACAATTAAAATATATACAAGCAATTAAAAATAAAACAGGGTTAAAGAAGAAAACACTCACATGATACTTAGATCATTCCAGCAAATCAGGCTGGGGGAAGGGAATGGGACAGACGTCGCCATGCATGACAGTGTGGCTGTGTATCTCGGGTTCCCTCTGTTGGCTGACCTTCCGACTGAGTGTACTCTATAGTTCTGGGTCATGACATCATAAAAGGGGCTGAGTTACCGGGGTCTCTCCTTTTCTCTGTTACAATTTTGGTTCTGAAACCTTCTAGGCTATATAACTGGGCTTGAGAACCTAGCAGAGTAACAGCGGACCAATCATTCTACCTATGTCAGAATCAGCGTCCTATTGAATCTAAACATGAAACAGATGCTCGACTCTGTTCAGGAGAAATCCGTTTCTCGGATTCTGCCGGTGCTAGCGACTACCAAGAAACGCTGAAGCGATGCTCTATCGAAGCATGTTCCAACTGTGTAGGTTTCGTTTTTCTATCCCAATCTCACATTGTATTACGACCGAATGAATAAATTCCCATAATATGCAATGGGACAGTCTGCACATGTTGGAGTGGACAAAGGGACCCCCCGCCGTGAGGCAGGAAGCCAGTGACTAGTAATTCCAGCTACAGCTGGTTGAGTGTGAGAGCTGAGGGGGGAGGACAGGGGGGTGAGTGGCTGCAGTGACAGAATACAAAGCTGCAGCTGTGACAGGCTAAAGAAGGGGAGGGCGGGTCAAAACCCCCCACACTGACATAGCATAGTTCAGTGTAACTAAAAGATTCTGCAATGTGATAAATCCGGGGAATCTTACGTCATATTTTACATTACCATTACACCGCTGTATAATATAACTGATATTTGGGGAGTGGTGATGTCACTGCTGTATACATTTCTTGAGCACTGGGGGGCAGCACTGAGCCCACGCCTCATTTGTTCTCTGTCATTACAGATGATGCAGGGGGCTACCATTCAGACTGTGTCTGTCCAGCCAGTGGCGCTTGGCCAGACCATGACCACAGTCACCCAGCTAGCCCCGAACAACTGGAGCTCCGGCCTGTGCGACTGCTGCGAGGACATGGGGATATGTAAGTACTGCTATGAAAGAGAGCCCTGGGCACAACGCTCCACCCCACCCAATACTGTGTGACCCCCTGACCTGTGACAGAAGCGACATCCAACAATGCAGAATCAGCTCCTCATCGTGACAACCTGCCTGTATATGGTGTGAGGTTGTCGGCTCCTCCCACTTGGCCCTATAACCCTCTCCTCTTCTGCTCGCAGGCTGTTTCGCTTTCTGGTGCTTCCCCTGTTTCCAGTGCTCCACGGCCAGTGACTTTGGCGAGTGCCTGTGTCTCCCCCTTCTTGACTGCGGCAGTTACACCTACCACATGAACTGCCCGATTGTGTCCCTGGCAATGAGGGTCGCCGTCCGAGAGCGCTACAAGATTCCGGTATGTACCCCTGCATCCATCCCGGTGGTCTCTTCTGGGAGGGGGTCTGGTAGCACCATATTTCTGGCTATTAGATTATATGCCCCCTCTTCACATAATGGCAGCCGCCAGCCTGCAAGTCTGATCTCTGTCAATACCGCGAGTTGCCCCTGAGCTGAGCCCAATCCTGTTCACCTGGTCTATGGCTGCTGTCTGTCACCCCCAAAACTGCTTACATAGGATGCCCATGGTGCAGCACTGACCCTTCTCTTCTCTGCGCAGGGCTCCATCTGCAATGACTGCTGCACCGTCTGCTGGTGCTTATCCTGCTCCTGGTGCCAGATGGCGCGCGAGATCAAGAAACGCAAGCAGCCAGTCAGCTTCGTCACTGCCCACACCAACATTATTGGGGCGCCACTAATGCAAGCCCAAAATATCACAGTGCAATCAGACGTAAAATAATAGCCCCTACAAGAAGCGTGATCCAACGCAAGGACAACCCCACACCGAGAGCAACGCCATCAGCACCTGGTGCATGAGGTCCAACCCAACATTGAGGGCAACTCCTCCACAAGGTCCCACTCAACACTGCCTGGTACATGGAGGTCAAAGCCAAAGCCACGTAGTAAATGAGGTCCATCTCAACGCCACCTGGTGAATTAGGTCCAACCCAATACTGAGCGCAACTCTATAAGGTCCAACCCAAAGCAATCAGCACGTGGTGCTTGAGATCCAACCCAACACTGAGGGCAACTCCACAATGTCCAACCCAAAGACACTTACACCTGATGCATGAGGTCCAACTCAACTAGCTCCAGCTACAATGAGGTACAGGCAGCTCCAGAGAGAGATGGATGGATATTTTCCACCAGGCATCTGAACCGGACAGAGGAAGGTCTGATTTGCGGCGGTCACCTTCTTTTCCAAAGAGCTAAAACCCAACATTTCCCCACATCTGAATGGCAGGAGGAAATGCCCTGTAAGTCCTGAGGAACTCCCTGTACAAAGGTCTGTAAGACATCGTCAGATTACTCCCCTTTATGACGTTTTCTAGAACACACTTTAGTGCACACCTCTCATCTTTTAAAATGTCACCATCTGCTATACCTTTACACAAGTGTTTGTAAGATGGCACCATAGGTTACATCTCTAATATGAAGCTTTTAATGTCAATACAGGGTGCACTGGTCACCTAAGGCCTTGGTGCAGGTCACGCCTTTTACGCTGCAGGATGTCACCATGGGTCAGGCCCAGCAAAACATAGGATTTCACAATGGGTCATGCCCCACACATAGGACCTCACCATGGGTCACGTCACTCACCTCGTAGGACATTGTCATGGGTCGTGCCCCACTCCTTGTAGGACATTGTCGTGGGTCACATCCCTCACCTTGTAGGATATCACTGCAGGTTGTACTCCCGTGTAAAGCTCTGAAAGTTATGTTCCTTGTGTTGTACAATGTCACCAGGGGTTACACCCTAATATAAAGTTCTCTTTCAATATTTGTCCAAGTGGAAACTGATCTCATTAAAGGTCATGAAACGCGTCACCACTCTTGTGTAGTATCTTCCTCCTGATCAGCCATTCACATCATGGTACAGTGACCACCGTAAGGCTAGTTTCACACTTGCTTTTTTTTGCAGCGCGTTTTTCCCGCAAAAAAACGCATTGAAAAAACGCATACAAAAGCGTACAACTGCTGCGTTTTTTTCAAGCATTTTTATGAGCATGCATGAAAAAAACGCAGCGTTTTTATGCGTTTGTAAGCGTTTTTAGTGCGTTTTTACCGCGTTTGCGTTTTTTCCAAACATTAGGTGGCTCCTCACACTAACCCAAACCATGACTTTACTAACCCTAACCCTAACCCTTAACCAAACCATACCCTAACCCTAACCCTGACCCTAACCCAAACCCTAACCCTTAACCAAACCATACCCTAACCCTAACCCTTAACCAAACCATACCCTAACCCTAACCCTGACCCTAACCCTAACCATACCCTAACCCTTAACCAAACCATACCCTAACCCTGACCCTAACCCTAACCCTTAACCAAACCATACCCTAACCCTAACCCTGACCCTAACCCTTAACCAAACCATACCCTAACCCTAACCCTTAACCAAACCATACCCTAACCCTAACCCTGACCCTGACCCTTAACCAAACCATACCCTGATCCTAACCCTAACCCTGACCCTAACCCTTAACCAAACCATACCCTGACCCTAACCCTGACCCTAACCCTGACCCTGACCCTAACCCTTAACCAAACCATACCCTGATCCTAACCCTAACCCTGACCCTAACCCTTAACCAAACCATACCCTAACCCTGACCCTGACCCTAACCCTGACCCTAACCCTTAACCAAACCATACCCTGATCCTAACCCTAACCCTGACCCTACCATACCCTGATCCTAACCCTAACCCTGACCCTGACCCTTAACCAAACCATACCCTAACCCTAACCCTTAACCAAACCATACCCTGATCCTAACCCTAACCCTGACCCTGACCCTTAACCAAACCATACCCTAACCCTGACCCTGACCCTTAACCAAACCATACCCTGATCCTAACCCTAACCCTGACCCTAACCCTTAACCAAACCATACCCTGATTCTAACCCTAACCCTGACCCTAACCCTAACTCTAACCCAAACCCCTAAAT
This sequence comes from Dendrobates tinctorius, assembly GCF_039654945.1. Lineage (NCBI taxonomy): Eukaryota > Metazoa > Chordata > Amphibia > Anura > Dendrobatidae > Dendrobates > Dendrobates tinctorius. Next base: position 51,751 of record NW_027361670.1, read on the forward strand.
TCCATTGTCTAAACTAATGTTAAAAAAAAAAACGCATGTGCAAAAAAACGCATACATAAGCATGCCAATGCGCACGTATGCGCATCCATAGGCTATAATGGCCATTTTTAGCGCAAAACGTGCGCATATGTGCGCATGCGCTTTTTTGCAGGGCCAAAAAATGCAACATGCTGCGTCTGGAAAATACAAACGCACACCCCAAAAAAACGCAGCGCATGAAAATCGCATACGTGCGCATGCCAGCGCGCAGGTATGCGCACCCATGTTAAATATAGGGGAAAAAACGCATGCGCAGGTATGCGTTTTTTTCCAGCGCAAAAAAACGCAAATGTGAAACCAGCCTAAGAGAAATGGAGGGAAAACTGTGAAGGACAAATTACAAGCACTGGGATGAGCCTGATGGAGACCCCACAGCTTGTGTTCTCCAGCTCTTCCCATCTGGGTTCTTTAGTTGTCCCTGGCTCATGCTTTCATGGGTCTTCCCATAGTGGTACATACAGTCCACGCAGGAGGAAGGCATGTCAAAGGGCATGTAAAAGTCATCCCTCAATATATGGTCCAAGAAACACTGAGGAGAGCTTCCCCTTCCCTCAGTCACCAGGTGCTCCCCCTCTGGGATCAGACCCGAGGGACCACCAGCTGTGCAGGACTCATGGGCAGCAGCATAGGTCAGGCTTCTTTCATGTATTGTGGGCATCACAAGCCCTGACATTTCTCTTCTATATATAGACTGTTCCTTGCACAAGTTCTCGCCTGCGGGGTTGATGAGAGTGGTGGCACCGGCTGGACCGGAGGGTGCAGTCATAAGACGCCTTTGCTTTTGCCGGCAGCATGTTCTTCTTTCACAACCTCTGAGAAGAAAAATTCCCAAATTTTAGTTCCATTTCCTTGAGTTCTGAGACCGGTGACTTCTTGTAGAATAGGGTAAGTTCACGCCAAGACCTTCCTCATCAGGGTCTCACATTAGCACAAGATGGCACCTAGCTTTCCTGCGCACATGATAGATGCTTTCCTGGAACTCTGCCATACACAGGGTAACATAACCTGGATAACCTGCCTCCTCAGGTCTGTGAGGACTTCAGAGCAGAAAGAAACAAACTTGGAACATTTTAGATTTAATATGCAAAAAAGTACAGCACTTAAAAAAGATGAAGTAATAAAGACAAACAGGCAAAACGAGTCTGAAACAAGAGTCTGACAACAGACACGGCTTATGAACGTGAGAGCTTCTGGCGGAGAACGCCGCTGGAAATATGGACAGATCTGCCATACTCGTTAGGTCTCCTGAGGTCTGACGAAGGTATTGGGTGGATGAGATGTTCTAAAGGGTCTCAACTGACCCCTCGCTCCTCCCTCCGCTGAGGTCAGACGTGGACGCCCAATTAGGTTCTAATCCAGTTTTAGCCCTCATTTCTGCTCTGGGTCATACTTTTTTCCAAGGAACCTCCTACTGAAACCATCTGGCTGTCATCCTATTGACAATCCTTCCAGCGTCCTACACAGACCACACATGATAGATCCATAATTAGGGGACATATCGCGTTCCTGTGGGTTGTTGCCATCAACCATCACTTTTGTGATTTTACCTACAGATGTGAAGCTGTTCCATGATCATGGATATATCGATCGATTGGGTCAAACTCGGATTCTACAGATCTGGCATGGAAAATATTATGCTTCCATGGTCACGTGAGGCATTGGATATGAGGCTGTGCCGTTGGGGCAGGATCAGTCACTGTGCATTGCTTCACACCTCTGAAAAACCAAAAATACCAACACAAATGGACGGAGTAGGCAAATATAATCACAAGATATATCTATTAATATGCTAACAATACAGATAATGACAATAAAGGTAAAACCCAAACACAGTGCCTGTATTTACCGGCAGTAACACAACTAATCAGTATGGATACAAGAATCTATAAAATATCTCCACTCAATAAGCAGGAAAAGCTAAAGAACTAATATATTCCAAATAAGCTCATTAAAAATAGCAGTCCCAATAAATATGCAGCTAAAAAATTCCCTAAAAGGAGAAATTTATCCCCAAAAAATCTGTGTTGTTTGCATATTAATAAATATATCTTGTGAATATATTTGCCTACTCCGTCCATTTGTGTGGGTATTTTTGCTTTTTCTGTCTTTTGGGTGGTGTCCCACCCCCACCCTTTTTTGAGCACTGTGAGGAAAACTATACACTTATCGCAGGGGGATATATTTAAGTTATTCCACTATTGCCAAAAAAATGTCATGAACTGCATGGATTTATCCCACTTTCCAGTTCCGATTTGGAACTTGCAGCTTTCCGGCGCCCCCCCTTAACCTCAGGTCAGTTAGGGAACTGCACCTAGGATAATTAGTCGCCAGATGGGCCCCGCCTGGATGTGTGCTGGCTATTAGGCACGCTGCAGCAAGGGAATTATACCTGCTCCTAGCCGCAGCCAGGTAATAAGCTTATAAAACCTGTTCGTCACTGCCAGTTTTGCCCAACAAGCCCAGAACACACTTCGATGCCACCAGCTCCGATTTCTTAATTAATAACGGGTCCAGAGCTATCCCAGATTAGTAGCGTAATTCACTTCAGAGGTTGTGACAGTGTTATAGAGCAAGGAGAAACAAAGCTAGTAATTTTATATATTTTACTCCAAAAAGGTAGGCAGTGTTTACAAAAGGTATAAAAAGGTATTACAACATGAGACAATTGAAATATGGACGATTACAAAACAACAGCGATTAAAGGAAGAAAAGCACTTACATTTGCTTAAGTCATTTCAAAACAGACCATGCGGTCGGATGAGGGGCAATACATCAAAGTGCATCACAGAGCCTGGCTGCATCAGGTTTCCAGCGTAGACTCCTGCAGTCTGCGCTTACACTATCTTATACCCCCTAGTCATATCACTGAGGGGGCTGTGTTATGGGAGCTCTCCTCGTTTCTCATAGGGGCTAACACGTACTGAAAACTCATAAGTATGATATCTCTGGGAGGGTACCTCGTATAGCGACGAACAGAGTATCATCTTACTCAGCATGATGTTGGCGTTCATTTAAGTCTAAACTTGAAGTACCTGTATGAATCGGCTAAGTAGGAATCCATTTCTTGGATTCTGCTGAAGCTGGAGTCTAGAAAACTACAGGGTGGGTAGCTCTATCGAAGCACATCACAAATATGTAACTTTCATACTGGGGTCAAGATATGCCCTAATAGATTCTAAGAAGAGAAAACAGCTGCACTCTGGGAAATTTTGATTTTCAATGCAAAAATTTTTTTATTGAAGACACCACAGGGGAATAGTGTGTTGAGGTACCTCAATGCACTATTCCCCTGTGGTGTCAATCAGGGCTGTGGAGTCGGAGTCGTGGAGTCGGAGTCGGTGCTCATTTTGGTGGAGTCGGAGTTGGTATAAAATGGACCGACTCCTAAAATATATAATAAATTGGGTACAGTAATTCAATGCAGAATGTGCTGAATATTTTTTCATAGGAGTTTGGGAAAGTTATGAAATGTCCTATAAATGGCTGTTATATTCCTGATCTAAGGCTACATTCACACACAGCGTTTTTCCTGTGTTTTTTGAGGATACGTTTTTCAGCTGCAAAAGCTGATCATCTTTTTAAAAAAACTGCATCACCTGAAAAGTTTTTGAGCTCATAGATAATGTTTTCAATAGCAAAAGCAGATTAGAAATCTGCTCTATCCATTTATCCATATCTGTCTATCCAAATCGTATCTGTACCAAAAAGAATGAAAGCCGGGTAGTACACCAATATATATTCTGTTCTATCTAAATATCTTGATTATTGGATCATAAAAATGATTAAATGTCTGAGGTTCACATTGTACTACAATAAATTTTTCACTTAAATATAAGCAATATGTGTGGGAGTCGGAGTCGTGGAGTCGGAGTCGGTGTAAGGGAAATTGAGGAGTCGGAGTCGCAGGTTTGGCTTACCGACTCCACAGCCCTGGTGTCAATAAACAAAGGACTGGTTTCTGCTAATTAACACATTCCTGAGGGAGGGGTAGAGGGGGGCTTGTAATGCATGCAGGCGAATGGAAGGCAGTTAGGGGGAGAGCTCGCAGCCGTGACAGAGGGGAAGGAGGGGGGTCAAAAGCCCACAGCATGTGTTTGCACAGCTATGGAACCTTCTAGAAAGGTTGCTGTTGCGAGTTCATTTTCCCCTTCGTCACTGGGGTCTGGTGAACTCCCTATTCTGGTAAAGGAGGGTAATGAGCCTGATTATCAGGCACCTGAGTCTAATGAGGATGACTGGCTGAGTGGAGTCACGGACTGGATATAAGGCTGCCGACGCCCTTCTGCCCTGCGGGTGATTTCTCTGTGGACTTCTAGGACACCAGTCTGATTCCTGCTCCTCTAAAGCTAAGTTTTCTGTTTTGCCTGTTAGCTTTTTGTTTTGTTTTTTGTTTTCCTTGCTTTTCAGTATTCTGCCATTCCCTGCTGGGGTGAGCTGAATCTCCTTTTGCCTGTAGCTCTGTCTTCAGTATATTCCTGAGTACTGACATAGCTTTTTGAAGCCTAGCTTCTTCAGGGCCTTTTTCACTGTCAGTCTGTTGGCTCTTATTTTCATAGGGTTTTTCACGGATTGCAGACAGCAGCCTTCCTGTCCTTTTCTATCTAGTTAGCTTGGGCCCCTCTTTGCTCAGTCTATCTTTCTGTCTGTGTTAGTATTTTCATCTTGATTCACCGTCATTATATGTTGGGGGCTGCCTATTGCTTTGGGGTCTGCACTGGGGCAGTTTAGATTTCCCTTTTCTTTCTTTAGGCCTATTTAATTCTCCGGCTGTGATCGAGGGGTCTAGGGCATCGTAGGAACCCCCCACGGCTACTGCTAGTTGTGTTGATAGGTTCAGGGGTCTGCAATCCGATAGCTGCCAACTTCTCTGGTTTTCTGGACTTAGCTAGCATTTCTGTTTTTGCCTCCTACGGTGACTCAATCATAACAGGTTGCTTTGAATGAGAGCATATTCATAGTATCATTACAAGCACTGGTGATAGATAATACTTATAATACTTATCATTGATATATATTTTTATATTGTTTTATTATAGTCTTTATGTACATCGGTGCTTAATATATTGGTTAAATTGCTTCACACCTCAGGCAGCACACAGACACACTTTTTCCCTCCACAACCAGCAGCCATTGTTTAATGACTGTGTGCGCTCCATGTCTGCCGTCCATCAGATAGCCTGCTTCACTTACCTCTTTACAGCGAGGAGTGCAGGCCGTGACCCAACGCCTCCGATATGAAGAACTATAACCATTTATGACACCAAACCTTATTTCGAAGCCAGAGTCGGGATGAATCAGCTGCTGCTGGTAACAGTGCAGGAACCACCATGGAGCCGTGTAAAAAAGACAGATGTAACAGCTGCTGCTTGTGACGGACAGACAGGTGCGTATTCAGGACAGCAGTGCAAGGAGACAGAAGCCCACGGCAGAGTACGGCTGTGGTGCTCTGGAGCTGTGCACTGTGACGGACACAGCTTCTGCTGAGCCAATTTTTTGAGCGGACCCTCTGGGTCGTGGCACCCACCCACCAAACCTCTTGTATTCTTCAAGACTTTTGATGTTCCACCATGTCTTACTAAGGGTTTTATGTAAATTAACAAGATCTCTGGATATACCATCAAAATCTGCATCTTTCCCAACATCACTGGGAGAGGTGGAGGCCACAGAGACATCCTCAAAGATCCGCTGTGCCTGAGTAGTCCGAGCTCCTTCCCTCGCTGCTAAGTCCATAATAAGACCACAAATAGATAATGTGTACCAACACTCCTCAAAGAGAACGGTGGCTAGCAAACCACCAAAAGCAAACAATGTAATAATGGGACCAAGGAGGGCACCACCAAATAAGAATGAGGGATCCTCCTGCAGTCAGAAAAAGGCATAGAAAAGCTACTGACCAAAGAAAAGCAGGGATCGCCAGAAAATATAATACATTTTATTGGACAACCATGAACAACACCATATAAAAACACGTAAAAGTCATAAACCATGACAAGGCTCCTAATAAAGCCAACAAGACACGAACAAGAGGGGGGCGAACAGTATGAGCAATACTTATAAATGCATGTGGTAATGGAAAGACATGGGTCAGATTAGTGTTCATGTCGCCATCTGTAGCAGCAGTAATAATAATGGAAGCCCTATAAATATATTCCATAATAAACATAATAGATTGCAGCGGAGGCAGGTTACCTGATCGGCTGCATAGGAAGAAAACACGAGGACGCGCCGTCAGACGGAGACCAGGGGCATGACCCGTGACACACCATTACTTCCGGGTGAATGCACGTAAGTTCTTTAGAAGTGCCCACCATGGCAAATCAGACTGCGCATGCGCAGGAAAGATGGTTGTCGCAGTGACCAAAAGACGCTAGTATTAGGAGTGATCCAATTCGCCTACGGAGAGAATGCGCTGAGTCATTACACGTGTGTGACGTCACAGTCCACCACTGGTGGTGCGGGGTGTGGTCTCCACTTACCTTGGATTTATTTCCGCCTGTCCTTAACCTCTCGCTGCACGGTTGCTGCATTGCTGGATATGGCTTGAGGTCATTAAGACCACGGTTCAGTTGCTGCTATGGACAGCACTTTAGGTTATCTTCCTATATTGTGAATATTTCCACTAATTCTTTGGTCGCTCTTCAGGTATTTCTGCAAATTGTGCGTCAGAGATTCCACTATCTGTTTTATCTCGTATTTCAGATGCCGTGTCACACCGCTACAGCACTGTGATGTGTTCCTTCTCACGGGCTAATGATGATTATTACTGCTGCTGCAGATGGCGACATCAACACTAATCTGACCCATGTCTTTCCATTACCACATGCATTTATAAGTATTGCTCATACTGTTCGCCCCCCTCTTGTTCGTGTCTTGTTGGCTTTATTAGGAGCCTTGTCATGGTTTATGACTTTTACGTGTTTTTATATGGTGGTGTTCATGGTTGTCCAATAAAATGTATTTTATTTTCTGGTGATCTCTGCTTTTCTACTTTTTCCAGTGTATGCCTTTACTGACTGCAGGAGGATCCCTCATTCTTATTTGGTGGTGCCCTCCTTGGTCTCATTATTACAGGCAGGGTGCGTGCTCGGAGCCACGACCAAGGCACAGGAGGCGGCAAGGGAACCCACGCCGGGGTTCAGGGAAGGCAAGACAGGGAGCAGAACACGGAGAGGAACAGAGACAGAAACACAGAGTCAGGTCAGAGTGAGAACAGAGCTAGCAGCGGAGCGTAGGCCGAAGCCCAGAACCTTGGGACTGGACATAGAAATGTGCAAGAGAGCACGATAGGACAGAGTACGGAAAACCAGGCTGAGACAAGAAACATGAGAAGTACTACAAGGCTCAGAATAGCAAAGACGAGACATGGCAAAACAGGCAAGGCAGAGAACAGAGGAAGGACTACAAGTCAAAGAATAGCTAAGGCGAGACATAGCAAAACAGGCTAAGGCAGAGAACAGCGGAAGGACTACAAGGCAAGGACAAACATGGCACGAGACAAGAGGCAGAGTACAAGCACAGAGCGTGTGCAGAGACGCACGACAGGGCAGAGTGCGGGGGCACAGAATACAGGGAGCGACTAAGCAGCCATGCAGGGAAGCAACACAATAATCAGGCCCTGACCATAGGGAGGGGCGGTCTGATATAGTACAATAGCACCAGTACTTCCGGGTCAAGACCAGGGGAGAACTTCCAGGTCAGATCCTCCAGGATCACGGAGAGCAGTCACATGATCAGGGTTTCAGACATGCAGAGATGACTGCAGAACCAGACAGCGCTGGAGCCTAGGAAAGGTCACATGATCAGGGGTTCCAGACATGCAGAGATGATTGCAGAACCAGACAGTGCTGGAACCTAGGAAAGGTCACATGATCAGGGGTTCCAAACATGCAGAGATGATTGCAGAACCAGACAGCGCTGGAGCCTAGGAAGGACAAATGATCAGGGGTTCTTGGAACACAGAGACGATCACAGAATGCAGAGCAGAAACGCAAGCATCTTGCAGCCCAACAGTCATGAGGTGAGTGTGCACACTGCTCTAGGGGTCATAAGGCAAAACAGACATGGCGGACGTGACAGTACCCCCCCTCCTTAAGCCCCATCTTACCAGGGCTGGAAAGAAGGAAAAAAAATTTATTCGGCGGAAACCAGAGTTTAGTACAAACACTCCAAACAACATTGATCCGACATCTGAAACGAGCACCTGCACCGGTCAAGATACAGGAGCCGCGGACGAGACACGGAGGCCGGCTTCCACCAGCGATGCCCCCAGGCCGGCTTCCACCAGCGATGCCTCCAAGCCGGCTTCCACCAGCGATGCCCCCAGGCCGGCTTCCACCAGCGATGCCCCCAGGCCGGCTGCTCCCAGGACTGATGCAGGCGAGTGTCGGGTCTCTTGCTACATATGCACATGGGAGCCTTGTCACTCACATTGACCAGCGATGGGAGACGCTGGCCCGGGCAGCACGGACTGGTCTGGCTACTCTTTAAATGTTTCAGACTGCAACTGCCTGCATCTAATCCGTGCTGTAGTTCCTGTATGGCCCGCAATCTGATGATGGCTGGCTACTACACTCCCATCAACTTACTATTGTTAAGGACATACTGGGAGTTGTAGGTTCATGCAATAGAATGATGATATGTGAGGCTGACCTGACAATATAACTGACTAAGCTTGGTGATGTATTCCTGTACTGATAGTGGTTCTAGTGCTGTATTCAAGCGATGAACGTGGTTCTGGTGGTGTATTCCTGTACTGATGGTGGTTCTGGTGGTGTATTCCTGTACTGATGGTGGTTCTGGTGGTGTATTCCTGTACTGATGGTGGTTCTGGTGCTGTAGTCAAGCAATGAACGTGGTTCTGGTGGTGTATTCCTGTACTGATGGTGGTTCTGGTGGTGTATTCCTGTACTGATGGTGGTTCTGGTGCTGTAGTCAAGCAATGAATGTGGTTCTGGTGGTGTATTCCTGTACTGATGGTGGTTCTGGTGGTGTATTCCTGTACTGATGGTGGTTCTGGTGCTGTAGTCAAGCAATGAATGTGGTTCTGGTGGTGTATTCCTGTACTGATGGTGGTTCTGGTGGTGTATTCCTGTACTGATAGTGGTTCTAGTGCTGTAGTCAAGCAATGAACGTGGTTCTGGTGGTGTATTCCTGTACTGATGGTGGTTCTGGTGATGTAATCAAATGCTAAATGTGAGTCCATTGATGAATTCATGCACTTTTTATGGCTCTATATGCATGTGCTCATGCTACTGTGGAAGATGTACTCATGTGCTGATGGTAGAGAAAGGGTAAAAGGCCTGAGACATCTTGGCAGAAATTTTACCCAGCTCTACCACTGAGAGAACCGCACCGCTGTCCACTATGAGACTCATTGACAGACATCGCTGGCGGTAGCGTTTCCCTTAGGCTACTTTCACATTAGCGCTTTTTAGCGCTGCGCTTCGTGCACAATAGAGATGTCCATGCGCACGCCTGCGTTCCCAGACTGTAATGTGTTATTTTGTCGCATTCTGTGCGTGAGCGTTTTTTTGACACAGGTTGGACGGACCAAAAATGCAACAGGTTGCGTCCGGCGCGCCTAGGCGCACACTACAAAAAGACGCATGCGCACGAAAACGCATACGACCACATGCAAATGCTAGACCATGTGCCCGCCATGTTAAACATAGGGGCGCATGGACGCGCACGATGCGCTGCGCTAAAAACCGCTAACGTGAAACCAGCCTTAGAATAGACAAAGATTGCAGTCTGAAATCGTCCATGGCGAATCATTAATTCCTCAACCCCTTGTGTGGGGCTCCATCCAGTTTACACTGTCGGCTGAACCCATCAGGGGCTTCGGACGATTTTGCAGTAAAGACCCCTATATAGATTCTACCACCTGAAGGGGATGGGTACTGTAAGTCGGACTCTCCAGTAGGGCGAGCGAGAGTCTAAAGTGCTATAGGAGCATGACCTCCACATACGCCCGGCCCACCAGGGTCAGAGACTGGTGATGCCACCACAGCTCACTGTCTCTGTCCTGGTGTCTTCCTGGCCTGCCACCTGGGCATCCCCAGGGCTCAGAGGGTCCGCCATGCCCCTTCCCAACCCACGGTGCCCCCTGCTGATGTGTTGAGAGAGTGCCGGCCCTGTTATGACTGACGAGAAAAAAAGCAGCGGCCACCCCTGTCACACTGACGGATTCCCCTCCACCTGCGTGCAGCCTGAAAGGACGCCGTGACAAGCTGACAAGACTTCAGGTATTAGACCAGACGGGCATGGACGAGAACGCAGAGAAGATCATCGGAGGCGCCAAAACAAAGCGAACAACAAAGGGAAAGCAAATGCCTTCTCACATCCACGGGTGACCGTGTCCCCCCAACATCCAAGGGTGGGAGATGGAACAGTGACACCTGGGGGAAGAGAGGAGGACTGCGACAACTGCAGGGGCACAAAAACAACACAGGGGGGACAGCGACAACTGTGGGGGGACGGCGACAACTGTGGGGGGACGGCAACATGAAAGGGCACAGGCAACAACTGTGGGGGGTACAGGGACAGCAACAACAGGGAGGACGGTGACAACTGTGGGAGTACAGGGACAGCAACAGAGGGGTGAAGGCGACAACTGTGGGAGTACAGGGACGGCAACAACAGAGGGAGGACGGTGACAACTGTGAGTACAGGGACAGCAACAACAGAGGGGGGACGGCGACAACTGTGGGAGTACAGGGACGGCAACAACAGAGGGAGGACGGTGACAACTGTGAGTACAGGGACAGCAACAACAGAGGGGGGACGGCGACAACTGTGGGAGTACAGGGACAGCAACAACAGAGGGAGGACGGTGACAACTGTGGGAGTACAGGGACAGCAACAACAGAGGGGGGACAGCAACAACTGTGGGAGTACAGGGACGGCAACAACAGAGGGGGGACGGTGACAACTGTGGGAGTACAGGGACAGCAACAACAGAGGGGGGACAGCAACAACTGTGGGAGTACAGGGACAGCAACAACAGAGGGGGGACAGCAACAACTGTGGGAGTACAGGGACTGCAACAACAGAGGGAGGACGGTGACAACTGTGGAGGGGTACAGGGACAGCAACAACAGAGGGGGGACAGTGACAACTGGGAGTACAGGGACGGCAACAACAGAGGGGGGACGGTGACAACTGTGGAGGGGTACAGGGACGGCAACAACAGAGGGGGGACAGTGACAACTGGGAGTACAGGGACGGCAACAACAGAGGGGGGATGGTGACAACTGTGGAGGGGTACAGGGACGGCAACAACAGAGGGGGGACAGTGACAACTGGGAGTACAGGGACGGCAACAACAGAGGGGGGACGGTGACAACTGTGGAGGGGTACAGGGACGGCAACAATTGTGGGAGTACAGAGACGACAACAACAGAGGGGGGACGGCGACAACTGTGGGAGTACAGGGACAGCAACAACAGAGGGGGGACAGCAATAACTGTGGGAGTACAGGGACAGCAACAACAGAGGGGGGACAGCAACAACTGTGGGAGTACAGGGACAGCAACAACAGAGGGAGGACGGTGACAACTGTGGAGGGGTACAGGGACGGCAACAACAGAGGGGGGACAGTGACAACTGGGAGTACAGGGACGGCAACAACAGAGGGGGGACGGTGACAACTGTGGAGGGGTACAGGGACGGCAACAATTGTGGGAGTACAGAGACGACAACAACAGAGGGGGGACGGCGACAACTGTGGGAGTACAGGGACGGCAACAACAGAGGGGGGACAGCAACAACTGTGGGAGTACAGGGACTGCAACAACAGAGGGAGGACGGTGACAACTGTGGAGGGGTACAGGGACGGCAACAACAGAGGGGGGACAGTGACAACTGGGAGTACAGGGACGGCAACAACAGAGGGGGGACGGTGACAACTGTGGGAGTACAGGGACAGCAACAACAGAGGGGGGACGGCGACAACTGTGGGAGTACAGGGACAGCAACAACAGAGGGGGGACAGCAACAACTGTGGGAGTACAGGGACTGCAACAACAGAGGGAGGACGGTGACAACTGTGGAGGGGTACAGGGACGGCAACAACAGAGGGGGGACAGTGACAACTGGGAGTACAGGGACGGCAACAACAGAGGGGGGACGGTGACAACTGTGGGAGTACAGGGACAGCAACAACAGAGGGGGGATGGCGACAACTGTGGGAGTACAGGGACGGCAACAACAGAGGGGGGACGGCGACAACTGTGGAGGGGTACAGGGATTGCAACAAGATGGGGGGCAGCAACAACGGTGGGAGAACAGGGACGGCAACATGAAAGGGCAGAGGCAACAACTGTGAGGGGTACAGGAATGGCAACAGAGGGGTGAAGGCGACAACTGGGGGGTGTACAGGGACGGCAACAACACAGTGGGGGTGGCGACAATTGTGGGAGTACAGGGACGGCAACAACAGAGGGGGGACGGTGACAACTGTGGGAGTACAGGGACTGCAACAAGATGGGGGATGGTGACAACTGCAGGGGCACGGCAGCAACACACGGAGGACAGCGACAACTGTGTGGGGGTACAGGGACGGCAACAACAATAGAGGTGAGACTCCCACATGACCGCGACGGGACTACACAGTCCAAGGGCAGGTGGTGGCGACATCTCGCTCTTCCCCACGACAACTTCGTCCAGACAGTGAATGGCCACTAGGAGGCAGCACCTCCTGGTGCAGACATTAGAGTGCTAGCTCTTGAGATGAGGGATCAGTCGCCTCCCCTCCCCCACATAAGACGCTTTTGATCTCCCAGGAAAAAGCCTTTAATAAAACATCACTGTACAGAATAAGCATACGTGCATGATCGGCTCCACTCACAGCGCCATGGCAGCCCACCCCAGGATGAGTAGTGTTCCCCCGTACGGGGCGGCCTTGGTCAGGGTGGGGTCTCCGCTCAGTGCATGGTAATAAAAAGAGCCACAAAACAGAACGATACCAGATGTAAGGAGCGATCCGGCCTGCGGGGGGAGCCAGAGAGCAGTGGTGAATGTTCGGTATACATACATACAGAGGGAACACAGAGTCCACCCACACAACGGTCCTAGTACCCAGGAGGCATTAGGGTGACAGGAGCTGAGACCCTCAGACTTACACCTACCAGCATGGGGCGTCTGCAGTGCGGCACCGCCAGTAACGCCAGACTGTGGAGGAAGTGATAGCGATTACCGGTCTCATAAAGCTGAAAAAGAGAAAACAGATCAGTGGGGAAGGGGGTCCCGCGGCACGAGTCCTGCCTGCAGCGCAGCAATTCACAGAACTGGGAGGAAGGAAGAGGAAAAGGAAAGGGAAGGAGGGAAAGGGATTGAGTGAAGGTGAAAGGGATGAGGGGGGGGAAAGGGAAGGTGGGAAGCAGGGCAGGAAGAAAGGATGGAGGGAAGGGGAAAGGAAAAAGGAAGGAGGGAAAGGAAAAAGAAGGAGGGAAAGGAAAAAGAAGGAGGGAAAGGAAAAAGAAGGAGGGAAAGGAAAAAGAAGGAGGGAAAGGAAAAAGAAGGAGGGAAAGGAAAAAGAAGGAGGGAAAGGAAAAAGAAGGAGGGAAAGGAAAAAGAAGGAGGGAAAGGAAAAAGAAGGAGGGAAAGGAAAAAGAAGGAGGGAAAGGAAAAAGGAAGGAGGGAAAGGGATTGAGTGAAGGTGAAAGGGATGAGGGGGGGGAAAGGGAAGGTGGGAAGCAGGGCAGGAAGAAAGGATGGAGGGAAGGGGAAAGGGGAAAGGAAAAGGAAAAAGAAGGAGCAAAGGGAAAGGAAGGAGCAAAGGGGGAAATTAAAAGGAAGGAGGAAAGGGGAAAGGACAAGGAATGGGGAAGGAAAGGAGTGAAAATAAGGAAAGGAATGAAGGGAAGGAGAAATTGAAGGAAGGGGAGGGAAAAGGGAGGTATAGGGAGGAAGGGGAAAGTGAAGGAGAGAACGGGGAAAGGAAGGAGCGCATTGAAGAAGGGAAAAAAGAAGGGAAAGGGAAGAAAGAGAAAGAGGGAAAGGGAAGGGAGGAAGAGAGTAAAGAACAGCAGAACTCAGGTGTTCACAGACATACGGGCTGACACTGTAGAGACCAGAACAAGAGAGAAAAAGGGGGAAAGGAAAGAAGCACGACTGAGAAATCCCCAAAACAGCAGCAACAGAAGAAAAGAAAACAAGCAGATGTCTCAGCAAAGAAATCAAGACGATGGAAAAACGTAGAAGTCACCTCCTTCAAATAATCATCCCGATCGCTGCGCCTGAAGCCTGAAATACAGAGAGGACATACCGTCATTACACAGCCTCACCAAAGAGGGTGCAGTTCTTTATACCCCGTACATATGACATCACCTCCTCACCAGAGGGAGCACAGTACACACAACACGTCCTCACCAGAGGGAGCGCAGTACACATTACGCCTTCTCACCAGAAGGAGCGCAGTACACATTACGCCTTCTCACCAGAGGGAGCGCAGTACACATTACGCCTCTTCACCAGAGGGAGCGCAGTACACATTACGCCTCTTCACCAGAGGGAGCGCAGTACACATTACGCCTCTTCACCAGAGGGAGCGCAGTACACATTACGCCTCTTCACCAGAGGGAGCGCAGTACACATTACGCCTCTTCACCAGAGGGAGCTCAGTACACATTACACCTATTCACCAGAGGGAGCTCAGTACACATTACGCCTTCTCACCAGAGGGAGCTCAGTACACATTACGCCTTCTCACCAGAGGGAGCTCAGTACACATTACGCCTTCTCACCAGAGGGAGCTCAGTACACATTACGCCTTCTCACCAGAGGGAGCGCAGTACACATTACACCTCCTCACTGTCTGTCTCCCTCTGGTGGTCGTTCTCCCTGTTCTAGTGTCTCTCTGTCTCCCTCTGGTGGTCGTTCTCCCTGTGCTGGTGTCTCTCTGTCTCTCTCTGGTGGTCGTTCTCTCTGTTCTGGTGTCTCTGTCTCCCTCTGGTGGTCGTTCTCTCTGTGCTGGTGTCTCTCTGTCTCCCTCTGGTGGTCGGTCTCTCTGTGCTGGTGTCTCTCTGTCTCCCTCTGGTGGTCGGTCTCCCTGTTCTGGTGTCGCTCTGTCTCCCTCTGGTGGTCGTTCTCTCTGTTCTGGTGTCTCTCTGTCTCCCTTTGGTGGTCGTTCTCCCTGTTCTGGTGTCTGTCTCCCTCTGGTGGTCGTTCTCCCTGTTCTGGTGTCTCTCTGTCTCCCTCTGGTGGTCGTTCTCCCTGTGCTGGTGTCTCTGTCTCCATCTGGTGGTCGTTCTCTCTGTTCTGGTGTCTCTCTGTCTCCCTCTGGTGGTCGTTATCTCTGTTCTGGTGTCTCTCTTTCTCCCTCGGGTGGTCATTCTCCCTGTTCTGGTGTCTCTGTCTCCATCTGGTGGTCGTTCTCTCTGTTCTGGTGTCTCTGTCTCCATCTGGTGGTCGTTCTCCCTCTGGTGGTCGTTCTCCCTGTTCTGGTGTCTCTGTCTCCCTCTGGTGGTCGTTCTCCCTGTGCTGGTGTCTCTGTCTCCATCTGGTGGTCGTTCTCTCTGTTCTGGTGTCTGTCTCCCTCTGGTGGTAGTTCTCTCTGTTCTGGTGTCTCTGTCTCCCTCTGGTGGTCGTTCTCCCTGTTCTGGTGTCTCTCTGTCTCCCTCTGGTGGTCGTTCTCTCTGTTCTGGTGTCTCTCTGTCTCCCTCTGGTGGTCGTTCTCTCTGTTCTGGTGTCTCTGTCTCCCTCTGGTGGTCGTTCTCTCTGTTCTGGTGTCTCTCTGTCACCCTCTGGTGGTCGTTCTCTCTGTGCTGGTGTCTGTCTCCCTCTGGTGGTCGTTCTCTCTGTTCTGGTGTCTCTTTGTCTCCCTCTGGTGGTCGTTCTCTCTGTTCTGGTGTCTCTCTGTCTCCCTCTGGAGGTCGTTCTCCCTGTTCTGGTGTCTCTCTGTCTCCCTCTGGTGGTCGTTCTCTCTGTTCTGGTGTCTCTCTGTCTCCCTCTGGTGGTCGTTCTCTCTGTTCTGGTGTCTCTCTGTCTCCCTCTGGTGGTCGTTCTCCCTGTTCTGGTGTCTCTGTGTGTCCCTCTGATGGTCGTTCTCTCTGTGCTGGAGTCTCTGTCTCCCTCTGGTGGTCGTTCTCTCTGTTCTGCTGTCTCTCTGTCTCCCTCTGGTGGTCGTTCTCCCTGTTCCGGTGTCTCTCTGTCTCCCTCTGGTGGTCGTTCTCTCTGTTCCGGTGTCTCTCTGTCTCCCTCTGGTGGTCGTTCTCTCTGTTCTGGTGTCTGTCTCCCTCTGGTGGTCGTTCTCCCTGTTCTGGTGTCTCTCTGTCTCCCTCTGGTGGTCGTTCTCCCTGTTCTGGTGTCTCTATCTCCCTCTGGTGGTCGTTCTCTCTGTTCTGGTGTCTCTCTGTCTCCCTCTGGAGGTCGTTCTCCCTGTTCTGGTGTCTCTCTGTCTCCCTCTGGTGGTCGTTCTCCCTGTTCTGGTGTCTCTCTGTCTCCCTCTGGTGGTCGGTCTCTCTCTGCTGGAGTCTCTGTCTCCCTCTGGTGGTCGTTCTCTCTCTGCTGGAGTCTCTGTCTCCCTCTGGTGGTCGTTCTCTCTGTTCTGCTGTCTCTCTGTCTCCCTCTGGTGGTCGTTCTCTCTGTTCTGGTGTCTCTTTGTCTCCCTCTGGTGGTCGTTCTCTCTGTTCTGCTGTCTCTCTGTCTCCCTCTGGTGGTCGTTCTCTCTGTTCTGGTGTCTCTTTGTCTCCCTCTGGTGGTCGTTCTCTCTGTTCTGCTGTCTCTCTGTCTCCCTCTGGTGGTCGTTCTCTCTGTTCTGGTGTCTCTTTGTCTCCCTCTGGTGGTCGTTCTCTCTGTCTCCCTCTGGTGGTCGTTCTCTCTGTTCTGGTGTCTCTCTGTCTCCCTCTGGTGGTCGTTCTCTCTGTTCTGGTGTCTCTGTCTCCCTCTGGTGGTCGTTCTCTCTGTTCTGGTGTCTCTCTGTCTCCCTCTGGTGGTCGTTCTCTCTGTTCTGGTGTCTCTCTGTCTCCCTCTGGTGGTCGTTCTCTCTGTTCTGGTGTCTCTCTGTCTCCCTCTGGTGGTCGTTCTCTCTGTTCTGGTGTCTCTGTCTCCCTCTGGAGGTCGTTCTCCCTGTTCTGGTGTCTCTCTGTCTCCCTCTGATGGTCGTTCTCTCTGTGCTGGAGTCTCTGTCTCCCTCTGGTGGTCGTTCTCTCTGTTCTGGTGTCTCTCTGTCTCCCTCTGGTGGTCGTTCTCTCTGTTCTGGTGTCTCTCTGTCTCCCTCTGGTGGTCGTTCTCTCTGTTCTGGTGTCTCTCTGTCTCCCTCTGGTGGTCGTTCTCTCTGTTCTGGTGTCTCTGTCTCCCTCTGGAGGTCGTTCTCCCTGTTCTGGTGTCTCTCTGTCTCCCTCTGGTGGTTGTTCTCTCTGTTCTGGTGTCTCTCTGTCTCCCTCTGGTGGTCGTTCTCTCTGTTCTGGTGTCTCTCTGTCTCCCTCTGGTGGTCGTTCTCCCTGTTCTGGTGTCTCTGTGTGTCCCTCTGATGGTCGTTCTCTCTGTGCTGGAGTCTCTGTCTCCCTCTGGTGGTCGTTCTCCCTGTTCCGGTGTCTCTCTGTCTCCCTCTGGTGGTCGTTCTCTCTGTTCCGGTGTCTCTCTGTCTCCCTCTGGTGGTCGTTCTCTCTGTTCTGGTGTCTGTCTCCCTCTGGTGGTCGTTCTCCCTGTTCTGGTGTCTCTCTGTCTCCCTCTGGTGGTCGTTCTCCCTGTTCTGGTGTCTCTCTGTCTCCCTCTGGTGGTCGTTCTCTCTGTTCTGGTGTCACTCTGTCTCCCTCTGGTGGTCGTTCTCTCTGTTCTGGTGTCTCTCTGTCTCCCTCTGGTGGTCGTTCTCTCTGTTCTGGTGTCTCTCTGTCTCCCTCTGGTGGTCGTTCTCTCTGTTCTGGTGTCTCTCTGTCTCCCTCTGGTGGTCGTTCTCTCTGTTCTGGTGTCTCTCTGTCTCCCTCTGGTGGTCGTTCTCTCTGTGCTGGTGTCTCTCTGTCTCCCTCTGGTGGTCGTTCTCTCTGTTCTGGTGTCTCTCTGTCTCCCTCTGGTGGTCGTTCTCTCTGTTCTGGTGTCTCTCTGTCTCCCTCTGGTGGTCGTTCTCTCTGTTCTGGTGTCTCTGTCTCCCTCTGGTGGTCGTTCTCTGTTCTGGTGTCTCTCTGTCTCCCTCTGGTGGTCGTTCTCTCTGTGCTGGTGTCTCTCTGTCTCCCTCTGGTGGTCGTTCTCTCTGTTCTGGTGTCTCTCTGTCTCCCTCTGGTGGTCGTTCTCTCTGTTCTGGTGTCTCTCTGTCTCCCTCTGGTGGTCGTTCTCTCTGTGCTGGTGTCTCTCTGTCTCCCTCTGGTGGTCGTTCTCTCTGTTCTGGTGTCTCTCTGTCTCCCTCTGGTGGTCGTTCTCTCTGTTCTGGTGTCACTCTGTCTCCCTCTGGCGGTCGTTCGCGGTTCTATCCCTGGTGACTTGTTCCCCTCGCCGGCACTAGAGGGCGCAGTGTACACACATTACTATATACTGGTCCCACGTGACCGGAAGCTGTAGCCACTTGCGCCCCCTTGGTGCCGTTGCTGCTGTTTGGGGATCGTGGTCCCGTATCTCGGCCCCGCTTACCGTGCGCCCCGTAGGCTCCCGCCGTCACCGCCAGAGTCCCCGACACTGCCCCCACCCTCCCCCACACACTCCGCATCGCGACTGCCGCCATATTCCTTCTCCGCGGCCGCTGCCTAACACGATTTCTAGCCCCGCCTTCCAACACTTTACTAGTCGATGCCACGCCCCTCTCCCCTAGCTCCGCTGTTGCTTTTCTGTTTGATTGGTTGAGATTGTTGTCAATCACAGTAGGAATGACGTCATTAGTGTGCTGTCCAATGGCTGCTCTCCTGGCGCCTTGGTTTTGTTTCTATCAGTGAGAGCGCTGGGCTCCACCATCTTTGGTGTGGCAATCTTTTTTTCCGTTTGCAGCTCGCCGCCATCTTTGTTGTGGACAATGTGCCGACTGTTTTTCTGAGTTGCAGCCCTCTCCGACTCCTGGCCACGTGTCCTCATGTAGCGCTGCTGGCAGAGGCCTGAGTGTGGGTACAAGCTGTCTAGTGCGAGGCTGGAGGGCGGTATAGTGAGGGGATCACGTGTAGATGACTGTGACCGTAATCCGATCACTGTCGTGTATTCTGCGGGAGAGTGGCCTCCTGAAATAAAGCCCCTCCCACAATAACATACTTTCTGGTGATTGGCTGAGTGTGGTCCAGATATAGATGCAGGGTGAGAAGGGAACGCCCCGCTCCAGGGCAAGACTCATCACCACAAGCCCGCAGCAGGATCCGCGCCCCGAGAAGGGTCACAGCGTGCAGGAAAAGTCATCCCGACCTGTGATGGTGCGAGCAGGGATACATGACAGCGAGCAACGCTCCGCAGAGACGGGGAACGGGGAGATGGAGGAGTGACGGGGAAGAGACGACAGAAGGGGAACGGGGTGATGGGGGAGAGACGACAGGAGGGGAACGGGGTGATGGAGGAGTGACGGGGAAGAGACGACAGGAGGGGAACGGGGTGATGGAGGAGTGACAGGGAAGAGATGACAGGAGGGGAACGGGGTGATGGGGGAGAGACGACAGGAGGGGAACGGGGTGATGGGGGAGAGACGACAGGAGGGGAACGGGGTGATGGAGGAGAGACGACAGGAGGGGAACGGGGTGATGGAGGAGTGACGGGGAAGAGACGACAGAAGGGGAACGGGGTGATGGGGGAGAGACGACAGGAGGGGAACGGGGTGATGGAGGAGTGACGGGGAAGAGACGACAGAAGGGGAACGGGGTGATGGAGGAGAGACGACAGGAGGGGAACAGGGTGATGGGGGAGAGACGACAGGAGGGGAACGGGGTGATGGAGGAGTGACGGGGAAGAGACGACAGGAGGGAAACGGGGTGATGGAGGAGAGACGACAGGAGGGGAACGGGGTGATGGGGGAGAGACGACAGGAGGGGAACGGGGTGATGGAGGAGTGACGGGGAAGAGACGACAGGAGGGAAACGGGGTGATGGAGGAGTGACGGGGAAGAGACGACAGGAGGGGAACTTGGTGATGGAGGAGTGACGGGGAAGAGACGACAGGAGGGGAACTTGGTGATGGAGGAGTGACGGGGAAGAGACGACAGGAGGGAAACGGGGTGATGGAGGAGTGACGGGGAAGAGACGACAGGAGGGAAACGGGGTGATGGAGGAGTGACGGGGAAGAGACGACAGGAGGGGAACTTGGTGATGGAGGAGTGACGGGGAAGAGACGACAGGAGGGAAACGTGGTGATGGAGGAGTGACGGGGAAGAGACGACAGGAGGGGAACTTGGTGATGGAGGAGTGACGGGGAAGAGACGACAGGAGGGAAACGGGGTGATGGAGGAGTGACGGGGAAGAGACGACAGGAGGGGAACGGGCTGATGGAGGAGTGACGGGGAAGAGACGACAGGAGGGGAACTTGGTGATGGAGGAGTGACGGGGAAGAGACGACAGGAGGGGAACGGGGTGATGGAGGAGTGACGGGGAAGAGACGACAGGAGGGGAACGGGGTGATGGAGGAGTGACGGGGAAGAGACGACAGGAGGGGAACGGGGTGATGGAGGAGTGACAGGGAAGAGATGACAGGAGGGGAACGGGGTGATGGAGGAGTGACGGAAGAGACGAGGGGAACGGGCTGATGGAGGAGTCACGGGGAAGAGATGACAGTAGGGGAACGGGGACATGGAGGAGAGACGACAGGAGGGGAACGGGGTGATGGAGGAGTGATGGGGAAGAGACGACAGGAGGGGAACGGGGTGATGGAGGAGTCACGGGGAAGAGACGACAGGAGGGGAACGGGGTGATGGAGGAGTGATGGGGAAGAGATGACAGGAGGGGAACGGGGTGATGGAGAAGTGACGGGGAAGAGACGACAGGAGGGGAATGGGGTGATGGAGGAGTGACGGGGAAGAGACGACGAGGGGAACGGGCTGATGGAGGAGTCACGGGGAAGAGACGACAGAAGGGGAACGGGGAGATGGAGGAGTGACGGGGAAAAGACGACAGGAGGGGAACGGGGTGATGGAGGAGTGAAGGGGAAGAGACAACAGGAGGGGAACGGGGAGATGGAGGAGTGACGGGGAAAAGACGACAGGAGGGGAACGGGGTGATGGAGGAGTGACGGGGAAGAGATGACAGGAGGGAAACGGGGTGATGGAGGAGTGAAGGGGAAGAGACAACAGGAGGGGAACGGGGTGATGGAAGAGTGACGGGGAAGAGACGACAGGAGGGAAACGGGGTGATGGAGGAGTCACGGGGAATAGACGACAGGAGGGGAACGGGGTGATGGAGGAGTGACGGGGAAGAGACGACAGGAGGGGAATGGGGTGATGGAGGAGTGACGGGGAAGAGACGACAGAAGGGGAACGGGGACATGGAGGAGTGACGGCGAAGAGACGACAGGAGGGGAACGGGGTGATGGAGGAGTGACGGGGAAGAGACGAAAGGAGGGAAACGGGGTGATGGAGGAGTGACGGGGAAGAGACGACGGGAGGCGAACTTGGTGATGGAGGAGTGACGGGGAAGAGACGACAGAGGGGAACGGGCTGATGGAGGAGTCACGGGGAATAGACGACAGGAGGGGAACGGGGTGATGGAGGAGTCACGGGGAATAGACGACAGGAGGGGAACGGGGTGATGGAGGAGTGACGGGGAAGAGACGACAGGAGGGGAATGGGGTGATGGAGGAGTGACGGGGAAGAGACGACAGAAGGGGAACGGGGACATGGAGGAGTGACGGGGAAGAGACGACAGGAGGGGAACGGGGTGATGGAGGAGTGACGGGGAAGAGATGACGGGAGGGAAACGGGGTGATGGAGGAGTGACGGGGAAGAGACGACAGAAGGGGAATGGGGACATGGAGGAGTGACGGGGAAGAGACAACAGGAGGGGAACGGGGTGATGGAGGAGTGACGGGGAAGAGATGACGGGAGGGAAACGGGGTGATGGAGGAGTGACGGGGAAGAGACGACGGGAGGGGAACGGGGTGATGGAGGAGTGTTATGAATGAGTCACCGTAGGAGGCAAAAACAAATAGTAGCTAAGTCCAGAAAACCAGAGAAGTTGGCAGCTATCAGATTGCAGACCCCTGAACCTATCAACAACAACTAGCAGTAGCCGTGGGGGGTTCCTACGGTGCCATAGACGGAGAACTACATAGCCTAAAGACAGAAAGGGAAATCTAAACTGCCCCAGAGCAGACCCCAAAGCAATAGGCAGCCCCCAACATATAATGACGGTGAAGCAAGATGAAAAAACACAGATAGAAAGATAGGCTGAGCAAATGATGGGGCCCAAGCTAACTAAATTGGACAGGATAGGAAAGCTGCTGTCTGCAATCCGCCAAAAACCCTATAAAAACAAGGGCCAACAGGCTGATAGGGAAAAAGGCCCTGAAGATGCTAGGCTTCAAAAAGACTATATCAGCACTCAGGTATTTTCTGAAGACAGAACAAAAGGAATTCAACTCACCCCAGCAGGGAATGGCAGAAATTCAGAAAAACAAGGCAAAACAAAACGAAACACAAATGCAAACAGCAGTGCAGAAAACTTAGCTTTTGAGGAGCAGGAATCAGACTGGTCTCCTAGAATCCCTCAGAGAGATCACCAGCAAGGCAGAAGGGCGTCGGCTGCCTTATATCCAGTCAGCAATTCCCGTCACCCAGTCATCATCATCATACCCAGGTGCTTTGTAATCAGCCTCACTACCTTCCTTCACCAGAAGAGGGAGTTCATTAGACCTCAATGGTGAAGGGGAAAATGAACTCAAAACAGTACCTCCCCCTTGAGGAGGGGTCACCGAACCCTCATCCACGCCACCAGGGCGATCAGGGTGAGCCCGATGAAAGGCACGCACCAATCTTTTGGCATGCATATCAGAGGCAGAGACCCAGGAATTATCCTCCTGACCATAACCCTTCCACTTAACCAAATACTGGAGTCTCCGTCTAGCCAGACGGGAATCCAGTATCTTCTCTACCTCATATTCCATGTTACCTTCAACCAATAAAGGGTCCGGAGGTGCCACCCCAGGAACTACTGGTTCAACAAACCTTCAACAAGGACTTATGAA
Organism: Dendrobates tinctorius; assembly: GCF_039654945.1. NCBI lineage: Eukaryota > Metazoa > Chordata > Amphibia > Anura > Dendrobatidae > Dendrobates > Dendrobates tinctorius. The sequence goes on from NW_027361670.1 coordinate 74,860, forward strand.
ACACATTATGGATTTTAAATGTGACAGGAAGAGCCAAATGAAAAGAGACCGGATTAATAATCTCCAAAATCTTGTAAGGTCCAATAAATCTAGGCTTAAACTTAGGAGAAGCCACCTTCATAGCAATATTTTTTAATGATAACCAAACCATATCACCAACCTTAAACTGGGGGCCAATGGTCCTATGTCGGTTGGAAAACCGCTGGGCCTTTTCCTGGGAGAGAGATAACTTATCTACCACTTGGTCCCAGATCTGGTGCATTCTCTCCACCACAGTGTCAACACCTGGGCAGGCAGAAGGCTCCACCTGCCCTGAAGAAAATCGAGGATGAAACCCAAAGTTACAAAAAAAAGGTGACATCAAAGTGGCAGAACTAGCTCTATTATTTAAAGCAAATTCGGCCAAGGGCAAAAATGAAACCCAATCATCCTGATCAGCGGAAATAAAACATCTCAAATACGACTCCAAGGTCTGGTTTGTTCTCTCCGTCTGCCCATTGGCCTGAGGGTGAAAAGCAGAGGAGAAGGACAACTGAATTCCCAGCTTGGAACAGTAAGTCCTCCAAAATCTAGACACAAACTGAACTCCACTGTCAGATACAATGTTCTCAGGAATCCCGTGCAAGCGAACCACCTGTTGCAAAAACAGGGGCACCAACTCAGAGGAAGATGGCAACTTAGGGAGTGGTACAAGATGAACCATCTTAGAGACCCTATCACAAATCACCCAAATAACAGTCATACTCTGAGAGACAGGCATATCAGAGATAAAATCCATTGAAATATGGGTCCATGGCCTCCTGGGGACCGGCAAAGGCATCAACAACCCACAAGAGCGAGAACAAGGTTTAGACCGGGAGCAAGTCCCACAGGACTGCACAAAATTCCTGACATCACGAGACAAGGCGGGCCACCAAAAAGACCGACTCACCAGAACTCTAGTACCAAAAATACCTGGATGACCAGCCAATGCAGAGCAATGAACTTCAGACATCACCCTCTTCTTCCACTGGTCAGGAACATACAACTTTCCCCTGGGACAACGCTCAGGTTTGTCCTCCTGGAACTCTTCCAGAGCACGTCTCAAATCGGGCGAGATGGCAGAAAGAACTACTCCTTCACCTAAGATGGTAGCAGGCTTGGTCACCACAGGAGAATCAGCAAAGAAGCTCCTAGAGAGAGCGTCAGCCTTGACATTCTTAGTGCCAGGAAGAAAAGAGACCACAAAATCAAAACGTGTAAAAAACAAGGCCCACCTAGCCTGTCTAGGGTTCAAGTGTTTGGCTGACTCCAGGTAAATCAAATTCTTGTGGTCAGTGAGGACCACGACTTGATGCTTAGCTCCCTCCAACCAATGTCTCCACTCCTCAAATGCCCATTTCATGGCTAACAGTTCCCGATTCCCCACATCATAGTTACGTTCAGATGGAGAGAACTTTCGGAAAAAGAAAGCACAGGGATTCATTTTAGATGTTACAGGATCCTTTCGGGACAAAACAGCTACTGCACCAATCTCAGAAGCGTCCACCTCTACCTGGAACGGGAGTGAGACATCAGGTTGCCACAAAACCGGGGCAGAAGTGAATCTTCGCTTCAGCTCCTGAAAGGAAGAAACAGCCTCCGGAGACCAATTCAACACATCAGCTCCCTTCTTAGTCAGATCAGTCAATGACTTGGCAATAATAGAAAATTTTGCTATAAATTTCCGATAAAAATTAGCAAAACCCAAAAACTTCTGGAGGGCCTTCAAAGAAGTGGGCTGAACCCAATCATAAATGGCCTGTACCTTGGCCGGGTCCATTTCAATAGTTGACGGAGACAAAATAAATCCCCAAAAAGAAATCCTCTGTACCCCAAAAAGGCATTTCGATCCTTTGACATACAGGGAATTCTCCCTCAAGATCCGGAACACAGTCCGAACATGTTCCACATGAGAATCCCAATCCTTGGAGAAGATCAAAATATCATCCAGATAGATAATCAAAAATTTATCCACAAAGTCTCGGAAAATGTCGTTCATGAAGCGCTGGAAGACAGAAGGGGCATTAGTGAGCCCAAAAGGCATCACCAGGTACTCAAAATGTCCCTCCGGAGTATTAAACGCCGTCTTCCATTCATCCCCATGCTTAATGCGGATAAGATTATACGCCCCCCTGAGGTCAAGCTTGGTAAACCAGCAAGCACCTTTAACTCTGGAGAATAGATCCGAAATCAGGGGTAACGGATACTGATATTTAATAGTAATTTTGTTGAGGGCACGATAATCAATACAAGGTCTTAATGATCCATCCTTTTTGGCCATGAAAAAAAACCCAGCACCTAAAGGTGAAGAGGATGGTCTAATATGACCCTTCTCCAACGCCTCCTTAATATAGGATCGCATAGCCTCGTGCTCGGGTACAGATAAATTGAAGAGTCGACCCTTGGGAAATTTACACCCCGGGCTCAGTTCAATTGCACAGTCATAACTCCTATGAGGAGGCAAAGACACAGACTCATTCTCACTAAATATATCATAAAAGTCCGCCAAATAGTCAGGAACATCATGCGACTGAGGAGAGGTGGAAAAAACCGGAGCCTCACTAAGGGCACACCGACAACCCCAACTCACCACAGACACAGATTTCCAAGCCAAAACCAGATTATGAATTTGCAACCAGGGAAACCCCAGAACAATGGTATCATGCAAATTATGCAACACCAAAAATCTGCAATTTTCTTGATGGTCTGGGGCGACCCGCATTACCACCTGGGTCCAAAACTGAGGTTTATTTTTCGCCAAAGGAGTGGCATCAATCCCTCTCAAAGGGATAGGCGTCCGCAGAGGTGTCATCGGAAATCCACAACATTTAGCAAAATCCAAGTCCATTAGGTTCAGGGCTGCTCCCGAATCCACAAAAGCCTTGGCGGAAAATGTGGACAGGGAGCAGATCAGAGTAATTACCAGAAGAAAATTAGGTTGAACACCACCCACAGAAAATGTGTGTGCAAAACGTTTCTCTCGTTTAGGACAGACAGAAATAATATGCGAGGCATCTCCACAAAAAAAACACAGCTTATTACGCCTTCTGAACTCCTGACGTTGCTCCCTGGACAAAACTATATCACATTGCATAGGTTCAGACACTTGTTCAACAGGTGGCAACACCTCTCGTGCAGTCCTGCGTTCACGTAAACGCCGATCAACCTGAATGGCTAATGACATAGAATTGTCAAGACCAGAGGGAACAGGAAATCCCACCATAGTATCTTTTACGGCTTCTGACAAACCCTTCCGAAAGAGAGCTGCCAAGGCATTATCATTCCAGGTAGTAAGGACCGCCCACTTTCGGAATTTTTGACAGTACAATTCTGCAGAATCCCGACCCTGGATCAATGCCAACAGGGTCTTTTCAGCCTGATCAATAGCATTAGGTTCGTCATACAACAACCCCAAGGCTTGAAAAAATGCATTCACATTAGTCAGAATAGGATCATCTGGTTTCAAAGAAAACGCCCAATCCTGGGGTTCGCCGCGTAACAAAGAGATGACAATTTTAACCTGCTGCGCGGAGCTCCCTGACGAGTTAGGCCTCAAAGCAAAAAATAATTTACAATTATTTTTGAAATTCAAAAATTTAGACCGATCCCCAAAAAACACATCAGGAGTAGGAATCTTTGGTTCAGCAGCATGTGAATGAGCAACGTAGGCGGAAATTCCCCGCACTTCCGCAGCGAGCTGCTCCACACGATCAGACAATTGCTTTATCTCCATTGAGAGAAAAAAAAATTCCCCCTACGGCCTCAGAGATATAGAGGAAAAAATATACACGCTTTTTTTTTTTTTTTTTTTTTTTTACAATTCTTTCCTGCTATTGAGTACCCTAGGATCTGCGGTATGGCTGGTGATTCTGTTATGAATGAGTCACCATAGGAGGCAAAAACAGAAATAGTAGCTAAGTCCAGAAAACCAGAGAAGTTGGCAGCTATCAGATTGCAGACCCCTGAACCTATCAACAACAACTGGCAGTAGCCGTGGGGGGTTCCTACGGTGCCCTAGACCCCTCGATCACAGCCGGAGAACTACATAGCCTAAAGACAGAAAGGGAAATCTAAACTGCCCCAGAGCAGACCCCCAGAGCAATAGGCAGCCCCCAACATATAATGACGGTGAAGCAAGATGAAAAAACATTCACACAGATAGAAAGATAGGCTGAGCAAATGATGGGGCCCAAGCTAACTAAATAGGACAGGATAGGAAAGCTGCTGTCTGCAATCCGCCAAAAACCCTATAAAAACAAGTGCCAACAGGCTGATAGGGAAAAAGGCCCTGAAGACGCTAGGCTTCAAAAAGACTATATCAGCACTCAGGTATTTTCTGAAAACAGAACAAAAGGAATTCAACTCACCTCAGCAGGGAATGGCAGAAATTCAGAAAAACAAGGCAAAACAAAACACAAATGCAAAAAGCAGTACAAAAAACTTAGCTTTTGAGGAGCAGGAATCAGACTGGTCTCCTAGAATCCCTCAGAGAGATCACCAGCAAGGCAGAAGGGCGTCGGCTGCCTTATATCCAGTCAGCAATTCCCGTCACCCAGTCATCATTATCATACCCAGGTGCTTTGTAATCAGCCTCACTACCTTCCTTCACCAGAAGAGGGAGTTCATCAGACCTCAATGGTGAAGGGGAAAATGAACTCACAACAGAGGAGTAACGGGGAAGAGACGACAGGAGAATGGAGTGACGGGGAAGAGACAACAGGAAGGGAATGGGGTGATGGAGGAGTAATGGGGAAGAGACGACAGGAGAGCAGGATGATGGAGTGATGGGGAAGAGACGACAGGAGGGAATCGGGATGATGGAGGAGTGACGGGAAAGAGACGACAGAAGGGGAACGGGGTGATGGAGGAGTGACAGGGAAGAGACGACAGGAGGGGAACGGGGTGATGGAGGAGTGATGAGGAAGAGATGACAGGAGGGGAACGGGGTGATGGAGGAGTAACGACAGGAGGGGAACGGGGTGATGGAGGAGTGACGGGTGTAACGTGGTCTTGCTATCTCGGGTACCTCTTTCAGTACTACCCCGTGTTTCCGGAGGTCCACTCTGCTTTGGCTGGAGTCTGAATGAAGAACGCTGGCTGGAAATCCTTGGTTACATGGGCGCATATAAAAGATCACTGCTTCTCCACGTATTTCCAGTCTGACAACACTTTACTCACAGGACACAAAATATATCACACAGATACAGAGGGCAGGCCAATAGAAAAGCGGCAGGCCACACATACATTACAATAGCCGCAGATGGCCAGAGCCTACCGATGTTTACTGTGGGAATTACAAAGGTGGGGGAGGCGGCTGGGCGCAGCCTGTGGGCTGATGCATTAGGGACATGCATCTCCCATGGAACCTATTATACATACATATAACTGCACAACATATCCTGGGTGCTGAGTGGTTCAGTAACACGTAACACTATCTCAAAGGAATTATAATAGGAAAAACCTGTGTTTTAAAAAAGAACCAAGAAGACAGAAGACATCAAAATGATGACCAGATGACATCGGAAGATGATGACTAGACCTGAGATGCTTCAATTTAGACTTAGGGAAGTATAATTATACATATTTTATATGAATATTGTTCACGGCTTACCATAACATGAATTCACATCAATTATCTCATTGAGTACGTATAACAATAATCTGATATTATTATTATTGATATTAAATTATTTTGTCAAAGAAAAAAAGAAGAAAGAAGATCTTATTATATTTTGAGGGTTCCAATTAGTGTCTTCACCCTCAAAAGGGGGAATTGTTAAATATTAATATTTGGTGGTTAAATTCTTATTGCACTCAGTTCTGTACTGAACACATGGTCTTATGCTGACAACTACATAGGTTATTCTTGGAGGTTTAGCTCATGGTAAAGGTCAATTCCATATATATAGACCACGTGCTCTAAAAGACGTATATTTAAGGTGGGGGCTTACTCTAGGGGTCGCTCGCGCTCTCCTTCACCACCATGAGACACACTTGAGGAGTCATCTTTGCTCGAACACGACATTGAATGGACAGCTGGTATGTAACCTATTCACCATATGTGACTATCATAGAAGCTGCGTACTACAAGACAGAGAACTTTTTCAGAGCTCCGGGAAAGAAGGATCTATGAACAAAAGGACAATCTCTCTTTATAATCATGTATCTATTTTTATGTTTTTCTGTAATAATCTTTTCTTTGATGGAAGAATCCAAATAAACCACTAGATTTTTTTATAAGAACATTTGCATTGTCATATCGCATCTGGTAACGAGTCCTGAATATTGTACAAGATTACGCGTTTTTTTACACAAAATGATAGACATGACGACCGGACTGTTCCCCCCACAATGATAGAGATGACCAGACTGTTCCCCCCACAATGATAGAGATAATGACCGGACTGCTCCTCCACAATGATAGAGACTACGACCGGACTGCTCCCCCACAATGATAGAGATGATGACCGGACTGCTCCTCCACAATGATCGTGATGACGATCGGACTGCTCCCCCACAATGATAGAGATGACAACCGGACTGCTCCCCCCCACAATGATAGAGATGATGACCGGACTGCTCCTCCACAATGATCGTGATGACGATCGGACTGCTCCCCCACAATGATAGAGATGATAACCGGACTGCTCCTCCACAATGATAGAGATGACAACCGGACTGCTCCCCCCCACAATGATAGAGATGATGACCGGACTGCTCCTCCACAATCATAGTGATGATGACCGGACTGCTCCTCTACAATGACAGTGATGACGACCGGACTGCTCCCCCACAATGATAGAGATGATGACCGGACTGCTCCTCCACAATGATAGAGACGATGACCGGACTGTTCCCCCCACAATGATAGAGATGACGACCGGACTGCTCCCCCCACAATGATATAGATGATGACCGGACTGCTCCTCCAAAACTATAGAGATGACGACCGGACACTTACCCCCACAATGATAGAGATGACGACAGGACTGCTCCCCCCACAATGACAGAGATGATGACCGGACTGCTCTACAATGATAGAGATGACGAGCGGACTGCTCCCCCACAATGATAGAGATAACGACCGGACTGCTGCTCCACAATGATAGAGATGACGTCCGTACTGCTCCCTCCACAATGATAGAGATGACGACCGGACTGCTCCCCCACAATGATAGAGATGACGACCGGACTGCTCCCCCACAATGATAGAGATGATGACCGGACTGCTCCTCCATAATGATAGAGATGACGACCGGACTGCTCCTTCCACAATGATAGAGATGACGACCGGACTGCTCCTCCACAACGATAGAGATGACGACGGGACTGCTCCCCCACAATGATAGAGATGACGACCGGACTGCTCCCCCACAATGATAGAGATGACGACTGGACTGCTCCCCCACAATGATAGAGATGACGACTGGACTGCTACCCCACAATGATAGAGATGACGACCGGACTGCTCCCTCCACAATGATAGAGATGACGACTGGACTGCTCCTCCACAATGATAGAGATGACGACTGGACTGCTACCCCACAATGATAGAGATGACGTCCGGACTGCTCCTCCACAATGATAGAGATGACGTCCGGACTGCTCCCCCACAATGATAGAGATGACGACTGGACTGCTCCCCCACAATGATAGAGATGACGACTGGACTGCTACCCCACAATGATAGAGATGACGACCGGACTGCTCCTCCACAATGATAGAGATGACGACTGGACTGCTCCTCCACAATGATAGAGATGACGACTGGACTGCTACCCCACAATGATAGAGATGACGTCCGGACTGCTCCTCCACAATGATAGAGATGACGTCCGGACTGCTCCTCCACAATGATAGAGATGACGTCCGGACTGCTCCCTCCACAATGAAAGAGATGATGACAGGACTGCTCCTCCCACAATGATAGAGATGACGACTGGACTGCTCCTCCATAATGATAGAGGTGACGACCGGACTGCTTCCTGTACAATGATAGAGAGGATGACCGGACTGCTCCTCCATAATGATAGAGATGACGACCGGACTGCTCCCCCACAATGATAGAGATGACGTCCGGACTGCTCTTCCACAATGATAGAGATGATGACCGGACTGCTCCCCCACAAAGATAGAGATGACGACCGGGCTGCTCTCTCCACAATGCTAGGGATGACGTCCGAACTGCTCCTCCACAATGATAGAGATGACGTCCGGACTGCTCCCCCCACAATGATAGAGATGACGACCGGACTGCTCCTCCACAATGATAGGGATGACGTCCGAACTGCTCCTCCACAATGATAGAGATGACGACCGGACTGTTCCTCCACAATGATAGAGATGAAGTCCGGACTGCTCCCTTCACAAGGATAGAGATGACGACCGAACTGTTCCCCCCACAATGATAGAGATGATGACCGGACTGCTCCTCCACAATGATAGAGATGACGACCGGACTGCTCCTCCATAATGATAGAGACGACGACCGGACTGCTCCCCCCACAATGATAAAAATGACGACCTGACTGCTCCTCCACAACGATAGAGATGACGTCCGGACTGCCCCTCCACAATGATAGAGATGACGGCCGGACTGCTCCCTCCACAATGATAGAGATGATGACCGGACTGCTCCTCCATAATGATAGAGATGACAACCGGACTGCTCCTTCCACAATGATAGAGATGACGATCGGACTGCTCCTCCACAATGATAGAGATGACGACCGGACTCCTCCCCCACAATGATACAGATGACGACCGGACTGCTCCACCACAATGATAGAGATGACGACCGGACTACTCCTCCACAATGATAGAGATGACGTTCGGACTGCTCCCTCCACAATGATAGAGATGATGACCGGACTGCTCCCCCCACAATGATAGAGATGACGACCGGACTGCTCCCCCACAATGATAGAGATGATGTCCGGACTGCTCCTCCATAATGTTAGAGATGACGTCCGGACTGCTCCTCCTCAATGATAGAGGTGACGACCGGACTGCTCCCTGCACAATGATAGAGATGATGACCGGACTGTTCCCCCCACAATGATAGAGATGACGACCGGACTGCTCCTCCACAATGATAGAGATGACGACAGGACTGATCCCCCCACAATGATAGAGATGACGACCGGACTGCTCCACCCAGAATGACAGAGTTGACGACCGGACTGCTCCTCCACAATGATAGAGATGACATCCGGACTGCTCCCTTCACAAGGATAGAGATGACGACCGAACTGTTCCCCCCACAATGATAGAGATGATGACCGGACTGCTCCCCCACAATGATAGAGATGATGACAGGACTGCTCCTCCATAATGATAGAGATGACGATCGGACTGCTCCTCAACAACGATAGAGATGACGACCGGACTGCTCCCCCACAATGATAGAGATGACGACCGGACTGCTCCCCCACAATGATAGAGATGACGACTGGACTGCTCCTCCACAATGATAGAGATGACGACTGGACTGCTACCCCACAATGATAGAGATGACGTCCGGACTGCTCCTCCACAATGATAGAGATGACGTCCGGACTGCTCCCTCCACAATGATAGAGATGATGACAGGACTGCTCCTCCCACAATGATAGAGATGACGACTGGACTGCTCCTCCATAATGATAGAGAAGACGTCCGGACTGCTCCTCCTCAATGATAGAGGTGACGACCGGACTGCTTCCTGCACAATGATAGAGAGGATGACCGGACTGCTCCTCCATAATGATAGAGATGACGACCGGACTGCTCCCCCACAATGATAGAGATGACGTCCGGACTGCTCTTCCACAATGATAGAGATGACGTCCGGACTGCTTCCTCCACAATGACAGAGATGATGACCGGACTACTCCTCCACAATGATAGAGAAGACGACTGGACTGTTCCCCCCAAAATGATAGAGATGACGACCGGACTGCTCCCCCCACAATGATAGAGATGACGACCGGACTGCTCCCCCACAATGATAGAGATGACGTCCGGACTGCTCCTCCATAATGATAGAGATGACGTCCGGACTGCTCCTCCTCAATGATAGAGGTGACGACCGGACTGTTCCCCCCACAATGATAGAGATGACGACCGGACTGCTCCTCCTCAATGATAGAGGTGACGACCGGACTGTTCCCCCCACAATGATAGAGATGACGACCGGACTGCTCCTCCTCAATGATAGAGGTGACGACCGGACTGTTCCCCCCACAATGATAGAGATGACAACCGGACTGCTCCTCCTCAATGATAGAGGTGACGACCGGACTGTTCCCCCCACAATGATAGAGATGACGACCGGACTGCTCCCCCACAATGATAGAGATGACGTCCGGACTGCTCCTCCTCAATGATAGAGGTGACGACCGGACTGTTCCCCCCACAATGATAGAGATGACGACCGGACTGCTCCTCCACAATGATAGAGATGACGACAGGACTGATCCCCAAACAATGATAGAGATGACGACCGGACTGCTCCACCCAGAATGACAGAGTTGACGACCCGGACTGCTCCTCCACAATGATAGAGATGACATCCGGACTGCTCCCTTCACAAGGATAGAGATGACGTCCGGACTGCTCCCTCCACAATGATAGAGAAGATGACAGGACAGCTCCTCCCACAATGATAGAGATGACGACTGGACTGCTCCTCCTCAATGATAGAGGTGACGACCGGACTGCTTCCTGCACAATGATAGAGAGGATGACCGGACTGCTCCTCCATAATGATAGAGATTACGACCGGACTGCTCCCCCACAATGATAGAGATGACGTCCGGACTGCTCTTCCACAATGATAGAAATGACGTCCGGACTGCTTCCTCCACAATGATAGAGAAGAAGACTGGACTGTTCCCCCCAAAATGATAGAGATGACGACCGGACTGCTCCCCACACAATGATAGAGATGAAGAATGGACTGCTCCCCCCACAATGATAGAGATTATGACCGGACTGCTCCTCCACAATGATAGAGACGATGACCGTACTGCTCCCCTGCAATGACAGAGATGACGACCAGACTGTTCACCCCACAATGATAGAGATGACGACCGGACTGATCCTCCACAAAGATAGAGATGACGACCGGGCTGCTCTCTCCACAATGCTAGGGATGACGTCCGAACTGCTCCTCCACAATGATAGAGATGACGTCCGGACTGCTCCCCCCACAATGATAGAGATGACGACCGGACTGCTCCTCCACAATGATAGGGATGACGTCCGAACTGCTCCTCCACAATGATAGAGATGACGACCGGACTGTTCCTCCACAATGATAGAGATGAAGTCCGGACTGCTCCCTTCACAAGGATAGAGATGACGACCGAACTGTTCCCCCCACAATGATAGAGATGATGACCGGACTGCTCCTCCACAATGATAGAGATGACGACCGGACTGCTCCTCCATAATGATAGAGACGACGACCGGACTGCTCCCCCCACAATGATAAAAATGACGACCTGACTGCTCCTCCACAACGATAGAGATGACGTCCGGACTGCCCCTCCACAATGATAGAGATGACGGCCGGACTGCTCCCTCCACAATGATAGAGATGATGACCGGACTGCTCCTCCATAATGATAGAGATGACAACCGGACTGCTCCTTCCACAATGATAGAGATGACGATCGGACTGCTCCTCCACAATGATAGAGATGACGACCGGACTCCTCCCCCACAATGATACAGATGACGACCGGACTGCTCCACCACAATGATAGAGATGACGACCGGACTACTCCTCCACAATGATAGAGATGACGTTCGGACTGCTCCCTCCACAATGATAGAGATGATGACCGGACTGCTCCCCCCACAATGATAGAGATGACGACCGGACTGCTCCCCCACAATGATAGAGATGATGTCCGGACTGCTCCTCCATAATGTTAGAGATGACGTCCGGACTGCTCCTCCTCAATGATAGAGGTGACGACCGGACTGCTCCCTGCACAATGATAGAGATGATGACCGGACTGTTCCCCCCACAATGATAGAGATGACGACCGGACTGCTCCTCCACAATGATAGAGATGACGACAGGACTGATCCCCCCACAATGATAGAGATGACGACCGGACTGCTCCACCCAGAATGACAGAGTTGACGACCGGACTGCTCCTCCACAATGATAGAGATGACATCCGGACTGCTCCCTTCACAAGGATAGAGATGACGACCGAACTGTTCCCCCCACAATGATAGAGATGATGACCGGACTGCTCCCCCACAATGATAGAGATGATGACAGGACTGCTCCTCCATAATGATAGAGATGACGATCGGACTGCTCCTCAACAACGATAGAGATGACGACCGGATTGCTCCCCCACAATGATAGAGATGACGACCGGACTGCTCCCCCACAATGATAGAGATGACGACTGGACTGCTCCTCCACAATGATAGAGATGACGACTGGACTGCTACCCCACAATGATAGAGATGACGTCCGGACTGCTCCTCCACAATGATAGAGATGACGTCCGGACTGCTCCCTCCACAATGATAGAGATGATGACAGGACTGCTCCTCCCACAATGATAGAGATGACGACTGGACTGCTCCTCCATAATGATAGAGAAGACGTCCGGACTGCTCCTCCTCAATGATAGAGGTGACGACCGGACTGCTTCCTGCACAATGATAGAGAGGATGACCGGACTGCTCCTCCATAATGATAGAGATGACGACCGGACTGCTCCCCCACAATGATAGAGATGACGTCCGGACTGCTCTTCCACAATGATAGAGATGACGTCCGGACTGCTTCCTCCACAATGACAGAGATGATGACCGGACTACTCCTCCACAATGATAGAGAAGACGACTGGACTGTTCCCCCCAAAATGATAGAGATGACGACCGGACTGCTCCCCCCACAATGATAGAGATGACGACCGGACTGCTCCCCCACAATGATAGAGATGACGTCCGGACTGCTCCTCCATAATGATAGAGATGACGTCCGGACTGCTCCTCCTCAATGATAGAGGTGACGACCGGACTGTTCCCCCCACAATGATAGAGATGACGACCGGACTGCTCCTCCTCAATGATAGAGGTGACGACCGGACTGTTCCCCCCACAATGATAGAGATGACGACCGGACTGCTCCTCCTCAATGATAGAGGTGACGACCGGACTGTTCCCCCCACAATGATAGAGATGACGACCGGACTGCTCCTCCTCAATGATAGAGGTGACGACCGGACTGTTCCCCCCACAATGATAGAGATGACGACCGGACTGCTCCCCCACAATGATAGAGATGACGTCCGGACTGCTCCTCCTCAATGATAGAGGTGACGACCGGACTGTTCCCCCCACAATGATAGAGATGACGACCGGACTGCTCCTCCACAATGATAGAGATGACGACAGGACTGATCCCCAAACAATGATAGAGATGACGACCGGACTGCTCCACCCAGAATGACAGAGTTGACGACCCGGACTGCTCCTCCACAATGATAGAGATGACATCCGGACTGCTCCCTTCACAAGGATAGAGATGACGTCCGGACTGCTCCCTCCACAATGATAGAGAAGATGACAGGACAGCTCCTCCCACAATGATAGAGATGACGACTGGACTGCTCCTCCTCAATGATAGAGGTGACGACCGGACTGCTTCCTGCACAATGATAGAGAGGATGACCGGACTGCTCCTCCATAATGATAGAGATTACGACCGGACTGCTCCCCCACAATGATAGAGATGACGTCCGGACTGCTCTTCCACAATGATAGAAATGACGTCCGGACTGCTTCCTCCACAATGATAGAGAAGAAGACTGGACTGTTCCCCCCAAAATGATAGAGATGACGACCGGACTGCTCCCCACACAATGATAGAGATGAAGAATGGACTGCTCCCCCCACAATGATAGAGATTATGACCGGACTGCTCCTCCACAATGATAGAGACGATGACCGTACTGCTCCCCTGCAATGACAGAGATGACGACCAGACTGTTCACCCCACAATGATAGAGATGACGACCGGACTGATCCTCCACAATGATAGAGATGACGACCGGACTGCTCCCCCACAATGATAGAGATGACGACCGGACAGTTACCCCCCCAATGATAGAGATGACGACCGGACTCCTCCCCCCACAATGACAGAGATGATGATCGGACTGCTCCCCCACAATGATAGAGATGACGTCCGGACTGCTCTTCCACAATGATAGAGATGACGTCCGGACTGCTTCCTCCACAATGATAGAGATGACGACCGGACTGATCCTCCACAATGATAGAGATGACGACCGGACTGCTCCCCCACAATGATAGAGATGACGACCGGACTGCTCCCCCCACAATGATAGAGATGATGACCGGATTGCTCCCCCACCATGATAGAGATGACGACCGGACAGTTACCCCCCCAATGATAGAGATGACGACCGGACTCCTCCCCCCACAATGACAGAGATGATGATCGGACTGCTCCCCCACAATGATAGAGATGACGTCCGGACTGCTTCCTCCACAATGATAGAGAAGACGACTGGACTGTTCCCCCCAAAATGATAGAGATGACGACCGGACTGCTCCCCACACAATGATAGAGATGAAGACTGGACTGCTCCCCCCACAATGATAGAGATTATGACCGGACTGCTCCTCCACAATGATAGAGACGATGACCGGACTGCTCCTCCACAATGATAGAGATGACGACCGGACTGCTCCCCACACAATGATAGAGATGAAGACTGGACTGCTCCCCCCACAATGATAGAGATTATGACCGGACTGCTCCTCCACAATGACAGAGATGACGACCAGACTGTTCACCCCACAATGATAGAGATGACGACCGGACTGATCCTCCACAATGATAGAGATGACGACCGGACTGCTCCCCCACAATGATAGAGATGACGACCGGACTGCTCCCCCCACAATGATAGAGATGATGACCGGATTGCTCCCCCACAATGATAGAGATGACGACCGGACAGTTACCCCCCCAATGATAGAGATGACGACCGAACTCCTCCCCCCACAATGACAGAGATGATGATCGGACTGCTCCCCCACAATGATAGAGATGACGTCCGGACTGCTCTTCCACAATGATAGAGATGACGTCCGGACTGCTTCCTCCACAATGATAGAGATGATGACCGGACTACTCCTCCACAATGATAGAGAAGACGACTGGACTGTTCCCCCCAAAATGATAGAGATGACGACCGGACTGCTCCCCACACAATGATAGAGATGAAGACTGGACTGCTCCCCCCACAATGATAGAGATTATGACCGGACTGCTCCTCCACAATGACAGAGATGACGACCGGACTGCTCCCCCACAATGATAGAGATGACGACCGGACTGCTCCTCCACAATGATAGAGATGACGACCGGACTGATCCTCCACAATGATAGAGATGACGACCGGACTGCTCCACCACAATGATAGAGATGACGACCGGACTGCTCCCCCCACAATGATAGAGATGATGACCGGATTGCTCCTCCGCAATGATAGAGATGACGACCGGACAGTTACCCCCCCAATGATAGAGATGACGACCGGACTCCTCCCCCCACAATGACAGAGATGATGATCGGACTGCTCCCCCACAATATAGAGATGACGACGGAACTGCTGCTCCACAATGATAGAGATGACGTCCGGACTGTTCCCTCCGCAATGATAGAGATGATGACTGTACTGCTCCCTCCACAATGATAGAGATGATGACCGGACTGCTCCCCCCACAATGATAGAGATGACGACCGGACTGCTCCTCCACAATGATAGAGATAACGACCGGACTGCTCCCCCACAATGATAGAGATGACCGGAGTGCTCCCTCACAATGATAGAGATGACGACCGAATTGTTCCCCCAACAATGATAGAGATGATGACCGGACTGCTCCTCCACAATGATAGAGATGACGACCCGACTGTTCCCCCCACAATGATAGAGATGATGACCGGACTGCTCCCCACACAATGATAGAGATGATGACCTGACTGCTCCCCCCACAATGATAGAGATGACGAATGGACTGCTCCCCCCACAACGAGAGAGATGATGACCGGACTGCTCCCCCCACAATGATAGAGATGACGACCGGACTGTTCCCCCCACAATGATAGAGATGACGACCGGACTGCTCCCCCCACAATGAGAGAGATGATGACCGACCTGCTCCTCCACAATGATAGAGATGATGAATGGACTGCTCCCTCCATAATGGTAGAAATGATGACCGGACTGCTCCTCCGCAATGATAGAGATGACGACCGGACTGTTCCCCCCACAATGATAGAGATGACGACCAGACTGCTCCCCCCACAATGATAGAAATAATGTCCGGACTGCTCCCCCCACAATGATAGAGATGATGACCGGACTGCTCCCCCCACAGTGATAGAGATGACGACCGGACTGATCCTCCACAATGATAGAGATGACGTCCGGACTGCTCCCCCTCAATAATAGAGATGACGTACGGACTGCTCCTCCACAATGATAGAGATGACGTCCGGACTGCTCCCCCTCAATGATAGAGATGACGTCCGGACTGCTCCTCCATAATGATAGAGATGACGTCCGGACTGCTCCTCCTCAATGATAGAGATGATGACCGAACTGTTCCCCCCACAATGATAGAGGTGATGACCGGACTGCTCCCTGCACAATGATAGAGATGATGACCGGACTGTTCCCCCCACAATGATAGGGATGATGACCGGACAGCTCCTCCAAAATGATAGAGATGATGACCGGACAGTTACCCCCCACAATGATAGAGATGATGACCGGACTGCTCCCCCCACAATAATAGAGATGATGACCGTACTACTCCTCAGTTATAGAGATGACGAGCGTACTGCTCCCCCACAATGATAGAGATGACGACCGGACTGCTGCTCCACAATGATAGAGATGACGTCCGGACTGCTCCCTCCACAATGATAGAGATGATGACTGGACAGCTCCCCCCACAATGATAGAGAGGACAACCGGACTGTTCCCCCCACAATGATAGAGATGATGACCGGACTGCTCCTCCACAATGATAGTGATGATGACCGGACTGCTCCCCCCACAATGATAGAGAGGACAACCGGACTGCTCCCCCCACAATGATAGAGATGATGACCGGACTGCTCCTCCACAATGATAGTGATGATGACCGGACTGCTCCCCCCACAATGATAGAGATGACGACCGGACTGTTCCCCCCACAATGAGAGAGATGATGACCGACCTGCTCCTCCACAATGATAGAGATGATGAACGGACTGCTCCCTCCATAATGATAGAGATGATGACCGGACTGCTGCTCCGCAATGATAGAGATGACGACCGGACTGTTCCCCACACAATGATAGAGATGACGATCGGACTGCTCCCCCCACAATGAGAGAGATGATGACCGACCTGCTCCTCCACAATGATAGAGATGATGAACGGACTGCTCCCCCCATAATGATAGAGATGATGACCGACCTGCTCCTCCACAATGATAGAGATGATGAACGGACTGCTCCCCCCATAATGATAGAGATGATGACCGGACTGCTGCTCCGCAATGATAGAGATGATGAACGGACTGCTCCCTCCATAATGATAGAGATGATGTCCGGACTGCTGCTCCGCAATGATAGAGATGACGACCAGACTGCTCCACCCACAATGAGAGAGATGATGACCGACCTGCTCCTCCACAATGATAGAGATGATGAACGGACTGCTCCCTCCATAATGATAGAGATGATGACCGGACTGCTGCTCCGCAATGATAGAGATGACGACCGGACTGTTCCCCACACAATGATAGAGATGACGACCGGACTGCTCCCCCCACAATGAGAGAGATGATGACCGACCTGCTCCTCCACAATGATAGAGATGATGAACGGACTGCTCCCCCCATAATGATAGAGATGATGACCGGACTGCTTCTCCGCAATGATAGAGATGACGACCAGACTGCTCCCCCCACAATGAGAGAGATGATGACCGACCTGCTCCTGCACAATGATAGTGATGATGACCGGACTGCTCCCCCCACAATGATAGAGATGACGACCGGACTGTTCCCCCCACAATGAGAGAGATGATGACCGACCTGCTCCTCCACAATGATAGAGATGATGAACGGACTGCTCCCCCCACAATGATAGAGATGACGACCGGACTGTTCCCCCCACAATGAGAGAGATGATGACCGACCTGCTCCTCCACAATGATAGAGATGATGAACGGACTGCCCCCTCAATAATGATAGAGATGATGACCGGACTGCTGCTCCGCAATGATAGAGATGACGACCGGACTGTTCCCCACACAATGATAGAGATGACGACCGGACTGCTCCCCCCACAATGAGAGAGATGATGACCGACCTGCTCCTCCACAATGATAGAGATGATGAACGGACTGCTCCCCCCATAATGATAGAGATGATGACCGGACTGCTTCTCCGCAATGATAGAGATGACGACCAGACTGCTCCCCCCACAATGATAGAGATGACGTCCGGACTGCTCCCCCCACAATGATAGAGATGACGTCCGGACTGCTCCCCCCACAATGATAGAGATGACGTCCGGACTGCTCCCCCCAAAATGATAGAGATGACGACCGGACTGCTCCTCCACAATGAAAGGGATGACGTCCGGACTGCTCCTCCACAATGATAGAAATGACGACCTGACTGCTCCTCCACAATGATAGAGATGACGTCCGGACTGCTCCCTTCACAAGGATAGAGATGATGACCGGACTGCTCCTCCATAATGATAGACATGATGACCGGACTGCTCCCCCACAATGATAGAGACGACCGGACTGCTTCCCCCACAATGACAAAAATGACGACCTGACTGCTCCTCCACAATGATAGAGATGACAACCGGACTGCTCCTCCATAATGATAGAGATGACAACCGGACTGCTCCCTCCACAATGATAGAGATGACGACTGGACTGCTCCCCCACAATGATAGAGATGACGACCGGACTGCTCCCCCACAATGATAGAGATGACGACCGGACTGCTCCTCCACAATGATAGAGATGACGTTCGGACTGCTCCCTCCACAATGATAGAGATGACGACCGGACTGCTCCCTCACAATGATAGAGATGACGTCCGGACTGCTCCTCCACAATGATAGAGATGACGTCCGGACTGCTCCTCCACAATGATAGAGATGATGACCGTACTGCTCCTCCACAACGATAGAGATGACGACCGGGCTGCTCCCTCCACAATGACAGAGATGATGACCGGACTGCTCCTCCACAATGATAGAGATGACAACCGAGCTGCTCCCTCCACAATGGTAGAGATGACGACCGTACTGCTGCTCCACAATGATAGAGATGACGTCCGGACTGCTCCCCCCACAATGATAGAGATGATGACCGGACTGCTCCTCCACAATGATAGAGATGACGACCGGGCTGCTCCCTCCACAATGGTAGAGATGACGACCGTACTGCTGCTCCACAATGATAGAGATGACGTCCGGACTGCTCCCCCCACAATGATAGAGATGATGACCGTACTGCTCCTCCACAACGATAGAGATGACGACCGGGCTGCTCCCTCCACAATGACAGAGATGATGACCGGACTGCTCCCTCCACAATGACAGAGATGATGACCGGACTGCTCCTCCACAATGATAGAGATGACAACCGGGCTGCTCCCTCCACAATGGTAGAGATGACGACCGTACTGCTGCTCCACAATGATAGAGATGACGACCGGGCTGCTCCCTCCACAATGATAGAGATGATGACCGGACTGCTCCTCCACAATGATAGAGATGACGACCGGGCTGCTCCCTCCACAATGATAGAGATGATGACCGTACTGCTCCTCCACAATGATAGAGATGACGTCCGGACTGCTCCTCCACAATGATAGAGATGACGACCGGGCTGCTCCCTCCACAATGGTAGAGATGACGACCGGACTGCTCCTCCACAATGGTAGAGATGACGACCGTACTGCTGCTCCACAATGATAGAGATGACGTCCGGACTGCTCCCCCCACAATGATAGAGATGATGACCGGACTGCTCCTCCACAATGATAGAGATGACGTCCGGGCTGCTCCCCCCACAATGATAGAGATGATGACCGGACTGCTCCTCCACAATGATAGAGATGACGACCGGACTGCTCCTCCACAATGATAGAGATGATGACCGGACTGCTCCTCCACAATGATAGAGATGACGACCGGGCTGCTCCCCCCACAATGATAGAGATGATGACCGGACTGCTGCTCCACAATGATAGAGATGACGTCCGGGCTGCTCCCCCCACAATGATAGAGATGATGACCGGACTGCTCCTCCACAATGATAGAGATGACGACCGGGCTGCTCCCTCCACAATGATAGAGATGATGACCGGACTGCTCCTCCACAATGATAGAGATGACGACCGGGCTGCTCCCTCCACAATGGTAGAGATGACGACCGGGCTGCTCCCTCCACAATGATAGAGATGATGACCGGACTGCTCCTCCACAATGATAGAGATGATGACCATACTGCTCCTCCACAATGATAGAGATGACGACCGGGCTGCTCCCTCCACAACGATAGAGATGATGACCGGACTGCTCCTCCACAATGATAGAGATGACGACCGGGCTGCTCCCTCCACAATGATAGAGATGACGACCGAACTGCTCCTCCACAATGATAGAGATGACGACCGGGCTGCTCCCTCCACAATGATAGAGATGACGTCCGGACTGCTGCTCCACAATGATAGAGATGACGTCCGGACTGCTCCCTCCACAATGATAGAGATGATGACCGTACTGCTCCTCCACAATGATAGAGATGACGACCGGGCTGCTCCCTCCACAACGATAGAGATGATGAGCGGACTGCTCCTCCACAATGATAGAGATGACGACCGGGCTGCTCCCTCCACAATGATAGAGATGACGACCGAACTGCTCCTCCACAATGATAGAGATGACGACCGGGCTGCTCCCTCCACAATGATAGAGATGACGACCGAACTGCTCCTCCACAATGATAGAGATGACGACCGGGCTGCTCCCCCCACAATGATAGAGATGACGACCGGACTGCTCCCCCACAATGATAGAGATGACGACCGGGCTGCTCCCTCCACAATGGTAGAGATGACGACCGGGCTGCTCCCTCCACAATGATAGAGATGATGACCGGACTGCTCCTCCACAATGATAGAGATGACGACCGGGCTGCTCCCTCCACAATGATAGAGATGATGACCGTACTGCTCCTCCACAATGATAGAGATGACGTCCGGACTGCTCCTCCACAATGATAGAGATGACGACCGGGCTGCTCCCTCCACAATGGTAGAGATGACGACCGGGCTGCTCCCCCCACAATGATAGAGATGACGTCCGGACTGCTCCCTCCACAATGATAGAGATGATGACCGTACTGCTCCTCCACAATGATAGAGATGACGTCCGGACTGCTCCCTCCACAATGATAGAGATGATGACCGTACTGCTCCTCCACAATGATAGAGATGACGACCGGGCTGCTCCCTCCACAATGATAGAGATGACGACCGGACTGCTCCTCCACAATGATAGAGATGACGACCGGGCTGCTCCCTCCACAATGATAGAGATGATGACCGGACTGCTCCGCCCACAATGATAGAGATGACGACCGGGCTGCTCCCTCCACAATGATAGAGATGACGACCGGACTGCTCCTCCACAATGATAGAGATGACGACCGGACTGCTGCTCCACAATGATAGAGATGACGACCGGACTGCTCCTCCACAATGATAGAGATGATGACCGGGCTGCTCCCTCCACAATGATAGAGATGATGACCGGACTGCTCCGCCCACAATGATAGAGATGACGACCGGACTGCTCCCCCCATAATGATAGAGATGATGACCGGACTGCTCCTCCAAAATGATAGAGATGACGACCGGACTGTTCCCCCGACAATGAGAGAGTTGATGACCGGACTGCTCCGCCCACAATGATAGAGATGATGACCTGACTGCTCCTCCACAATGATAGAGATGATGTCCGGACTGCTCCCCCTCAATGAGAGAGATGACGTCCGGACTGCTCCTCCACAATGATAGAGGTGATGACCGGACTGCTCCTCCACAATGATAGAGATGATGACCGGACTGCTCCTCCATAATGATAGACATGATGACCGGATTGCTCCACCACAATGTTAGAGATGACGACCTGACTGCTCCTCCACAATGATAGAGATGACGGCCGGACTGCTCCCTCCACAATGATAGAGATGACGACCGGACTGCTCCTCCATAATGATAGAGATGACAACCGGACTGCTCCTTCCACAATGATAGAGATGACGACTGGACTGCTCCCCCACAATGATAGAGATGACGACCGGACTGCTCCCCCACAATGATAGAGATGACGACCGGACTGCTCCTCCACAATGATAGAGATGACGTTCGGACTGCTCCCTCCACAATGATAGAGATGATGACCGGACTGCTCCTCCACAACAATAGAGATGACGACCGGGCTGCTCCCTCCACAATGATAGCGATGATGACCGGACTGCTCCTCCACAATGATAGAGATGACGACCGGGCTGCTCCCTCCACAATGATAGAGATGACGACAGGACTGCTGCTCCACAATGATAGAGATGACGTCCGGACTGCTGCTCCACAATGATAGAGATGACGTCCGGACTGCTCCTCCACAATGATAGAGATGACGACCGGACTGCTCCTCCACAATGATAGAGATGACGACCGGACTGCTCCCTCCACAATGATAGAGATGACGACCGGGCTGCTCCCTCCACAATGATAGAGATGACGACCGGACTGCTGCTCCACAATGATAGAGATGACGTCCCGACTGCTGCTCCACAAAGATAGAGATGACGACCGGGCTGCTCCCTCCACAATGATAGAGATGATGACCGTACTGCTCCTCCACAATGATAGAGATGACGACCGGACTGCTCCCTCCACAATGATAGAGATGACGTCCCGACTGCTGCTCCACAATGATAGAGATGACGTCCGGACTGCTCCTCCACAATGATAGAGATGACGACCGGGCTGCTCCCTCCACAATGGTAGAGATGACGACCGGGCTGCTCCCTCCACAATGATAGAGATGATGACCGGACTGCTCCTCCACAATGATAGAGATGACGACCGGGCTGCTCCCTCCACAATGATAGAGATGATGACCGGACTGCTCCTCCACAATGATAGAGATGACGTCCGGACTGCTGCTCCACAATGATAGAGATGACGTCCGGACTGCTCCCTCCACAATGATAGAGATGATGACCGTACTGCTCCTCCACAATGATAGAGATGACGACCGGGCTGCTCCCTCCACAATGATAGAGATGACGACCGGACTGCTCCTCCACAATGATAGAGATGACGACCGGGCTGCTCCCTCCACAATGATAGAGATGATGACCGGACTGCTCCGCCCACAATGATAGAGATGACGACCGGACTGCTCCCCCCATAATGATAGAGATGATGACCGGACTGCTCCTCCACAATGATAGAGATGACGACCGGACTGTTCCCCCGACAATGAGAGAGTTGATGACCGGACTGCTCCGCCCACAATGATAGAGATGATGACCTGACTGCTCCTCCACAATGATAGAGATGATGTCCGGACTGCTCCCCCTCAATGAGAGAGATGACGTCCGGACTGCTCCTCCACAATGATAGAGGTGATGACCGGACTGCTCCTCCACAATGATAGAGATGATGACCGGACTGCTCCTCCATAATGATAGACATGATGACCGGATTGCTCCACCACAATGTTAGAGATGACGACCTGACTGCTCCTCCACAATGATAGAGATGACGGCCGGACTGCTCCCTCCACAATGATAGAGATGACGACCGGACTGCTCCTCCATAATGATAGAGATGACAACCGGACTGCTCCTTCCACAATGATAGAGATGACGACTGGACTGCTCCCCCACAATGATAGAGATGACGACCGGACTGCTCCCCCACAATGATAGAGATGACGACCGGACTGCTCCTCCACAATGATAGAGATGACGTTCGGACTGCTCCCTCCACAATGATAGAGATGATGACCGGACTGCTCCTCCACAACAATAGAGATGACGACCGGGCTGCTCCCTCCACAATGATAGCGATGATGACCGGACTGCTCCTCCACAATGATAGAGATGACGACCGGGCTGCTCCCTCCACAATGATAGAGATGACGACAGGACTGCTGCTCCACAATGATAGAGATGACGTCCGGACTGCTGCTCCACAATGATAGAGATGACGTCCGGACTGCTCCTCCACAATGATAGAGATGACGACCGGACTGCTCCTCCACAATGATAGAGATGACGACCGGGCTGCTCCCTCCACAATGGTAGAGATGACGACCGGGCTGCTCCCTCCACAATGATAGAGATGACGACCGGACTGCTGCTCCACAATGATAGAGATGACGTCCCGACTGCTGCTCCACAAAGATAGAGATGACGACCGGGCTGCTCCCTCCACAATGATAGAGATGATGACCGTACTGCTCCTCCACAATGATAGAGATGACGACCGGGCTGCTCCCTCCACAATGATAGAGATGACGTCCCGACTGCTGCTCCACAATGATAGAGATGACGTCCGGACTGCTCCCTCCACAATGATAGAGATGATGACCGTACTGCTCCTCCACAATGATAGAGATGACGACCGGGCTGCTCCCTCCACAATGATAGAGATGACGACCGAACTTCTCCTCCACAATGATAGAGATGACGTCCGGACTGCTCCTCCACAATGATAGAGATGACGACCGAACTGCTCCTCCACAATGATAGAGATGACGACCGGGCTGCTCCCTCCACAATGATAGAGATGACGTCCGGACTGCTCCCTCCACAATGATAGAGATGACGACCGGACTGCTCCCCCCACAATGATAGAGAGGACAACCGGACTGTTCCCCCCACAATGATAGAGATGATGACCGGACTGCTCCTCCACAATGATAGTGATGATGACCGGACTGCTCCCCCCACAATGATAGAGATGACGACCGGACTGCTCCCCCCACAATGATAGAGAGGACAACCGGACTGTTCCCCCCACAATGATAGAGATGATGACCGGACTGCTCCCCCCATAATGATAGAGATGATGACCGGACTGCTTCTCCGCAATGATAGAGATGATGAACGGACTGCTCCCCCCATAATGATAGAGATGATGACCGGACTGCTTCTCCGCAATGATAGAGATGACGACCAGACTGCTCCCCCCACAATGATAGAGATGACGTCCGGACTGCTCCCCCCACAATGATAGAGATGACGACCAGACTGCTCCTCCACAATGAAAGGGATGACGTCCGGACTGCTCCTCCACAATGATAGAGATGACGACCTGACTGCTCCTCCACAATGATAGAGATGACGTCCGGACTGCTCCCTTCACAAGGATAGAGATGACGACCGAACTGTTCCTCCCACAATGATAGAGGTGATGACCGGACTGCTCCACCACAATGTTAGAGATGACGACCGGGCTGCTCCTCCACAATGATAGAGACGACCGGACTGTTACCCCCACAATGACAAAAATGACGACCTGACTGCTCCTCCACAATGATAGAGATGACGTCCGGACTGCCCCTCCACAATGATAGAGATGACGGCCGGACTGCTCCCTCCACAATGATAGAGATGACGACTGGACTGCTCCCCCACAATGATAGAGATGACGACCGGACTGCTCCCCCACAATGATAGAGATGACGACCGGACTGCTCCTCCACAATGATAGAGATGACGACTGGACTGCTCCCCCACAATGATAGAGATGACGACTGGACTGCTCCCCCACAATGATAGAGATGACGACCGGACTGCTCCCTCCACAATGATAGAGATGACGACCGGACTGCTCCCTCCACAATGATAGAGATGACGACCGGACTGCTCCCTCACAATGATAGAGATGACGTCCGGACTGCTCCTCCACAATGATAGAGATGACGTCCGGACTGCTCCTCCACAATGATAGAGATGATGACCGTACTGCTCCTCCACAACGATAGAGATGATGACCGGACTGCTCCTCCACAATGATAGAGATGACGACCGGGCTGCTCCCCCCACAATGGTAGAGATGACGACCGTACTGCTGCTCCACAATGATAGAGATGACATCCGGACTGCTGCTCCACAATGACAGAGATGATGACCGGACTGCTCCTCCACAATGACAGAGATGACGTCCGGGCTGCTCCCCCCACAATGGTAGAGATGACGACCGTACTGCTCCTCCACAACGATAGAGATGACGACCGGGCTGCTCCCTCCACAATGACAGAGATGATGACCGGACTGCTCCTCCACAATGATAGAGATGACGACCGGGCTGCTCCCTCCACAATGGTAGAGATGACGACCGGACTGCTGCTCCACAATGATAGAGATGACGTCCGGGCTGCTCCCCCCACAATAATAGAGATAATGACCGGACTGCTCCTCCACAATGATAGAGATGACGACCGGGCTGCTCCCTCCACAATGATAGAGATGATGACCGGACTGCTCCTCCACAATGATAGAGATGACGACCGGGCTGCTCCCCCCACAATGATAGAGATGATGACCGGACTGCTGCTCCACAATGATAGAGATGACGTCCGGACTGCTGCTCCACAAGGATAGAGATGACGTCCGGGCTGCTCCCCCCACAATGATAGAGATGATGACCGGACTGCTCCTCCACAATGATAGAGATGACGACCGGGCTGCTCCCTCCACAATGGTAGAGATGACGACCGGGCTGCTCCCTCCACAATGATAGAGATGATGACCGGACTGCTCCTCCACAATGATAGAGATGACGACCGGGCTGCTCCCCCCACAATGGTAGAGATGACGACCGGACTGCTGCTCCACAATGATAGAGATGACGACCGGGCTGCTCCCCCCACAATGGTAGAAATGACGACCGGACTGCTGCTCCACAATGATAGAGATGATGACCGGACTGCTCCTCCACAATGATAGAGATGACGACCGGGCTGCTCCCTCCACAATGATAGAGATGATGACCGGACTGCTGCTCCACAATGATAGAGATGACGTCCGGACTGCTCCCTCCACAATGATAGAGATGACGACCGGGCTGCTCCTCCACAATGATAGAGATGATGACCGGGCTGCTCCCTCCACAATGATAGAGATGATGACCGGACTGCTGCTCCACAATGATAGAGATGACGTCCGGACTGCTCCCTCCACAATGGTAGAGATGACGACCGGACTGCTCCCTCCACAATGATAGAGATGATGACCGGACTGCTCCCTCCACAATGATAGAGATGACGACCGGGCTGCTCCCTCCACAATGATAGAGATGATGACCGGACTGCTGCTCCACAATGATAGAGATGACGTCCGGACTGCTCCCTCCACAATGGTAGAGATGACGACCGGACTGCTGCTCCACAATGATAGAGATGACATCCGGACTGCTGCTCCACAATGATAGAGATGACGACCGGGCTGCTCCCCCCACAATGGTAGAGATGACGACCGGACTGCTGCTCCACAATGATAG
The DNA here is from genome assembly GCF_039654945.1 of Dendrobates tinctorius. Taxonomy (NCBI): domain Eukaryota; kingdom Metazoa; phylum Chordata; class Amphibia; order Anura; family Dendrobatidae; genus Dendrobates; species Dendrobates tinctorius. The sequence continues at coordinate 102,547 of NW_027361670.1, forward strand.
AGATGATGACCGGACTGCTCCTCCACAATGATAGAGATGACGACCGGGCTGCTCCCTCCACAATGATAGAGATGACGTCCGGACTGCTCCCTCCACAATGGTAGAGATGACGACCGGACTGCTGCTCCACAATGATAGAGATGACATCCGGACTGCTGCTCCACAATGATAGAGATGACGACCGGGCTGCTCCCCCCACAATGGTAGAGATGACGACCGGACTGCTGCTCCACAATGATAGAGATGATGACCGGACTGCTGCTCCACAATGATAGAGATGACGTCCGGACTGCTCCCTCCACAATGATAGAGATGACGTCCGGACTGCTCCTCCACAATGATAGAGATGATGAGCGGACTGCTCCTCCACAATGATAGAGATGACGACCGAACTGCTCCTCCACAATGATAGAGATGACGACCGAACTGCTCCTCCACAATGATAGAGATGACGACCGGGCTGCTCCCTCCACAATGATAGAGATGACGACCGAACTGCTCCTCCACAATGATAGAGATGACGACCGGGCTGCTCCCTCCACAATGATAGAGATGACGACCGAACTGCTCCTCCACAATGATAGAGATGACGACCGGGCTGCTCCCTCCACAATGATAGAGATGATGACCGGACTGCTCCTCCACAATGATAGAGATGACGACCGGACTGCTCCCCCCATAATGATAGAGATGATGACCGGACTGCTCCGCCCACAATGATAGAGATGACGACCGGACTGCTCCCCCCATAATGATAGAGATGATGACCGGACTGCTCCTCCACAATGATAGAGATGACGACCGGACTGTTCCCCCGACAATGAGAGAGATGATGACCGGACTGCTCCGCCCACAATGATAGAGATGATGACCTGACTGCTCCTCCACAATGATAGAGATGATGTCCGGACTGCTCCCCCTCAATGAGAGAGATGACGTCCGGACTGCTCCTCCACAATGATAGAGGTGATGACCGGACTGCTCCTCCACAATGATAGAGATGATGACCGGACTGCTCCTCCATAATGATAGACATGATGACCGGATTGCTCCACCACAATGTTAGAGATGGCGACCTGACTGCTCCTCCACAATGATAGAGACGACGACCGGACTGCTCCTCCACAATGATAGAGATGACGACCGGACTGTTCCTCCACAATGAAAGAGATGACGACCTGACTGCTCCTCCACAATGATAGAGACGACGACCGGACTGCTCCCCCACAATGACAAAAATGACGACCTGACTGCTCCTCCATAATGATAGAGATGATGTCCGGACTGCTCCCCCTCAATGAGAGAGATGACGTCCGGACTGCTCCTCCACAATGATAGAGGTGATGACCGGACTGCTCCTCCACAATGATAGAGATGATGACCGGACTGCTCCTCCATAATGATAGACATGATGACCGGATTGCTCCACCACAATGTTAGAGATGGCGACCTGACTGCTCCTCCACAATGATAGAGACGACGACCGGACTGCTCCTCCACAATGATAGAGATGACGACCGGACTGTTCCTCCACAATGAAAGAGATGACGACCTGACTGCTCCTCCACAATGATAGAGACGACGACCGGACTGCTCCCCCACAATGACAAAAATGACGACCTGACTGCTCCTCCACAATGATAGAGATGACGACCGGGCTGCTCCCTCCACAATGATAGAGATGACGACCGAACTGCTCCTCCACAATGATAGAGATGACGACCGGGCTGCTCCCTCCACAATGATAGAGATGACGACCGGGCTGCTCCCTCCACAACGATAGAGATGATGAGCGGACTGCTCCTCCACAATGATAGAGATGACGACCGGGCTGCTCCCTCCACAATGATAGAGATGACGACCGAACTGCTCCTCCACAATGATAGAGATGACGTCCTGACTGCTCCTCCACAATGATAGAGATGACGACCGGGCTGCTCCCTCCACAATGATAGAGATGACGACCGAACTGCTCCTCCACAATGATAGAGATGACGACCGGGCTGCTCCCTCCACAATGATAGAGATGACGACCGAACTACTCCTCCACAATGATAGAGATGACGACCGAACTGCTCCTCTACAATGATAGAGATGACGACCGGGCTGCTCCCTCCACAATGATAGAGATGACGACCGAACTGCTCCTCCACAATGATAGAGATCACGACCGGGCTGCTCCCCCCACAATGGTAGAGATGACGACCGGGCTGCTCCCTCCACAATGATAGAGATGACGACCGGGCTGCTCCCTCCACAATGATAGAGATGACGACCGGGCTGCTCCCTCCACAATGATAGAGATGACGTCCGGACTGCTGCTCCACAATGATAGAGATGACGTCCGGACTGCTCCCTCCACAATGATAGAGATGATGACCGTACTGCTCCTCCACAATGATAGAGATGACGACCGGGCTGCTCCCTCCACAATGATAGAGATGACGACCGAACTGCCCCTCCACAATGATAGAGATGACGACCGGGCTGCTCCCTCCACAATGATAGAGATGACGACCGAACTGCTCCTCCACAATGATAGAGATGACGACCGGGCTGCTCCCTCCACAATGATAGAGATGACGACCGGGCTGCTCCCTCCACAACGATAGAGATGATGAGCGGACTGCTCCTCCACAATGATAGAGATGACGACCGGGCTGCTCCCTCCACAATGATAGAGATGACGACCGAACTGCTCCTCCACAATGATAGAGATGACGTCCTGACTGCTCCTCCACAATGATAGAGATGACGACCGGGCTGCTCCCTCCACAATGATAGAGATGACGACCGAACTGCTCCTCCACAATGATAGAGATGACGACCGGGCTGCTCCCTCCACAATGATAGAGATGACGACCGAACTGCTCCTCCACAATGATAGAGATGACGACCGAACTGCTCCTCCACAATGATAGAGATGACGACCGGACTGCTCCTCCACAATGATAGAGATGACGACCGGGCTGCTCCCCCCACAATGGTAGAGATGACGACCGGGCTGCTCCCTCCACAATGATAGAGATGACGACCGGGCTGCTCCCTCCACAATGATAGAGATGATGACCGGACTGCTCCTCCACAATGATAGAGATGACGACCGGGCTGCTCCCTCCACAATGATAGAGATGACGTCCGGACTGCTGCTCCACAATGATAGAGATGACGACCGGGCTGCTCCCTCCACAATGATAGAGATGACGACCGGGCTGCTCCCTCCACAATGATAGAGATGATGACCGTACTGCTCCTCCACAATGATAGAGATGACGACCGGGCTGCTCCCTCCACAACGATAGAGATGATGAGCGGACTGCTCCTCCACAATGATAGAGATGACGACCGAACTGCTCCTCCACAATGATAGAGATGACGACCGGGCTGCTGCCTCCACAATGATAGAGATGATGACCGGACTGCTCCGCCCACAATGATAGAGATGACGACCGGACTGCTCCCCCCATAATGATAGAGATGATGACCGGACTGCTCCTCCACAATGATAGAGATGACGACCGGACTGTTCCCCCGACAATGAGAGAGTTGATGACCGGACTGCTCCGCCCACAATGATAGAGATGATGACCTGACTGCTCCTCCACAATGATAGAGATGACGACCGGACTGTTCCCCCGACAATGAGAGAGTTGATGACCGGACTGCTCCGCCCACAATGATAGAGATGATGACCGGACTGCTCCGCCCACAATGATAGAGATGATGACCTGACTGTTCCCCCTCAATGAGAGAGATGACGTCCGGACTGCTCCTCCACAATGATAGAGGTGATGACCGGACTGCTCCTCCACAATGATAGAGATGATGACCGGACTGCTCCTCCATAATGATAGACATGATGACCGGATTGCTCCACCACAATGTTAGAGATGGCGACCTGACTGCTCCTCCACAATGATAGAGACGACGACCGGACTGCTCCTCCACAATGATAGAGATGACGACCGGACTGTTCCTCCACAATGAAAGAGATGACGTCCGGACTGTTCCCTCCACAAGGATAGAGATGACGACCGAACTGTTCCTCCCACAATGATAGAGGTGATGACCGGACTGCTCCTCCACAATGATAGATATGATGACCGGACTGCTCCTCCATAATGATAGACATGATGACCGGATTGCTCCACCACAATGTTAGAGATGACGACCTGACTGCTCCTCCACAATGATAGAGACGACGACCGGACTGCTTCCCCCACAATGACAAAAATGACGACCTGACTGCTCCTCCACAATGATAGAGATGACGTCCGGACTGCCCCTCCACAATGATAGAGATGACGGCCGGACTGCTCCCTCCACAATGATAGAGATGATGACCGGACTGCTCCTCCATAATGATAGAGATGACAACCGGACTGCTCCTTCCACAATGATAGAGATGACGACTGGACTGCTCCCCCACAATGATAGAGATGACGACCGGACTGCTCCCCCACAATGATAGAGATGACGACCGGACTGCTCCTCCACAATGATAGAGATGACGTTCGGACTGCTCCCTCCACAATGATAGAGATGATGACCGGACTGCTCCTCCATAATGATAGACATGATGACCGGATTGCTCCACCACAATGTTAGAGATGACGACCTGACTGCTCCTCCACAATGATAGAGACGACGACCGGACTGCTTCCCCCACAATGACAAAAATGACGACCTGACTGCTCCTCCACAATGATAGAGATGACGTCCGGACTGCCCCTCCACAATGATAGAGATGACGGCCGGACTGCTCCCTCCACAATGATAGAGATGATGACCGGACTGCTCCTCCATAATGATAGAGATGACAACCGGACTGCTCCTTCCACAATGATAGAGATGACGACTGAACTGCTCCCCCACAATGATAGAGATGACGACCGGACTGCTCCCCCACAATGATAGAGATGACGACCGGACTGCTCCTCCACAATGATAGAGATGATGACCGGACTGCTCCCTCCACAATGATAGAGATGACGACCGGACTGCTCTGTGACGGGAGTATTCTCCAGAGCAAGGAGGGACAACAGGCCTGGGAATAATCCAACAGATTTATTGACCAAAAAACAGGAACAACACGAAGGTAATTTGCAGAGTCCCAAAATAAGTCCACAGGAAACTGATTCGGGGGCACCTCCCGACAATCCTTGTGCCAGATCACAAAACCATAGTCCTTTAAGAGTCCCAGAAATCCACCACGATCACACAGAGGCCGAAGCTTCCTCAGACAGCCTCATCCTTCTCTTTTAGCATCCAACTCACATCTGATCTTAAAGCAAGAATGTATTGTCAGGGCTCCTGGGATCAGTCCATCTGAAGGGGGGTAGGGGTCACACCTACTATTCAATGGTTTGGTCCATCAGAAGATTCTAGAAATGTAAGGGCTCCACTGAGTCTACAGGATGTGTATTGTAGGTTATCTTCTGCTTAGGAAAACAATAGCCAAAGTTCCACTAGCTGTTGACACAAGCCTAAATTAGATTATGGTCCAGGTACATCACAAGACATTGCAAAGTATTGGGGGAAGGAGACATGGTTAATTTACAGCAAATGAATCAGAGGAAAGTTAAATGACCTATTATACAAAATACAGGACAGGGCAAGACTACAAATCATGACAATCCCTTCCCCTCCTAATTTGTGTACGTACTAGGGACCTCTACAGGTCACTGGTTAAGTACACACAGGCATGGCGTAACTTACATGTGGCTTCATGCAGCCACGAATTGGCATCGTAGCTTTCCCACATCATTGCCCAGGAGAACAGCTGCAGGCAGACCGCCCATCACCCCAACCAAACATCGCCTGACCCCAAAACCAAAGTTCAGATCCACAGTGGCTGTGGGAATAGTCCTCCATTGTCCACCAGCCAGTTCAATGACAATTCCAGGTCCTCTATGGATTGCCTCAGGCCGAACCACTCGGGGATCAGCCAGCGTGAGGAAAGCTCCTGAGTCACAAAATCCAACAAGTCTTTGTCCATCTAGCACGACCTCCTGCAAGTGCTTACCTCGATGAGCTGAAGTCGTCATAGCTGCGGGTCGCACACCATAAACTCCTAGTGGTGCAACATGGGTGGGTGAGGCACTAGGCCAGTCCTCACTTAGTGGTGACACGTCTTCCTCCATGGCACTTGGCTGTACATAATTAATAATATGATTGGGTACAGGATCAATCCTCATTTGAACAGCTGGGCAGGAGGCTTGCAGATGCCCAGGCTGCCCACATCGATAGCATCTGTGCTGTGTCTCACTCCATCCAATGCGTCCTCTTGGGCGAGGAGTAAGGGAACCTGCCGGTCGGCTCCCACCTGAAGGTGCTGTAGGGGTTTGAGGACGATTCCTCCATGAGCTGGCTGGACATGAGGCCTGCAGATGCCCCGGATGCCCACAACCATAACACCTGCGCTCTGCTACTTCCTCTCCTCGTCGTATTCCAGAAAACGCAGTGGAAGCAACAGGAGGCACATTAACACAGGTATCAACACGAGGTGGTGGCTCAGAGGAACGGGGAACAATGGGGACAGAAGAACTGGGGGCCACCGGTGTTGTGGAGCTGGTAGGCCTCTCTCCATCCTCCAACAGAACTCTCCACCGAGGCTTGATGGTGAGAGCCTCATCAGCGAGAGATGCAGCTTCTTCCACTGTAGCAGGTTTCCTCTCACGCACCCATTCCCTGATCTCAGCGGGGCACTGGGCAAAAAATTGTTCTTTTAGGATAACCTGGAGACAGGTGTTCCAGGTTAAGGCCTCCTCTGCCTCCAGCCAGCGATTACATATTTGTTTGAGTCTGTGGGCATACATCTTGAAAGACACTTCCTCATTACAGGCTAAAGTACGAAACTGGGTCCTGTAAGTGTCTGGGGTCACAGCATAATGTTCTAGAACAGTCCGTTTAATCTCTGCATACTCACAGTTCCACCGAGGGTCCATAGCTCTATAGGCTGCGGCAGCTCCACCCTCTAAGAGCCCCACAAGATGTCGGACGCGCTCCCTTTCCGGGACTTCCATTAATCGACACTGATGCTCAAAGTCCAGGAAGAAGCCCTCAATGTCACCGGAAGCCTCATTAAACGGCTTGAAGTCTTTGCGGGACACTCTGGGGAGTTCCCTCATGGGGGATGCTGTGGGTACAGTCTGTCTGGAGCTTCTCGCTGCCTCCAAAGCGATCTCCCTCTCCAGCATTGCCCTCTCCTCCATCCTGCGCTGCCTCTCCTTGGCTGTGCGCATGACCTCCCTCTTATCTTCTATGGTAGCCTCTTCTCCCAGTAAGGCCATCTCCTCCTCGTACCACACAACCCACTGACTTTTTTGGGTATTTACCTCCGACTGCCGCCTTTCCTCTCTTTGCTGTGAGGATCCTTCCTCAGCATCATCTTGCAGGCGAACTGCTTCCAAAGCTTCAATCAGCTGCTCCTTGGAGAGTCCCTTGCAGCTGACTCCCAGTTCACGGGCCTTTGTTTGTAGGTTCTTTGCAGTCCAGTTCTTGTACTCTGATGCTCTGGTTCCAGAAGTTGATGGGCCGTTGTCCTCCATTTCTTCTGCTCCGATCCCACCGCTGCCAACCAGTTTGTGACGGGAGTATTCTCCAGAGCAAGGAGGGACAACAGGCCTGGGAATAATCCAACAGATTTATTGACCAAAAAACAGGAACAACACGAAGGTAATTTGCAGAGTCCCAAAATAAGTCCACAGGAAACTGATTCGGGGGCACCTCCCGACAATCCTTGTGCCAGATCACAAAACCATAGTCCTTTAAGAGTCCCAGAAATCCACCACGATCACACAGAGGCCGAAGCTTCCTCAGACAGCCTCATCCTTCTCTTTTAGCATCCAACTCACATCTGATCTTAAAGCAAGAATGTATTGTCAGGGCTCCTGGGATCAGTCCATCTGAAGGGGGGTAGGGGTCACACCTACTATTCAATGGTTTGGTCCATCAGAAGATTCTAGAAATGTAAGGGCTCCACTGAGTCTACAGGATGTGTATTGTAGGTTATCTTCTGCTTAGGAAAACAATAGCCAAAGTTCCACTAGCTGTTGACACAAGCCTAAATTAGATTATGGTCCAGGTACATCACAAGACATTGCAAAGTATTGGGGGAAGGAGACATGGTTAATTTACAGCAAATGAATCAGAGGAAAGTTAAATGACCTATTATACAAAATACAGGACAGGGCAAGACTACAAATCATGACATGCTCCCTCACAATGATAGAGATGACGTCCGGACTGCTCCTCCACAATGATAGAGATGACGTCCGGACTGCTCCTCCACAATGATAGAGATGATGACCGTACTGCTCCTCCACAACGATAGAGATGACGACCGGGCTGCTCCCTCCACAATGATAGCGATGATGACCGGACTGCTCCTCCACAATGATAGAGATGACGACCGGGCTGCTCCCTCCACAATGATAGAGATGACGACAGGACTGCTGCTCCACAATGATAGAGATGACGTCCGGACTGCTGCTCCACAATGATAGAGATGACGTCCGGGCTGCTCCCCCCACAATGATAGAGATGATGACCGGACTGCTCCTCCACAATGATAGAGATGACGACCGGGCTGCTCCCTCCACAATGATAGAGATGATGACCGGACTGCTCCTCCACAATGATAGAGATGACGACCGGGCTGCTCCCTCCACAATGGTAGAGATGACGACCGGGCTGCTCCCTCCACAATGATAGAGATGATGACCCGACTGCTCCTCCACAATGATAGAGATGACGACCGGACTGCTGCTCCACAATGATAGAGATGACGTCCCGACTGCTGCTCCACAATGATAGAGATGACGACCGGGCTGCTGCTCCACAATGATAGAGATGACGTCCGGACTGCTCCCTCCACAATGATAGAGATGATGACCGTACTGCTCCTCCACAATGATAGAGATGACGACCGGGCTGCTCCCTCCACAATGATAGAGATGACGACCGAACTTCTCCTCCACAATGATAGAGATGACGTCCGGACTGCTCCTCCACAATGATAGAGATGACGACCGAACTGCTCCTCCACAATGATAGAGATGACGACCGGGCTGCTCCCTCCACAATGATAGAGATGACGTCCGGACTGCTCCCTCCACAATGATAGAGATGATGACCGGACTGCTCCTCCGCAATGATAGAGATGACGACCGGACTGCTCCCCCCACAATGATAGAGAGGACAACCGGACTGTTCCCCCCACAATGATAGAGATGATGACCGGACTGCTCCTCCACAATGATAGTGATGATGACCGGACTGCTCCCCCCACAATGATAGAGATGACGACCGGACTGCTCCCCCCACAATGATAGAGAGGACAACCGGACTGTTCCCCCCACAATGATAGAGATGATGACCGGACTGCTCCTCCACAATGATAGTGATGATGACCGGACTGCTCCTCCACAATGATAGAGATGATGACCGGACTGCTCCCCCCACAATGATAGAGATGATGACCGGACTGCTCCTCCACAATGATAGTGATGATGACCGGACTGCTCCCCCCACAATGATAGAGATGACGACCAGACTGTTCCCCCCACAATGAGAGAGATGATGACCGACCTGCTCCTCCACAATGATAGAGATGATGAACGGACTGCTCCCTCCATAATGATAGAGATGATGACCGGACTGCTGCTCCGCAATGATAGAGATGACGACCGGACTGTTCCCCACACAATGATAGAGATGACGATCGGACTGTTCCCCCCACAATGAGAGAGATGATGACCGACCTGCTCCTCCACAATGATAGAGATGATGAACGGACTGCTCCCCCCATAATGATAGAGATGATGACCGGACTGCTTCTCCGCAATGATAGAGATGACGACCAGACTGCTCCCCCCACAATGATAGAGATGATGTCCGGACTGCTGCTCCGCAATGATAGAGATGATGAACGGACTGCTCCCCCCATAATGATAGAGATGATGACCGGACTGCTTCTCCGCAATGATAGAGATGACGACCGGACTGCTCCCCCCACAATGAGAGAGATGATGACCGACCTGCTCCTCCACAATGATAGAGATGATGAACGGACTGCTCCCTCCATAATGATAGAGATGATGACCGGACTGCTGCTCCGCAATGATAGAGATGACGACCGGACTGTTCCCCACACAATGATAGAGATGACGACCGGACTGCTCCCCCCACAATGAGAGAGATGATGACCGACCTGCTCCTCCACAATGATAGAGATGATGAACGGACTGCTCCCCCCATAATGATAGAGATGATGACCGGACTGCTTCTCCGCAATGATAGAGATGACGACCAGACTGCTCCCCCCACAATGATAGAGATGATGTCCGGACTGCTCCCCCCACAATGAGAGAGATGATGACCGACCTGCTCCTCCACAATGATAGAGATGATGAACGGACTGCTCCCCCCATAATGATAGAGATGATGACCGGACTGCTTCTCCGCAATGATAGAGATGACGACCAGACTGCTCCCCCCAAAATGATAGAGATGACGACCGGACTGCTCCTCCACAATGAAAGGGATGACGTCCGGACTGTTCCTCCACAATGATAGAGATGACGACCTGACTGCTCCTCCACAATGATAGAGATGACGACCGGACTGTTCCTCCACAATGATAGAGATGACGTCCGGACTGCTCCCTTCACAAGGATAGAGATGACGACTGAACTGTTCCTCCCACAATGATAGAGGTGATGACCGGACTGCTCCTCCATAATGATAGACATGATGACCGGATTGCTCCACCACAATGTTAGAGATGACGACCTGACTGCTCCTCCACAATGATAGAGATGATGACCGGACTGCTCCTCCATAATGATAGACATGATGACCGGATTGCTCCACCACAATGTTAGAGATGACGACCTGACTGCTCCTCCACAATGATAGAGACGACCGGACTGCTTCCCCCACAATGAGAGAGATGACAACCGGACTGATCCTCCATAATGATAGAGATGACAACCGGACTGATCCTTCCACAATGATAGAGATGACGACTGGACTGCTCCCCCACAATGATAGAGATGACGACCGGACTGCTCCCCCACAATGATAGAGATGACGACCGGACTGCTCCTCCACAATGATAGAGATGACGTTCGGACTGCTCCCTCCACAATGATAGAGATGACGACCGGACTGCTCCCTCACAATGATAGAGATGACGTCCGGACTGCTCCTCCACAATGATAGAGATGACGTCCGGACTGCTCCTCCACAATGATAGAGATGATGACCGTACTGCTCCTCCACAACGATAGAGATGACGACCGGGCTGCTCCCTCCACAATGACAGAGATGATGACCAGACTGCTCCCTCACAATGATAGAGATGACGTCCGGACTGCTCCTCCACAATGATAGAGATGACGTCCGGACTGCTCCTCCACAATGATAGAGATGATGACCGTACTGCTCCTCCACAACGATAGAGATGACGACCGGGCTGCTCCCTCCACAATGACAGAGATGATGACCGGACTGCTCCTCCACAATGATAGAGATGACGACCGGGCTGCTCCCCCCACAATGGTAGAGATGACGACCGTACTGCTGCTCCACAATGATAGAGACGACGTCCGGACTGCTGCTCCACAATGACAGAGATGACGTCCGGACTGCTCCTCCACAATGATAGAGATGATGACCGTACTGCTCCTCCACAACGATAGAGATGACGACCGGGCTGCTCCCTCCACAATGACAGAGATGATGACCGGACTGCTCCTCCACAATGATAGAGATGACGACCGGGCTGCTCCCTCCACAATGGTAGAGATGATGACCGGACTGCTGCTCCACAATGATAGAGATGACGTCCGGACAGCTGCTCCACAATGATAGAGATGACGTCCGGGCTGCTCCCCCCACAATGATAGAGATGACGACCGGGCTGCTCCCTCCACAATGATAGAGATGATGACCGGACTGCTCCTCCACAATGATAGAGATGACGACCGGGCTGCTCCCTCCACAATGGTAGAGATGACGACCGGGCTGCTCCCTCCACAATGATAGAGATGATGACCGGACTGCTCCTCCACAATGATAGAGATGACGACCGGGCTGCTCCCCCCACAATGATAGAGATGATGACCGGACTGCTGCTCCACAATGATAGAGATGACGTCCGGGCTGCTCCCCCCACAATGATAGAGATGATGACCGGACTGCTCCTCCACAATGATAGAGATGACGACCGGGCTGCTCCCTCCACAATGATAGAGATGATGACCGGACTGCTCCTCCACAATGATAGAGATGACGACCGGGCTGCTCCCTCCACAATGGTAGAGATGACGACCGGGCTGCTCCCTCCACAATGATAGAGATGATGACCGGACTGCTCCTCCACAATGATAGAGATGACGACCGGGCTGCTCCCCCCACAATGGTAGAGATGACGACCGGACTGCTGCTCCACAATGATAGAGATGACGACCGGACTGCTCCTCCACAATGATAGAGATGACGACCGGGCTGCTCCCCCCACAATGGTAGAGATGATGACCGGACTGCTGCTCCACAATGATAGAGATGACGTCCGGACAGCTGCTCCACAATGATAGAGATGACGTCCGGGCTGCTCCCCCCACAATGATAGAGATGATGACCGGACTGCTCCTCCACAATGATAGAGATGACGACCGGGCTGCTCCCTCCACAATGATAGAGATGATGACCGGACTGCTCCTCCACAATGATAGAGATGACGACCGGGCTGCTCCCTCCACAATGGTAGAGATGACGACCGGGCTGCTCCCTCCACAATGATAGAGATGATGACCGGACTGCTCCTCCACAATGATAGAGATGACGACCGGGCTGCTCCCCCCACAATGATAGAGATGATGACCGGACTGCTGCTCCACAATGATAGAGATGACGTCCGGACTGCTGCTCCACAATGATAGAGATGACGTCCGGGCTGCTCCCCCCACAATGATAGAGATGATGACCGGACTGCTCCTCCACAATGATAGAGATGACGACCGGGCTGCTCCCTCCACAATGATAGAGATGATGACCGGACTGCTCCTCCACAATGATAGAGATGACGACCGGGCTGCTCCCTCCACAATGGTAGAGATGACGACCGGGCTGCTCCCTCCACAATGATAGAGATGATGACCGGACTGCTCCTCCACAATGATAGAGATGACGACCGGGCTGCTCCCCCCACAATGGTAGAGATGACGACCGGACTGCTGCTCCACAATGATAGAGATGATGACCGGACTGCTCCTCCACAATGATAGAGATGACGACCGGGCTGCTCCCTCCACAATGATAGAGATGATGACCGGACTGCTGCTCCACAATGATAGAGATGACGTCCGGACTGCTCCCTCCACAATGATAGAGATGACGACCGGGCTGCTCCCTCCACAATGATAGAGATGATGACCGGACTGCTGCTCCACAATGATAGAGATGACGTCCGGACTGCTCCCTCCACAATGATAGAGATGATGAGCGGACTGCTCCTCCACAATGATAGAGATGACGACCGAACTGCTCCTCCACAATGATAGAGATGACGACCGGGCTGCTCCCTCCACAATGATAGAGATGACGACCGAACTGCTCCTCCACAATGATAGAGATGACGACCGGGCTGCTCCCTCCACAATGATAGAGATGACGACCGAACTGCTCCCCCACAATGATAAAGATGACGACCGGGCTGCTCCCTCCACAATGATAGAGATGATGACCGGACTGCTCCTCCACAATGATAGAGATGACGACCGGGCTGCTCCCTCCACAATGATAGAGATGACGACCGAACTGCTCCTCCACAATGATAAAGATGACGACCGGGCTGCTCCCTCCACAATGATAGAGATGATGACCGGACTGCTCCTCCACAATGATAGAGATGACGACCGGACTGCTCCCCCCATAATGATAGAGATGATGACCGGACTGCTCCGCCCACAATGATAGAGATGACGACCGGACTGCTCCCCCCATAATGATAGAGATGATGACCGGACTGCTCCCCCTCAATGAGAGAGATGACGTCCGGACTGCTCCGCCCACAATGATAGAGATGATGACCTGACTGCTCCTCCACAATGATAGAGATGATGTCCGGACTGCTCCCCCTCAATGAGAGAGATGACGTCCGGACTGCTCCTCCACAATGATAGAGGTGATGACCGGATTGCTCCACCACAATGTTAGAGATGGCGACCTGACTGCTCCTCCACAATGATAGAGACGACGACCGGACTGCTCCTCCACAATGATAGAGATGACGACCGGACTGTTCCTCCACAATGAAAGAGATGACGTCCGGACTGCTCCCTTCACAAGGATAGAGATGACGACCGGACTGCTCCACCACAATGTTAGAGATGACGACCTGACTGCTCCTCCACAATGATAGAGACGACGACCGGACTGCTCCCCCACAATGACAAAAATGACGACCTGACTGCTCCTCCACAATGATAGAGATGACGGCCGGACTGCTCCCTCCACAATGATAGAGATGACGACTGGACTGCTCCCCCACAATGATAGAGATGACGACCGGACTGCTCCCCCACAATGATAGAGATGACGACCGGGCTGCTCCCTCCACAATGATAAAGATGACGACCGGGCTGCTCCCTCCACAATGATAGAGATGACGACCGGACTGCTCCCTCCACAATGATAGAGATGACGACCGGACTGCTCCCCCACAATGATAGAGATGACGACCGGACTGCTCCCTTCACAAGGATAGAGATGACGACCGGACTGCTCCTCCACAATGATAGAGATGACGACCGGACTGCTCCCTTCACAAGGATAGAGATGACGACCGAACTGTTCCTCCCACAATGATAGAGGTGATGACCGGACTGCTCCACCACAATGTTAGAGATGACGACCTGACTGCTCCTCCACAATGATAGAGACGACGACCGGACTGCTCCCCCACAATGACAAAAATGACGACCTGACTGCTCCTCCACAATGATAGAGATGACGGCCGGACTGCTCCCTCCACAATGATAGAGATGACGACTGGACTGCTCCCCCACAATGATAGAGATGACGACCGGACTGCTCCCCCACAATGATAGAGATGACGACCGGGCTGCTCCCTCCACAATGATAGAGATGACGACCGAACTGCTCCTCCACAATGATAAAGATGACGGCCGGGCTGCTCCCTCCACAATGATAGAGATGATGACCGGACTGCTCCTCCACAATGATAGAGATGACGGCCGGACTGCTCCCTCCACAATGATAGAGATGACGACCGGACTGCTCCCCCACAATGATAGAGATGACGACCGGACTGCTCCTCCACAATGATAGAGATGACGACCGAACTGCTCCTCCACAATGATAAAGATGACGACCGGGCTGCTCCCTCCACAATGATAGAGATGATGACCGGACTGCTCCTCCACAATGATAGAGATGACGACCGGACTGCTCCCCCCATAATGATAGAGATGATGACCGGACTGCTCCGCCCACAATGATAGAGATGACGACCGGACTGCTCCCCCCATAATGATAGAGATGATGACCGGACTGCTCCTCCACAATGATAGAGATGACGACCGGACTGTTCCTCCACAATGATAGAGATGACGACCGGACTGCTCCTCCACAATGAGAGAGATGATGACCGGACTGCTCCGCCCACAATGATAGAGATGATGACCTGACTGCTCCTCCACAATGATAGAGATGATGTCCGGACTGCTCCCCCTCAATGAGAGAGATGACGTCCGGACTGCTCCTCCACAATGATAGAGGTGATGACCGGACTGCTCCTCCACAATGATAGAGATGATGACCGGACTGCTCCTCCATAATGATAGAGATGACGACCGGACTGTTCCTCCACAATGAAAGAGATGACGTCCGGACTGCTCCCTTCACAAGGATAGAGATGACGACCGAACTGTTCCTCCCACAATGATAGAGGTGATGACCGGACTGCTCCACCACAATGTTAGAGATGACGACCTGACTGCTCCTCCACAATGATAGAGACGACGACCGGACTGCTCCTCCACAATGATAGAGATGACGACCGGACTGTTCCTCCACAATGAAAGAGATGACGTCCGGACTGCTCCCTTCACAAGGATAGAGATGACGACCGAACTGTTCCTCCCACAATGATAGAGGTGATGACCGGACTGCTCCACCACAATGTTAGAGATGACGACCTGACTGCTCCTCCACAATGATAGAGACGACGACCGGACTGCTCCCCCACAATGACAAAAATGACGACCTGACTGCTCCTCCATAATGATAGAGATGACAACCGGACTGCTCCTTCCACAATGATAGAGATGACGACTGGACTGCTCCCCCACAATGATAGAGATGACGACCGGACTGCTCCCCCACAATGATAGAGATGACGACCGGACTGCTCCCCCACAATGATAGAGATGACGACCGGACTGCTCCTCCACAATGATAGAGATGACGTACGGACTGCTCCCCCCACAATGATAGAGATGATGACCGGACTGCTCCCCCCACAATGATAGAGATGACGTACGGACTGCTCCCTCCACAATGATAGAGATGATGACCGGACTGCTCCCCCCACAATGATAGAGATGACGACCGGACTGCTCCCTCACAATGATAGAAATGACGTCCGGACTGCTCCCTCCACAATGATAGAGATGATGACCGGACTGCTCCCCCACAATGATAGAGATGACGACAGGGCTGCTCCCTCCACAATGATAGAGATGACGTCCGGACTGCTCCCTCCACAATGATAGAGATGATGACCGGACTGCTGCTCCACAATGATAGAGATGACGTCCGTACTGCTCCTCCACAATGATAGAGATGACGACCGGGCTGCTCCCTCCACAATGATACAGATGATGAGCGGACTGCTCCTCCACAATGATAGAGATGACGACCGAACTTCTCCTCCACAATGATAGAGATGACGTCCGGACTGCTCCTCCACAATGATAGAGATGACGACCGAACTGCTCCTCCACAATGATAGAGATGACGACCGGGCTGCTCCCTCCACAATGATAGAGATGACGTCCGGACTGCTCCCTCCGCAATGATAGAGATGACGACCGGACTGTTCCCCCCACAATGAGAGAGATGATGACCGGACTGCTCCGCCCACAATGATAGAGATGATGACCTGACTGCTCCTCCACAATGATAGAGACGACGACCGGACTGCTCCCCCACAATGATAAAGATGACGACCGGACTGCTCCCCCACAATGATAGAGACGATGACCGGACTGCTCCCCCACAATGATAGAGATGACGACCGGACTGCTCCCCCACAATGATAGAGACGATGACCGGACTGCTCCCCCACAATGATAGAGATGACAACCGGACTGCTCCCCCACAATGATAGAGATGATGACCGGACTGCTCCTCCACAATGATAGCGATGACGACCGGACTGCTCCCCCCATAATGATAGAGATGATGACCGGACTGCTCCTCCGCAATGATAGAGATGACGACCGGACTGTTCCCCCCACTATGAGAGAGATGATGACCAGACTGCTCCGCCCACAATGATAGAGATGATGACCTGATTGCTCCTCCACAATGATAGAGACGACGACCGGACTGCTCCCCAACAATGATAAAGATGACGACAGGACTGTTCCCCCCACAATGATAGAGATGACGACCGGACTGCTCCCCCCACAATGAGAGAGATGTTGACCGGCCTGCTTCTCCACAATGATAGAGATGATGAACTGACTGCTCCCCCCATAATGATAGAGATGATGACTGGACTGCTCCTCCACAATGATAGAGATGACGACCGGACTGTTCCTCCACAATGATAGAGATGACGACCGGACTGTTCCCCCCACAATGATATAGATGACGACCGGACTGCTCACCCCACAATGATAGAGATGACGACCGGACTGCTCCTCCACAATGATAGAGATGACGACCGGACTGTTCCTCCACAATGATAGAGATGATGATCGGACTGCTCCTCCTCAATGATAGAGGTGACGACCGGACTACTCCCCCACAATGATAGAGATGACGACCGGACTGCTCCTCCACAATGATAGAGATGACGTCCGGACTGCTCCCTCCACAATGATAGAGATGACGACCGTACTGTTCCTCCACAATGATAGAGATGATGATCGGACTGCTCCTCCTCAATGATAGAGGTGACGACCGGACTGCTCCCCCACAATGATAGAGATGACGACCGGACTGCTCCTCCACAATGATAGAGATGACGTCCGGACTGCTCCCCCCACATTGATAGAGATGGCGCCTGGACTGCTCCTCCACAATGATAGAGATGACATCCGGACTGCTCCTCCACAATGATAGTGATGATGACCGGACTGCTCCTCCATAATCATAGACATGATGACCAGACTGCTCCACCACAATGTTAGAGATGATGACCGGACTGCTCCCCCCACAATGATAAAGATGACGTCGTGACTGCTCCTCCACAATGATAGAGATGACGTCCGGACTGCTCCCTCCACAATGATAGAGATGACGACCGGACTGCTCCTCGACAATGATAGCGATGACGACCGGACTGCTCCCCCCACAATGATAGAGATGATGACCGGACTGCTCCTCCCACAATGATAGAGATGACGACCGGACTGCTCCCCTCATAATGATAGAGATGATGACCGGACTGCTCCTCCGCAACGATAGAGATGACGACCGGACTGTTCCCCCCGACAATGAAAGAGATGACGACCGGACTGCTCCTCCACAATGATAGAGATGACGTCCGGACTGCTCCTCCACAATGATAGAGATGACGACCGGAGTGCTCCCTCACAATGATAGAGATGAAGACCGAACTGTTCCCCCCACAATGATAGAGATGATGACTGGACTGCTCCCCTCACAATGATAGAGATGATGACCTGACTGCTCCTCCACAATGATAGAGACGACGACCGGACTGCTCCCCCACAATGATAGAGATGATGACTTGACTGCTCCTCCACAATGATAGAGACGACGACCGGACTGCTCCCCCACAATGATAGAGATGATGACCGGACTGCTCCCCCCACAATGATAGAGATGATGACCTGACTGCTCCTCCACAATGATAGAGATGATGACCGGACTGCTCCTCCCACAATGATAGAGATGATGACCGGACTGCTCCTCCCACAATGATAGAGATGATGACCGGACTGCTCCTCCCACAATGATAGAGATGATGACCTGACTGCTCCCCCACAATGATAGAGATGACGACCGGACTGTTCCCCGCACAATGATAGAGATGATGACCGGACTGCTCCTCTACAATGATAGTGATGATGACCGGACTGCTCCTCCACAATGATAGTGATGACGACCGGACTGCTCCCCCCATAATGATAGAGATGATGACCGGACTGCTCCTCCGCAATGAGAGAGATGATGACCGGACTGCTCCGCCCACAATGATAGAGATGATGACCTGACTGCTCCTCCACAATGATAGAGACGACGACCGGACTGCTCCCCCACAATGATAAAGATGACGACAGGACTGTTCCCCCCACAGTGATAGAGATGACGACCGGACTGTTCCCCCCACAGTGATAGAGATGATGACTGGACTGCTCCTCCGCAATGATAGAGATGACGACCGGACTGTTCCCCCCACAATGATAGAGATGACGACCGGACTGCTCCTCCACAATGATAGAGATGACGACCGGACTGCTCCTCCACAATGATAGAGATGACGACCGGACTGTTCCCCCCACAATGAGAGAGATGATGACCGACCTGCTCCTCCACAATGATAGAGATGATGAACGGACTGCTCCCCCTACAATGATAGAGATGACGACCGGACTGCTCCTCCACAATGATAGAGATGACGACCGGACTGCTGCTCCGCAATGATAGAGATGACGACCGGACTGTTCCCCACACAATGATAGAGATGACGATCGGACTGCTCCCCCACAATGAGAGAGATGATGACCGACCTGCTCCTCCACAATGATAGAGATGATGAACGGACTGCTCCTCCACAATGATAGAGATGACGATCGGACTGCTCCCCCACAATGAGAGAGATGATGACCGACCTGCTCCTCCACAATGATAGAGATGACGACCAGACTGCTCCCCCCACAATGATAGAGATGACGTCCGGACTGCTCCCCCCAAAATGATAGAGATGACGACCGGACTGCTCCTCCACAATGAAAGGGATGACGTCCGGACTGCTCCTCCACAATGATAGAGATGACGACCTGACTGCTCCTCCACAATGATAGAGATGACGACCGGACTGTTCCTCCACAATGATAGAGATGACGTCCGGACTGCTCCCTTCACAAGGATAGAGATGACGACCGAACTGTTCCTCCCACAATGATAGAGGTGATGACCGGACTGCTCCTCCACAATGATAGAGATGATGACCGGATTGCTCCACCACAATGTTAGAGATGACGACCTGACTGCTCCTCCACAATGATAGAGACGACGACCGGACTGCTTCCCCCACAATGACAAAAATGACGACCTGACTGCTCCTCCACAATGATAGAGATGACGTCCGGACTGCTCCTCCATAATGATAGAGATGACAACCGGACTGCTCCTTCCACAATGATAGAGATGACGACTGGACTGCTCCCCCACAATGATAGAGATGACGACCGGACTGCTCCCCCACAATGATAGAGATGACGACCGGACTGCTCCTCCACAATGATAGAGATGAAGTTCGGACTGCTCCCTCCACAATGATAGAGATGATGACCGGACTGCTCCCCCCACAATGATAGAGATGACGACCGGACTGCTCCCTCACAATGATAGAGATGACGTCCGGACTGCTCCTCCACAATGATAGAGATGATGACCGTACTGCTCCTCCACAACGATAGAGATGACGATCGGGCTGCCCCCTCCACAATGATAGAGATGATGACCGGACTGCTCCTCCACAATGATAGAGATGACGACCGGGCTGCTCCCTCCACAATGGTAGAGATGACGACCGTACTGCTCCTCCACAATGATAGAGATGACGACAGGACTGCTGCTCCACAATGATAGAGATGACGTCCGGGCTGCTCCCCCCACAATGATAGAGATGATGACCGGACTGCTCCTCCACAATGATAGAGATGACGACCGGGCTGCTCCCTCCACAATGATAGAGATGACGACCGGACTGCTCCCTCACAATGATAGAGATGACGTCCGGACTGCTCCTCCACAATGATAGAGATGATGACCGTACTGCTCCTCCACAACGATAGAGATGACGATCGGGCTGCCCCCTCCACAATGATAGAGATGATGACCGGACTGCTCCTCCACAATGATAGAGATGACGACCGGGCTGCTCCCTCCACAATGGTAGAGATGACGACCGTACTGCTCCCTCCACAATGATAGAGATGACGACAGGACTGCTGCTCCACAATGATAGAGATGACGTCCGGGCTGCTCCCCCCACAATGAAAGAGATGATGACCGGACTGCTCCTCCACAATGATAGAGATGACGTCCGGGCTGCTCCCCCCACAATGATAGAGATGATGACCGGACTGCTCCTCCACAATGATAGAGATGACGACCGGGCTGCTCCCTCCACAATGGTAGAGATGACGACCGGGCTGCTCCCTCCACAATGATAGAGATGACGACCGGGCTGCTCCCCCCACAATGATAGAGATGATGACCGGACTGCTCCTCCACAATGATAGAGATGACGACCGGGCTGCTCCCTCCACAATGGTAGAGATGACGACCGGACTGCTCCTCCACAATGATAGAGATGACGTCCGGACTGCTCCTCCACAATGATAGAGATGACGACCGGGCTGCTCCCTCCACAATGATAGAGATGATGAGCGGACTGCTCCTCCACAATGATAGAGATGACGACCGAACTGCTCCTCCACAATGATAGAGATGACGACCGGGCTGCTCCCTCCACAAAAGATAGAGATGACGTCCGGACTGCTCCTCCACAATGATAGAGATGATGACCGAACTGCTCCTCCACAATGATAGAGATGACGACCGGGCTGCTCCCTCCACAATGATAGAGATGACGTCCGGACTGCTCCCTCCACAATGATAGAGATGATGACCGGACTGCTCCTCCACAATGATAGAGATGACGACCGGACTGCTCCCCCCATAATGATAGAGATGATGACCGGACTGCTCCTCCGCAATGATAGAGATGACGACCGGACTGTTCCCCCCACAATGAGAGAGATGACGACCGGACTGCTCCTCCACAATGATAAAGACGACGACCGGACTGCTCCCCCACAATGATAAAGATGACGACAGGACTGTTCCCCCCACAATGATAGAGATGACGACCGGACTGCTCCCTCCACAATGATAGAGATGATGACCGGACTGCTCCTCCACAATGATAGAGATGACGACCGGACTGCTCCCCCCATAATGATAGAGATGATGACCGGACTGCTCCTCCGCAATGATAGAGATGACGACCGGACTGTTCCCCCCACAATGATAGAGATGATGACCTGACTGCTCCTCCACAATGATAAAGACGACGACCGGACTGCTCCCCCACAATGATAAAGATGACGACAGGACTGTTCCCCCCACAATGATAGAGATGACGACCGGACTGCTCCCCCACAATGATAGAGACGATGACCGGACTGCTCCCCCACAATGATAGAGATGACAACCGGACTGCTCCCCCCACAATGATAGAGATGATGACCGGACTGCTCCTCCGCAATGATAGAGATGACGACCGGACTGTTCCCCCCACTATGAGAGAGATGATGACCAGACTGCTCCGCCCACAATGATAAAGATGATGACCTGATTGCTCCTCCACAATGATAGAGACGACGACCGCACTGCTCCCCAACAATGATAAAGATGACGACAGGACTGTTCCCCCCACAATGATAGAGATGACGACCGGACTGCTCCCCCCACAATGAGAGAGATGATGACCGGCCTGCTTCTCCACAATGATAGAGATGATGACTGGACTGCTCCTCCACAATGATAGAGATGACGACCGGACTGTTCCCCCCACAATGATAGAGATGATGTCCGGACTGCTCCCCCCACAATGATAGAGATGACGACCGGACTGCTCACCCCACAATGATAGAGATGACGACCGGACTGCTCCTCCACAATGATAGAGATGACGACCGGACTGTTCCTCCACAATGATAGAGATGATGATCGGACTGCTCCTCCTCAATGATAGAGGTGACGACCGGACTACTCCCCCACAATGATAGAGATGATGATCGAACTGCTCCTCCTCAATGATAGAGATGACGTCCGGACTGCTCCCTCCACAATGATAGAGATGACGACCGGACTGTTCCTCCACAATGATAGAGATGACGATCGGACTGCTCCTCCTCAATGATAGAGGTGACGACCGGACTGCTCCCCCACAATGATAGAGATGACGACCGGACTGCTCCTCCACAATGATAGAGATGACGTCCGGACTGCTCCCCCCACATTGATAGAGATGGCGCCTGGACTGCTCCTCCACAATGATAGAGATGACATCCGGACTGCTCCTCCACAATGATAGAGATGATGACCGGACTGCTCCCCCCACAATGATAAAGATGACGTTGTGACTGCTCCTCCACAATGATAGAGATGACGACCGGACTGCTCCTCGACAATGATAGAGATGACAACCGGACTGCTCCCTCCACAATGATAGAGATGACGACCGGACTGCTCCCTCCACAATGATAGAGATGACGTCCGGACTGCTCCCTCCACAATGATAGAGATGACAACCGGACTGCTCCCTCCACAATGATAGAGATGACAACCGGACTGCTCCCTCCACAATGATAGAGATGACGTCCGGACTGCTCCCTCCACAATGATAGAGATGACAACCGGACTGCTCCCTCCACAATGATAGAGATGACAACCGGACTGCTCCCTCCACAATGATAGAGATGACGTCCGGACTGCTCCTCGACAATGATAGAGATGACAACCGGACTGCTCCCCCCACAATGACAGAGATGATGACCGTACTGCTCCTCCACAATGATAGCGATGACGACCGGACTGCTCCTCGACAATGATAGAGATGACAACCGGACTGCTCCCTCCACAATGATAGAGATGACGACCGGACTGCTCCCTCCACAATGATAGAGATGACATCCGGACTGCTCCCTCCACAATGATAGAGATGACAACCGGACTGCTCCCTCCACAATGATAGAGATGACAACCGGACTGCTCCCTCCACAATGATAGAGATGACGTCCGGACTGCTCCCTCCACAATGATAGAGATGACAACCGGACTGCTCCCTCCACAATGATAGAGATGACAACCGGACTGCTCCCTCCACAATGATAGAGATGACGACCGGACTGCTCCTCGACAATGATAGAGATGACAACCGGACTGCTCCCCCCACAATGATAGAGATGATGACCGTACTGCTCCTCCACAATGATAGCGATGACGACCGGACTGCTCCCCCCACAATGATAGAGATGATGACCATACTGCTCCTCCCACAATGATAGAGATGACGACCGGACTGCTCCCCTCATAATGATAGAGATGATGACCGGACTGCTCCTCCGCAATGATAGAGATGACGACCGGACTGTTCCCCCCGACAATGAAAGAGATGACGACCGGACTGCTCCCCCCACAATGATAGAGATGATGTCCGGACTGCTCCCCCCACAATGATACAGATGACGACCGGACTGCTCCTCCACAATGATAGAGATGACATCCGGACTGCTCCTCCACAATGATAGAGATGACGACCGGAGTGCTCCCTCACAATGATAGAGATGAAGACCGAACTGTTCCCCCCACAATGATAGAGATGATGACTGGACTGCTCCCCTCACAATGATAGAGATGATGACCGGACTGCTCCTCCCACAATGATAGAGATGACGACCGGACTGCTCCCCCACAATGATAGAGATGACGACCGGACTGTTCCCCCCACAATGATAGAGATGATGACCGGACTGCTCCCCCCACAATGATAGAGATGATGACCTGACTTCCCCTCCACAATGGTAGAGACGACGACCGGACTGCTCCCCCTCAATGATAGAGATGACGTCCGGACTGCTCCCTCCACAATGATAGAGATGACGACCGGACTGTTCCTCCACAATGATAGAGATGATGATCGGACTGCTCCTCCTCAATGATAGAGGTGACGACCAGACTGCTCCCCCACAATGATAGAGATGACGACCGGACTGCTCCTCCACAATGATAGAGATGACGTCCGGACTGCTCCCCCCACATTGATAGAGATGGCGCCTGGACTGCTCCTCCACAATGATAGAGATGACATCCGGACTGCTCCTCCACAATGATAGTGATGACCGGACTGCTCCTCCATAATCATAGACATGATTACCAGACTGCTCCACCACAATGTTAGAGATGATGACCGGACTGCTCCAACCACAATGATAAAGATGACGTTGTGACTGCTCCTCCACAATGATAGAGATGACGTCCGGACTGCTCCTCCACAATGATAGAGATGACGACCGGAGTGCTCCCTCACAATGATAGAGATGAAGACCGAACTGTTCCCCCCACAATGATAGAGATGATGACTGGACTGCTCCCCTCACAATGATAGAGACGACGACCGGACTGCTCCCCCACAATGATAGAGATGACGACCGGACTGTTCCCCCCACAATGATAGAGATGATGACCGGACTGCTCCCCCCACAATGATAGAGATGATGACCTGACTTCCCCTCCACAATGGTAGAGACGACGACCGGACTGCTCCCCCCATAATGATAGAGATGATGACCGGACTGCTCCTCCGCAATGATAGAGATGATGACCGGACTGCTCCTCCACAATGATAGAGACGACGACCGGACTGCTCCCCCACAATGATAGAGATGACGACCGGACTGTTCCCCCCACAGTGATAGAGATGATGAACTGACTGCTCCCCCCATATTGATAGAGATGATGACTGGACTGCTCCTCCGCAATGATAGAGATGACGACCGGACTGTTCCCCCCACAATGATAGAGATGATGTCCGGACTGCTCCCCCCACAATGATAGAAATGATGTCCGGACTGCTCCCCCCATAATGATAGAGATGACGACCGGACTGCTCCCCCCACAATGATAGAGATGACGACCGGACTGCTCCTCCACAATGATAGAGATGACGTCCGGACTGCGTCCTTCAAAATGATAGAGATGACGACCTGACTGTTCCTCCACAATGATAGAGATGACGATCGAACTGCTCCCCCCACAATGATAGAGATGACGACCGGACTGCTCCTCCACAATGATAGAGATGACGACCGGACTGCTCCTCCACAATGATAGAGATGACGACCGGACTGCTCCTCCACAATGATAGAGATGACGTCCGGACTGCGTCCTTCAAAATGATAGAGATGACGACCTGACTGTTCCTCCACAATGATAGAGATGACGATCGAACTGCTCCCCCCACAATGATAGAGATGACGACCGGACTGCTCCTCCACAATGATAGAGATGACGTCCGGACTGCTCCCTCCACAATGATAGAGATGACGATCGGACTGCTCCTCCTCAATGATAGAGGTGACGACCGGACTGCTCCCCCACAATGATAGAGATGACGACCGGACTGCTCCTCCACAATGATAGAGATGACGTCCGGACTGCTCCCCCCACATTGATAGAGATGGCGACCGGACTGCTCCTCCACAATGATAGAGATGACATCCGGACTGCTCCTCCACAATGATAGTGATGATGACCGGACTGCTCCTCCACAATGATAGAGATGACGTCCGGACTGCTCCCTCCACAATGATAGAGATGACGACCGGACTGTTCCTCCACAATGATAGAGATGACGATCGGACTGCTCCTCCTCAATGATAGAGGTGACGAACGGACTGCTCCCCCACAATGATAGAGATGACGACCGGACTGCTCCTCCACAATGAAAGAGATGACGACCGGACTGTTCCTCCACAATGATAGAGATGAGGACCGGACTGTTCCTCCACAATGATAGAGATGAGGACCGGACTGCTCCCCCCACAATGATAGAGATGACGACCAGACTGTTCCTCCACAATGATAGAGATGACGTCCGGACTGCTCCCTCCACAATGATAGAGATGACGACCGGACTGTTCCTCCACAATGATAGAGATGACGATCGGACTGCTCCTCCTCAATGATAGAGGTGACGACCGGACTGCTCCCCCACAATGATAGAGATGATGACCGGACTGCTCCTCCACAATGATAGAGATGACATCCGGACTGCTCCTCCACAATGATAGTGATGATGACCGGACTGCTCCTCCACAATGATAGAGATGACGGCCGGACTGCTCCTCCATATTGATAGACATGACGACCGGACTGCTCCACCACAATGTTAGAGATGACGATCGGACTGCTCCCCCCACAATGATAAAGATGACGACCTGACTGCTCCTCCACAATGATAGAGATGACGTCCGGACTGCTCCCTCCACAATGATAGTGATGATGACCGGACTGCTCCTCCACAATGATAGAGATGACGGCCGGACTGCTCCTCCATATTGATAGACATGACGACCGGACTGCTCCACCACAATGTTAGAGATGACGACCGGACTGCTCCCCCCACAATGATAAAGATGACGACCTGACTGCTCCTCCACAATGATAGAGATGATGACCGGACTGCTCCTCCACAATGATAGAGATGACGGCCGGACTTCTCCTCCATATTGATAGACATGACGACCGGACTGCTCCTCCACAATGATAGAGATGACGACCGGACTGCTCCCCCCACAATGATAAAGATGACGACCTGACTGCTCCTCCACAATGATGGAGATGACGTCCGGACTGCTCCCTCCACAATGATAGAGATGACGACCGGACTGCTCCTCGACAATGATAGAGATGACAACCGGACTGCTCCCCCCACAATGATAGAGATGATGACCGGACTGCTCCTCCACAATGATAGAGATGATGACCGGACTGCTCCCCCCACAATGAGAGAGATGATGACCGGACTGCTCCTCCACAATGATAGAGATGACGACCGGACTGTTACCCCCACAATGATAGAGATGACGACCGGACTGCTCCCCCCACAATGAGAGAGATGATGACCGGCCTGCTCCTCCGCAATGATAGAGATGATGAACGGACTGCTCCCCTCATAATGATAGAGATGATGACCGGACTGCTCCTCCGCAATGATAGAGATGACGACCGGACTGTTCCCCCCACAGTGAAAGAGATGACGACCGGACTGCTCCCCCCACAATGATAGAGATGATGTCCGGACTGCTCCCCCCACAATGATACAGATGACGACCGGACTGATCCTCCACAATGATAGAGATGACGACCGAACTGCTCCTCCACAATGATAGAGATGACTGTTACAGAACCACTCAGCACCCAGAATATGTTGTGCAGTTATATGTATATATATTAGGTTCCTTGTGAGATGCATGTCCCTAATGTATCAGCAGTGTCCGCCCTCCCCCCACCTTTGTAATTCCCACAGTAAACATCCGCAGGCTCCGGCCACCTGCTGCTTTTGTAATGCATGTCTGGCCTGACGCTTGTCTATTGGCCGGCCCTCTGTATCTGTGTGATATATTCTGTGTCCAGTGAGTAAAGTGTTGTCAGACTGGAAATACATGGAGAAGCAGTGATCTTTTATATGCGCTGTGAGAATCATGTGGGAATAGTGGATGAGGGCAGGTATATCTCGCCCAGATTCCTTTCCTATGTGGCCTAGTCTGGTCAGTATCGCACCTGCTTGCTAATGAATAATGGGAGGTGGATGTAAAAGGATGCCAGGTAGTTGTGTGAGTGTCTCAGCCTGGGAACACAGAGAGCCTGTCTGTGTGAGAGGCACACGTGAGTGAAAGCAGTGCCCACTGCAACTGTGGTTTGGCTGGACTGGACGGGAGAAGCCCGCCAGTTGGTAGTTAGGTTGTGCATTGTTTAGTTAGTGCCGGACAGGCAAGGATTTGTTTTATGTTTTATTTCCTTTTGCATTGCTTTCACCGTTAATAAACCTGACCCAGGGTCAGTTACACCCGAATCCCAGCTCTACGCCTGAGTTTCATGCTGAACGCACGTGACCTTTGACCCCAGCAAAGCCGATCCCGGAGTGTTTTATCACATTGTGGTGGAGAATGCGGGCAATGACCTGCAGTTCCCGTTTTCAGTCATGGCGGGTGATACGGAGGAGACCGGGGAAGAGGAGGAGGCCGACAGCCGTCCACCTCCCCTTTTGCCGGATTTAAAAGTTCAGAAAGATGACTTCCAAAGCGAGCAAATAAAGGATCCTACCCTTTCTCAGGCTAGGACAAATGTAAAAGTGATAAATGGGGTACCCGTAGAACCTGGCTCTTGGCTGGCATATCCTTACATGGTTCTGGAGAATGATTTACTCTATCAGATAGAGAAAAAGGGGGAAGATATGGTGCAACTATTAGTCGTGCCAAAACCCTAACGGCAGCAGGTGCTGGACCTGGCCCACGGACATGTGATGGGAGGTCACCTGGGAGTCCAGAAAACCACCGAAAGGATATTACACTGTTTTGTTTGGCCAGGCATGCATCACGATATTCGTGTATATTGTGAGTCTTGTCCTGACTTCCAAGCCTCTGCACCTAAGCCCCGGTTCTGTAGCCCTTTGGTACCCCTACCTATTATTGAAGTCCCGTTTGAGAGGATTGGGATGGATTTAGTTGGGCCCCTTCCACGGTCTGCACGTGGACACCAACATATCCTGGTCATCTTGGATTATGCCACTCGTTACCCGGAGGCCATCCCTTTGCGTAACACGGCCACCAAGACGATTGCCAAGGAACTGGTGCATGTGTTTAGTCGGGTCGGTATACCAAAACAGATACTCACCGACCAGGGGACCCCCTTTATGTCCAGGATAATGAAGGAGCTCTGCCGATTGTTACAAATCGAACCGTTACACACATCCGTGTATCACCCTCAAACAGACGGGTTGGTCGAACGGTTCAATAAAACTCTGAAGCAGATGCTGAGAAAGGTGATAGACAAGGATGGGAAGAACTGGGACTATTTACTTCCGTATTTGCTTTTTGCCATCAGGGAAGTACCCCAGTCTCCCACGGGATTCTCGCCTTTCGAGTTATTGTACGCCCGACGTCCTCGCGGACTGTTAGACGTTGCAAAAGAAACCTGGGAGGGTCAGGTCACTCCGTTTAAAACAGTGATAGATCACGTCACACAAATGCAGGACCGTATTGCGGCTGTTATGCCTATCGTCAAAGAACACATGATACAGGCTCAAGGAGCCCAAAAAAGAATCTATGATAGGGGCGCCAAGATCCGTACGTTTGCACCTGGAGATAGGGTGTTGATCCTGGTCCCCATGGTGGACAGTAAGTTCCTGGCAAAGTGGCAGGGCCCCTTTGAGATTAAGGAAAGAGTTGGTGAAGTAAACTACAAAGTATACCAGGCAGGTAAACGGAAACCTGAACAGATTTATCATGTAAATCTGATAAAACCCTGGAAAGATCGGTCTGCCTTGTCAGCGGAGCTGGCCCGTCCCGTCTGCTCGCATACCGTACCGGAGGTACGGGTTGCAGAGACTCTCTCGGAGCGGCAAAAGACTGAGGTCAGGCAGTTTCTACTTCACAACCAAAAGTTTTTCT
The DNA here is from genome assembly GCF_039654945.1 of Dendrobates tinctorius. Lineage (NCBI taxonomy): Eukaryota > Metazoa > Chordata > Amphibia > Anura > Dendrobatidae > Dendrobates > Dendrobates tinctorius. The sequence continues at coordinate 133,299 of NW_027361670.1, forward strand.
CAGAAAAACCCGGGCAGACTACGCTAATGAAACATGACATCGTAACGGAACCTGGTGTCACAGTTCACGTAAAGCCCTACCGAATCCCGGAAGCGTGCCGTGAAGCCGTTTCCCGAGAAGTGAAGGCAAAGTTAGAGTTAGGTGTCATTGAGGAATCGCACAGTGCTTGGTCCAGCCCGATTGTGCTAATTCCTAAACCGGACGGCACCATCCGGTTCTGCAATGACTTCAGGAAACTGAATGCGGTCTCAAAATTTGATGCCTACCCTATGCCCCGGGTCGACGAGTTAATAGATCGGTTAGGAAAAGCCCGGTATATTACGACCCTAGACCTAACAAAGGGGTATTGGCAGATCCCTCTTGCGGAGGCTGCCAGAGAAAAGACAGCATTTGCTACCCCAGAAGGTCTATTTCAGTATGTGTATATGCCGTTTGGACTGCACGGAGCACCGGCGACCTTTTAGAGACTGATGGATCGAGTCCTGAGGCCACATAGGCAGTACGCTTCGGCCTATTTGGACGACATTGTCATTTACAGCTTGGACTGGGAGACTCATCTCCAGAAAGTACAAGCTGTGATTGACGACCTGTGGGAGGCAGGTCTAACCGCGAACCCCAAGAAATGTCATATCGGGCTAGAAGAAGCCCGGTATTTGGGGTATGTAATTGGGAGGGGTGTTGTTAAACCCCAGGTTGATAAGATTCAGGCGGTTCAGGACTGGCCACAACCTGTCAACAAGAAGCAGGTGCAAGCCTTTCTGGGGATCGCCGGCTATTATCGCCGGTTCATACCCAATTTTGCAGCCATCGCTACCCCCCTGACGGATCTTACAAAAGGGAAAGACTCCGTCATGATTAAATGGAGTTTAGCGGCTGAAGAAGCCTTCCATAGCCTAAAACGGGCACTTTGCTCTCAGCCCGTACTGGTGACTCCGGACTTCCGCAGCGAGTTTGTGGTACAAACGGATGCCCCTGATACCGGTATCGGGGCCGTACTCTCACAAGTGAGGGACGGAGTGGAACACCCAGTCCTCTATCTCAGCAGGAAGCTGAATAAACACGAGCAAAGGTATGCAGTCGTAGAAAAAGAGTGCCTCGCCATTAAGTGGGCTCTAGAGGCCCTCAAATATTACCTGGTGGGCCGAAAGTTCAGGCTGATCACTGGCCATGCCCCTCTCAAGTGGATGCACTTGAACAAGGAACGGAATAGCCGGGTGACCCGGTGGTTCCTTGCCCTGCAGGCCTACACTTTTACGGTGGAGCACCGCCCAGGGGTACAGATGGGAAATGCAGATGCCCTGTCCCGAGTGCACAGTTTGGCGGGTGTCATTGCTCGACCGGAGTGGTCTGAGCAGAGGACGGGGGGATATGTGAGAATCATGTGGGAATAGTGGATGAGGGCAGGTATATCTCGCCCAGATTCCTTTCCTATGTGGCCTAGTCTGGTCAGTATCGCACCTGCTTGCTAATGAATAATGGGAGGTGGATATAAAAGGATGCCAGGTGGTTGTGTAAGTGTCTCAGCCTGGGAACACAGAGAGCCTGTCTGTGTGAGAGACATACGTGAGTGAAAGCAGTGCCCACTGCAACTGTGGTTTGGCTGGACGGGAGAAGCCCGCCAGTTGGTAGTTAGGTTGTCCATTGTTTAGTTAGTGCCGGACAGGCAAGGATTTGTTTTATGTTTTATTTCCTTTTGCATTGCTTTCACCGTTAATAAACCTGACCCAGGGTCAGTTACACCCGAATCCCAGCTCTACGCCTGAGTTTCATGCTGAACGCACATGACCTTTGACCCCAGCAAAGCCGATCCCGGAGTGTTTTATCACAGCGCCCATGCACTCATAGGAATTCCAGCCAGCGTCATTCATTCAGACTCTAGCCAACGCAGAGCGGACCTCCGAAAACACGGGGTAGTACTGAAAGAGGTACCCCAGCTTGGAAGACCCCGTTACACTGGTGGCAGACAGCGGGATTTGATACCCCTTCTACAGGAGGAAAGGAATGAATGGAAAATAACTATCAGAAGTTAAAGAGGACTACATTAAAAGATCTGGTGGAAGCCCGAGGGTTGATCGCCAGCAACAAAACAAACGCGGATTTGATAGCAGCCATCATGGAACACGACAGTGCAGCGCCCCCCATTGTGAATGTGGAGGAGACCGAATTCCAGAGGGAGGTAAAGAACAGACTGGCGTTCTATGGCCCAAATCCTGCAGTAGAGATCATACGAGAGGTGATGGCTGATGTGCGTACTGATCTGAAGGAAAAGATGGCCGAGCAGACCAGGATAGAGCTAGCCAAGATAGAAATGGCAGAGCGGACCATAGAATCGTAGAGTTGGAAGGGACCTCCTGGGCCATCTGGTCCAACCCCCTGCTTAAAGCAGGATTCGCTAAATCATCCCAGTCAGATGTCTGTCCAGCCTCTGTTTGAAGACTTCCATTGAAGGAGAACTCACCACTTCTCGTGGCAGCCTGTTCCACTCATTGATCACTCTAACTGTCAAAAAGTTTTTTCTAATATCTAATCTGTGTCTCCTCCCATTCAGTTTCATCCCATTGCTTCTAGTCTTTCCTTGTGCAAATGAGAATAAAGTTGATCCTTCTACAATGTGACAGCCCTTTAGATATTTGTAGACAGCTATTAAGTCTCCTCTCAGTCTTCTCTTTTGCAAACTAAACATTCCCAAATCCTGCAACCTTTCCTCATAAGACAGGGTTTGCAGACCGGTCACCATTCTGGTCGCTCTTTTCTGAACTTGCTCCAGTTTGTTGATGTCTTTTTTAAAATGTGGTGCCCAAAACTGGACACAATATTCCAGATGAGGTCTGACCAAAGAGGAGTAGAGGGAAATAATGACTTCACGTGATCTAGACTGTATGCTTCTGTTAATACATCCTAGAATTGCATTTGCCTTTTTTGCTGCTGCATCACACTGTTGACTCATATTCAGTCTGTGATCTATTAGTATACCCAAGTCTTTTTCACATGTGCTGTCACTTAGCCCTATTCCTCCCATTCTATATATGCTTTTTCCATTTTTATTGCCCAGATGTAGTACTTTGCATTTCTCCCTGTTAAAAACCATTCTGTTTGTTGCTGCCCACTTCTCCAGTTTATTTAAATCTTTTTGAATCCTCTCTCTCTCTTCTCTAGTATTAGCTATCCCTCCTAGCTTTGTGTCATCAGCAAATTTAATCAGTTTACCCTCAATGCCTTCATCTAAATCGTTGATAAAGATGTTGAACAATACAGGGCCCAGGACAGAGCCCTGTGGTACCCCACTTGAGACATTCTTCCAACTGGATGTGCAGCCATTTACGACCACTCTTTGGGTCCGATCACTAAGCCAGTTATGAATCCACCTAACAGTTGCCTTGTCCATTCCATACTTAATCATTTTTTCAATAAGGATTGTATGAGAGACTTTGTCAAATGCTTTGCTGAAGTCAAGATATACTATATCTACAGCATTTCCTTGATCCACCCAATCAGTGATACCGTCATAGAAGGAAATTAAGTTAGTCTGACATGACTTATTAGTTACAAACCCATGCTGACTCTGTTTAATCACTTCATTCTTATCCAGGTATTGACATACATGTTGTTTAATAATTTGTTCAAAGATCTTTCCTGGTATAGAAGTCAGACTCACCGGCCTATAGTTACCTGGGTCCACCTTCTTCCCCTTTTTGAAGATAGGAACAACATTTGCTCTTCTCCAGTCTTCTGGCACTTCTCCTGTTCTCCAAGAATTTTCAAAGATTATAGAGAGGGGTTCAAAAATTTCTTCTGCTATCTCCTTCAGTACTCTGGGGTGTAATTCATCTGGACCTGGAGACTTGAATTCATTTAGGCTAGCTAAGTGTTTCCTCACTATCTTTCTGTTTATAGATATCCTGGATTCTTCTATTCCCTTAATAGGACAGTGAATAACAGTTGATGTTACATTTCCTTTCTGAGAGAAAACAGATGCAAAATAGGAATTTAAAAGTTCAGCCTTCTCAACATCCTGTCTTACCATTGCATCATTTTCATCCTGTAAAAATCCAATAGCATCTTTGACTTTTCTTTTACTTTTGACATATCCCCAAAATCCTTTATTATTGCTTTTGACATCTCTTGCAAGCCTCAATTCATTTTCAGCTTTAGCTAATCTGATTTGTGCCCTGCAGGTTCTGCAGACAGCATTATATTCTTCTTTAGATATGCCTCCCTCTTTCCATTTTATAAACATTTTTTTCTTCCTTTTTAGCATGTGCTTAAGTTCTGTGTTCATCCATCCTGGTTTCCTTAACTGCTTCCTATTCTTCCCTCTTTTCGGAATTGTTAACAACTGTGCTTTGAGAATTTCATTTTTCAAGATTTCCCATCCTTCCTGGACATTTTTGTCTTTAAGGATATCCAGCCATTGGATCCCTCCAATTCTCTTTCTGAATCCCTTAAAATCTGCCTTTCTGAAATCTAACCTTGACGTCTGAGTCTTCACAGGTCTTCCGCCTCTAGTTATCCAAAATTCTAAAATAGCATGGTCGCTACCTCCTAGGGTCCCAGCCACTTTTACCTCCTCAACCATTTCCTCCCTGTTTATAAGGATTAGATCCAAGGTAGCAGTTCCCCTTGTTTTCTCCCTTACCTTTTGGAAGATAAAGTTGTCAGCAAGAGAGGATAAGAATTTCCTTGACCTGTTAGTTTTGCCTGAGAGAGATTCCCAACAAATGTCTGGATAGTTGAAATCTCCCATGACAACTATGTCATATTTTTTGGAGAACTTGGCCATTTGATGCATAAAGAGTTCATCCATAGCTTCAGCTTGCACAGGCGGCCTGTAGTAAATGCCTACAATGGTGTCCTTTCCATTGTTCTGTCCTTGTATTCTTACCCAAACAGTTTCCACAGAACTCCCAGTCTCTGAAGCTTCAATCTCTGTGCAGATATACGCGTTTCTAACATACAATGCGACACCTCCTCCTCGTTTATCAAGTCTGTTTCTTGCAAATAAGTTGTATCCTTCTAGTCTTGTATTCCAATCATGTGTATTGTCCCACCAAGTTTCAGTGATTCCAATGACATCATATTTCTTTTCCTGTGTTAGTAGTTCCAATTCTCCTTGTTTGTTGCCCATGCTTTGTGCATTAGTATAGAAACATTTTAGTTTGTGATTGGTTTCTCTTTCTCCAATATTTTTATTAATTAGATTCTTTCGTCTTTGTTCTTCCTTTCCACTTCTAATAGCAGAGTTCTCAATAGCATTTGTCAGGTGTATGGCTTTTTCTGGTCTTTTGCTTCCCTTCCCATGTTGTTCTAGTTTAAAGCTCTCCTTACAAGTGTAGCAAGGCGACTTCCAAATACATGCTTACCAGTCTTCGTAAGGTGCACCCCATCTCTAGCAAGTAGTCCATCGTATAAGTAGTTCACTCCGTGATCCAGAAATCCAAATCGTTGCTGACGGCACCATCGACGTAGCCAGTTGTTCACCTGCAGAATCTTATTCCACCTCCTTGTTCCATGGCCATCCACTGGGAGGATGGAAGAGAAGACCACCTGCGCTCCCAGTTCTTTCACTTTCTTACCTAAGTCTTCAAAGTCTCTGCAGATGGTTTCCAGGTCGTTTCTTGCAGTGTCATTTGTCCCCACATGTAGTAGCAGGAATGGGTAGTCATCTGTAGGTCTGAAGAGTCCTGATATCCTGTCAGACACATCTTTAATTTTTGCACCTGGAAGACAACACATTTCTCTTGAAGTTATATCCGGTCTGCAGATAGCGGCCTCTGTTCCTCTCAACAGGAAATCCCCCATGACCACCACTCTCCGTTTCTTCTTCACAACATTTTTCTTTCTCCATCCAGGAGGACTCTGAAGGCGTACAAGGTTGCTGCTTGTTGGCAAAGTCTTATCCTGATGTATTTCTTCATTGTTTTCCTGCGTGAGAGCCTGGTACTGGTTTCTGAGCAGTATGGGTGCTGACTGCCTCCTGATCCTCCTGCTTCTCTGGGTCACATGTCTCCATTCCTCTGTTTCTTCAGGTGCACTTCGAATTTCTTCTCTTTCTGTAACATGAAGAGATAATTCTGCTCTGTCCAAGAACTCTTCACCTTCCTTAATGATCTTCAACGTAGCTAACCTCTCTTCGAGATTTTGCAACTTTTCCTCCAACAGGGACACAAGCTTGCATTTGTGGCATTTGAAGTTTGGCTTTTCCACTGGTAAGTCTGTGAACATGTAGCAAGAAATGCAGCTCACCAAATGGCTCCTGGCCTCTTCCATCTTGAGATTTCTTAAAAACGATGAAAGATGAGCCCAAATCGGTTTTTCCGATTTCCTCTTTTCAGCTGCAACGGCCAAAACCCAGTGATCGTTGAGCTCGCGGAGACTCTTCACTTATCCCAGAAGGCACTGGGAATATGCAAATGATCACCTCAAGACTCTTCCCCTGGTTTTCCGATTTCCTCTTTTCAGCTGCAACGGCCAAAACCCAGTGATCGTTGAGCTCGCGGAGACTCTTCACTTATCCCAGAAGGCACTGGGAATATGCAAATGATCGCCTCAAGACTCTTCCCCTGGTTTTCCGATTTCCTCTTTTCAGCTGCAACGGCCAAAACCCAGTGATCGTTGAGCTCGCGGAGACTCTTCACTTATCCCAGAAGGCACTGGGAATATGCAAATGATCGCCTCAAGACTCTTCCCCTGGTTTTCCGATTTCCTCTTTTCAGCTGCAACGGCCAAAACCCAGTGATCGTTGAGCTCGCGGAGACTCTTCACTTATCCCAGAAGGCACTGGGAATATGCAAATGATCTCCTCAAGACTCTTCCCCTGGTTTTCCGATTTCCTCTTTTCAGCTGCAACGGCCAAAACCCAGTGATCGTTGAGCTCGCGGAGACTCTTCACTTATCCCAGAAGGCACTGGGAATATGCAAATGATCGCCTCAAGACTCTTCCCCTGGTTTTCCGATTTCCTCTTTTCAGCTGCAACGGCCAAAACCCAGTGATCGTTGAGCTCGCGGAGACTCTTCACTTATCCCAGAAGGCACTGGGAATATGCAAATGATCGCCTCAAGACTCTTCCCCTGGTTTTCCGATTTCCTCTTTTCAGCTGCAACGGCCAAAACCCAGTGATCGTTGAGCTCGCGGAGACTCTTCACTTATCCCAGAAGGCACTGGGAATATGCAAATGATCGCCTCAAGACTCTTCCCCTGGTTTTCCGATTTCCTCTTTTCAGCTGCAACGGCCAAAACCCAGTGATCGTTGAGCTCGCGGAGACTCTTCACTTATCCCAGAAGGCACTGGGAATATGCAAATGATCGCCTCAAGACTCTTCCCCTGGTTTTCCGATTTCCTCTTTTCAGCTGCAACGGCCAAAACCCAGTGATCGTTGAGCTCGCGGAGACTCTTCACTTATCCCAGAAGGCACTGGGAATATGCAAATGATCTCCTCAAGACTCTTCCCCTGGTTTTCCGATTTCCTCTTTTCAGCTGCAACGGCCAAAACCCAGTGATCGTTGAGCTCGCGGAGACTCTTCACTTATCCCAGAAGGCACTGGGAATATGCAAATGATCTCCTCAAGACTCTTCCCCTGGTTTTCCGATTTCCTCTTTTCAGCTGCAACGGCCAAAACCCAGTGATCGTTGAGCTCGCGGAGACTCTTCACTTATCCCAGAAGGCACTGGGAATATGCAAATGATCTCCTCAAGACTCTTCCCCTGGTTTTCCGATTTCCTCTTTTCAGCTGCAACGGCCAAAACCCAGTGATCGTTGAGCTCGCGGAGACTCTTCACTTATCCCAGAAGGCACTGGGAATATGCAAATGATCGCCTCAAGACTCTTCCCCTGGTTTTCCGATTTCCTCTTTTCAGCTGCAACGGCCAAAACCCAGTGATCGTTGAGCTCGCGGAGACTCTTCACTTATCCCAGAAGGCACTGGGAATATGCAAATGATCGCCTCAAGACTCTTCCCCTGGTTTTCCGATTTCCTCTTTTCAGCTGCAACGGCCAAAACCCAGTGATCGTTGAGCTCGCGGAGACTCTTCACTTATCCCAGAAGGCACTGGGAATATGCAAATGATCGCCTCAAGACTCTTCCCCTGGTTTTCCGATTTCCTCTTTTCAGCTGCAACGGCCAAAACCCAGTGATCGTTGAGCTCGCGGAGACTCTTCACTTATCCCAGAAGGCACTGGGAATATGCAAATGATCGCCTCAAGACTCTTCCCCTGGTTTTCCGATTTCCTCTTTTCAGCTGCAACGGCCAAAACCCAGTGATCGTTGAGCTCGCGGAGACTCTTCACTTATCCCAGAAGGCACTGGGAATATGCAAATGATCGCCTCAAGACTCTTCCCCTGGTTTTCCGATTTCCTCTTTTCAGCTGCAACGGCCAAAACCCAGTGATCGTTGAGCTCGCGGAGACTCTTCACTTATCCCAGAAGGCACTGGGAATATGCAAATGATCGCCTCAAGACTCTTCCCCTGGTTTTCCGATTTCCTCTTTTCAGCTGCAACGGCCAAAACCCAGTGATCGTTGAGCTCGCGGAGACTCTTCACTTATCCCAGAAGGCACTGGGAATATGCAAATGATCGCCTCAAGACTCTTCCCCTGGACCAAAGTGGAGCTGGCCAAGATGGAGATGGCAGAGCTGAGAGAGGAGAGTCAGCGAGCAGGGGGAGCTCTGGCCTTCGACCAGGTACCTTCAACAGTAAGCCACAAAAAGATCCAGTACAATGCCTTCCGACAGTTGGGGGAGGCAGAGGAAGACATTGATGGCTTTCTGCAGGACTTTGAGCGGCAGTGTGCCCTTCATCAAGTAAAGCCGGAGGAACGGGTTCAGATTCTGGCCAGCAAGCTGACAGGCCGAGCAGCGGACGCCCATCGCACGGTACCTGATGAGGACTGTATGGACTATGAGCGGATCAAAGAAGTGATCTTGGCCCGGTATGCACTGACACCAGAGGTCTATCGCCAAAAGTTCAGCGGACTTCTAAAACGCGTAACCGATACCCACGCTGAATGGGCCTGTAAATTACGGCGGTCACTGCTACAGTGGGTACAAGGGAGCCAAGCAACCACTAAGGACGACATCCTCCAGCTCTTCCTGTTAGAACGATTCTTTAATGGACTAAACCCCGAGACACAGGAATGGCTTCGGGACAGGCGGCCAACGACTCTTGAGGATGCCGCTCGTCTGGCCGATGAACATCATGATGCCAGGAGGCCGCAGTTCTCCGGATCAAAGGTGGTCACTAGGGGCCCGCCCATGGACCTGGAGGGCCCCAAACCACCGAAGATTGTAGGGGGATCAGCTAGAAACCCAGCCTACCACAGTCCCCCTGGGCGCGATGCCACACCTGCCATCAGCTGGGCCACCTGCAAAGACAATGCCTCAACCGGACTCAGCATACCCAGTGGCCAAAGGCGGGAACAGCTACCTTCAGCCGGGCTGCTGTACACTGCTACCAAGGCGAAGCTGACCCAGCATTGGGGGCTACGACTAACCAAGGGGTGGAAGAGATGGAGGAAGTGCTGCATGAAGTAGACCCCGTGCAGGCAGCCCGGGCAGATAATCGACAACAGCATGGACAGGTCGTGTGGGTTAATGGGAAACGTATGCAGGGACTAAGAGATTCCGGAGCAACTTTGACCCTTGTGAAGCCTCATCTCGTCCGGGACCAAGAGAAGACGGACCGGACAGTGGCAGTCCGTGTAGCAGGGGGAGCTATACATCGACTGCCCACTGCCAGGATTCACCTGAACTGGGGAGTCAGGGATGGCCTTGTGTCATGTCGGACACTATTCACACCACAGCGTCCGGCAGGCAACGGTAGTTCCATCTCCGTCCACTATAGCCTCAGTGGCGCCGGCTTGATTTTACTCAGGTTATCGGGGGTTAATCTAGCTGGAAATCAGGTGGAATGTTTGGTCACACCCATGGTCTTTAAATAGTGCTGGCCTGTGGGCGTCGCCGATTATAGCTTGTGTTTTATGCCAAGTGGTTCCGGTCTGGAGTGGAGGTGCTGGAGAGAGAAATTCATATCTGGTGGCGTATGATCCGTTGTTACCTTTTCGCCTTCCCATATTTGTGCTTTGTTTTGCCCTGTTCACATTACGGTATTGTCCGGTGTGTTTGCGGCGCGGTGCGGTTTAAGTTCTCCCTGTCTGTCATTACTGTGTGGGCTTTGGTGGTTTGACGACTCACTGGGTGGAGGGTTCAGCTTAGAGCTGAATAGGAGATAAGGAAAGGCTGGAGGCACAGGCATTTGCACCATTAGCAAAAACCCTGGGTTGAGGGTCAGACAGGGTTTTCCCTAGTTTGAGGGACTCCGCAGGGGCCCCGGGTATTTCAGCCTCCTTTGACCTAAGCCCCGCATAACATTATAATCGGCCTAACATTTTTTTCATGGATTCCATGACTTCCATAAACCGCCAGTTGGCGGCGCTGTCCTTACAGGTCACCGAGTTGAAGGGGGCAGTTCAGCAGCAGGGCCTGGTTGTAGCTAATGTGCAAGCGGCTTCTGCAGGTGCAGGTGCAGAGCCAAAGATTCCGCTGCCTGAACGATTTTCTGGGGAACGCAGCAAATTTGTCATATTTCGGGAGGCCAGCAAGTTATACTTTCGCATGCGCCCGGTCTCCTCAGGTAATGAGGCTCAGCGGGTGGGTCTGGTGTTATCTTTACTGAGTGGGGACCCTCAAGCATGGGCGTTTTCCTTACCAGCCGACTCTGCTACGTTTCATTCGGTTGAGAATGTTTTTCAGCACTCGGGCTCATTTATGATGATCCCGACAGATTGGCTTTGGCGGAATCTAAAATCCGCGCCCTCCGTCAGGGGGAACGTATGGCGGAAGACTATTGTTCAGAATTTCGCTGTTGGGCAGTAGGCACACAGTGGAACGACCCAGCGCTGCGGAGTCAGTTTATTCATGGGGTTTCAGGAAGAGTTAAACAGGCCCTCCTGATGTATGAGACTCCTGCATCGTTGGAGTCTGCCATGAGTTTGGTTATTCGTATTGATCGCCGTTTGCGTCAAGGAGCGCAGGAGACGCTGCCCCTGGGGGAAAGCAGGGGTGCAAGTGTGGTTGCTGCAGGTGAGCCCACGGAACCTATGCAAATCGCAGGGGTATCACATGTGCAGCGTCGCGTTCCTGGGTTCAGGAAGCATGGAGCATGTTTTTACTGTGGTAAAAGAGATCATTATGTAAATGCTTGTCCTGTGCTACCAAAGAAAGTCGCACCAGCGGAAAACTGATAAGCTCAGAGGGTATGGAGGAGGCCCAACTGAGCGTATGCATATCCTCCATGATGGTATCTCAATGTATGCTCCCTGCCAGGGTTATTATTGCGGGCAGAGAGCTACCCATATCAGTGTTTGTGGATAGCGGTTCCACCACCAATCTCATGGATGAGAGTTTGCACGCACGGCAGGTTTTAAGATCGAAAAACTCCCTCATCCTATTCGCGTGGTTACCATTAATGCCGCTCCCCTCCCACATGGGGAGATTACTGAGTTTGTAGCTGAGGTTAAACTCCACATTGGGGTCCTACATTCTGAGTGGGTTACATGTAGGGTACTCAATAATCTCCCAGCACAAATGGTCCTGGGTTTCCCATGGTTGTCCAAGCACAACCCGGTGATTGACTGGAGAACCCAGGACATAGTCCAGTGGAGTGGTTTCTGCCAGGAAAATTGCTTGGCCACATGTGTGTCCGCCGTGAAGTCCAGCCTTCCAGAGGCATTGCTGGATTTTGCGGACGTATTCTCTGAGAGGGGTTGCTCAGAACTACCTCCACATCGAGCCTATGACTGTGAGATTAGGTTAAAACCCGGGGCTAAATTGCCAAAGGCGAGGATGTTTAGTATTTCTGGTCCGGAGAGACAAGCTCTTAAAGACTACATCGCGGAGAGTTTAAGTAAAGGGCACATCCGGCCTTCATCCTCACCTGTAGCAGCGGGGTTTTTCTTCATTAAGAAAAAAGATGGGGGGTTACTCCCGTGTCTGGATTTCCGGGAGTTAAACCAGATTACGGTCCATGATCCCTACCCGATGCTGCTGATCCCTGATTTGTTCAACCAGGTGGCTGGTGCGAAGTGGTTTTCCAAACTTGACCTCAGGGGGGCATATAACCTCATAAGGGTCCGTCAGGGGGATGAGTGGAAGACGGCGTTTAATACCCCTGAGGGTCATTTTGAAAGCCTAGTTATGCCATTTGGGTTGACAACCGCGCCTGCTGTTTTCCAACATTTCATAAATGATGTATTCGCTCATGTGCTGGGGAAATTTGTGATTGTGTACCTGGATGATATCCTCATTTATTCAAGCGACCAGAACACTCATTTAGAGCATGTCAGGCAGGTGTTACAGTTGCTCCGTGAGAATAAGCTCTATGCTAAGCTTGAAAAATGCGTATTTTTTGTTCAGGAGTTGCCTTTTTTGGGATATATTGTGTCCGCTGCAGGGTTTAAAATGGACGTCGCGAAGGTGCAAGCGGTGCTGCGATGGGAACAGCCTGATAATCTAAAAGCGCTCCAGCGGTTCCTTGGGTTTGCCAACTATTATAGGAAGTTAATTAAGAATTTCTCTACTATAGCCAAACCGCTCACGGACATGACGAAAAAAGGTACCAATCTCACTATCTGGTCTGAGGATGCGGTGCGTGCATTTGAGCTTCTGAAAAAACGTTTTGCTTCAGCCCCCATTCTGGTGCAACCGGACGTATCTAAACCTTTTACGGTGGAGGTCGATGCGTCTGAGGTGGGAGTGGGGGCAGTACTGTCACAGGGCTCGTCCTTGAGCAATATGCGTCCATGCGCCTACTTCTCCAAGAAGCTGTCGCCTGCCGAACGGAATTACGACATCGGCAACAGGGAGTTGTTGGCCATCAAATTGGCTTTTGAGGAATGGCGACACTTCCTGGAGGGGGCGGCCCACCAGGTCACAGTCAACACCGACCATAAAAACCTGCTCTATCTGGAGTCGGCCAAGCGTCTGTCTCCCAGGCAGGCTCGCTGGGCATTGTTTTTTACACGTTTTAACTTTCTGGTGACTTACCGTCCTGGGGCTAAAAAGACCAAGGCGGATGCCTTGTCCAGGTGTTTTCTGGGGGGAGAACCTCGGGAAGATCCGGTACCCATCCTCCAGGAAGGTGTAGTGGTTTCGGCTCTCACGACTGAGGTAGAGGTGGAGATTGCCGAGGCCCAGGAGGAGGTACCGCCAGGACTTCCCGCTAATAAGTCATTCGTACCCCTTCATCTTCGTCTTAAAGTGTTGGGGGAACACCACGACTCTGTCCTGGCCGGTCATCCAGGGGTTAGGGGCACCTTGGAGCTGGTATCGCGCCGCTTCTGGTGGCCAAAAATCCGGCAGGACGTAGTCTCGTACGTGACAGCTTGCATCACGTGCGCCAGGGCCAAATCGCCCAGAACCCGTCCTGCTGGCACTCTACAGCCTCTGGGGGTACCTAGTAGGCCTTGGACAGAAATCTCCATGGACTTTATCACGGACTTGCCTGCTTCAGCGGGGAACACGGTCATCCTGGTGGTGGTTGATCGATTTTCGAAGATGGCGCATTTTGTGTCGTTGCCTTCCTTGCCCAACGCGAAGACGTTGGCTCAGGTCTTTGTGTAGGAGGTGGTCAGACTACACGGAGTTCCATCGGACATAGTGTCTGATAGGGGGACCCAGTTTGTGGCGAAGTTTTGGAAAGCCTTTTGCTCACGATTGGGGATCAAGTTGTCTCATTCGTCGGCGTTTCATCCGCAGTCAAATGGTCAAACTGAGCGCATGAACCAAAATCTGGAGCAGTATTTGTGATGTTTTGTGTCTGACAACCAAGAGGAGTGGTCGACGTTCCTTCCCTTGGCCGAGTTCACATTAAATAATCACCGCCAAGAATCATCGGGAGAGTCTCCGTTCTTTTGTGTTTATGGGCACCATCCTCAATTTTGTACCTTGCATCAGGGGGGCTCTGGGGGCGTCCCAGAGGAGGACCGGTTAGGAGTTCAACTATCATCGGTCTGGAGGAGTGTGAAACAGCGATTGCTGAGCATGAGTGCAAGGTACAAACGTGTGGCTGACGCTAGACGCGTGCAAGGTCCGGACCTGTGTGTGGGTGATTGGGTGTGGTTAGCTACTAAAAACATAAAACTCAAAATTCCATCATTGAAATTGGGTCCAAGGTTTATTGGCCCTTTTAAGATTGCTGCCATCATTAACCCGGTTGCTTATCGGTTGGACCTTCCTGCGGTATACAAGATACACAACGTGATTCACAGGGCTTTATTGAAAAAAGGAGGTAGGCTGTGTGGACACGACGCCGATGCCACCTCCAGTCATGGTGGATGGCAATTTAGAGTTTGAAGTCTCCAAGGTGGTGGACTCTCGAGTACTGCGCTGTTCTCTTCAGTATTTGGTACACTGGCGGGGGTATGGTCCGGAGGAGAGGTCTTGGGTACCAGCCTCGGACATACATGCGGATCGGCTGGTCAGTTCCTTTCACCGCCGTCATCCGGACAAGCCGGGTCCTATGAATCTTGAGGGCCCTGGGGTCCCTCGTAGAAGACTGGGTACTGTCATGTCGGACGCTATTCACACCACAGCGTCCGGCAGGCAGCGGTAGTTCCATCTCTGTCCACTATCGCCTCAGTGGCGCCGGCTTGATTTTACTCAGGTTATCGGGGGTTAATCTAGCTGGAAATCAGGTGGGATGTTTGGTCACGCCCACGGTCTTTAAATAGTCGTGCTGGCCTGTGGGCGTCGCCGATTATAGCTTGTGTTTTATGCCAAGTGGTCCCGGTCTGGAGAGGAGGTGTTGGAGAGAGAAATTCATATCTGGTGTCGTATGACCAAACATCCCACCTGATTTCCAGCTAGATTAACCCCAGATAACCTGAGTAAAATCAAGCCGGCGCCACTGAGGCTATAGTGGACGGAGATGGAACTACCGCTGCCTGCCGGACGCTGTGGTGTGAACAGCGTCCGACATGACAGTACCCCGTCTTCTACGAGGGACCCCAGGGCCCTCAAGACTCATAGGACCCGGCTTGTCCGGATGACGGCGGTGAAAGGAACTGACCAGCCGCTCCGCATGTATGTCTGAGGCTGGAACCCAAGACCTCTCCTCCGGACCATACCCCCGCCAGTGCACCAAATACTGAAGAGTACGGCGCAGTACTCGAGAGTCCACCACTTTGGAGACTTCAAACTCTAAATTGCCATCCACCATGACTGGAGGTGGCATCGGCGTCGTGTCCACAGAGCCTACCACCTTTTTCAATAAAGACCTGTGAAACACGTTGTGTATCTTGTATACCGCAGGAAGCTCCAACCGAAAAGCAACCGGGTTTATGATGGCAGCAACCTTAAAAGGGCCAATAAACCTTGGACCCAATTTCAATGATGGAATTTTGAGTTTTATGTTTTTAGTAGCTAACCACACCCAATCACCCACACACAGGTCCGGACCTGGCACGCGTCTAGAGTCAGCCACACGTTTGTATCTTGCACTCATGCTCAGCAATCGCTGTTTCACACTCCTCCAGACCGATGATAGTTGAACTCCTAACCGGTCCTCCTCTGGGACGCCCCCAGAGCCCCCCTGATGCAAGGTACAAAATTGAGGATGGTGCCCATAAACACAAAAGAACGGAGACTCTCCCGATGATTCTTGGCGGTGATTATTTAATGCGAACTCGGCCAAGGGAAGGAACGTCGACCACTCCTCTTGGTTGTCAGACACAAAACATCGCAAATACTGCTCCAGATTTTGGTTCATGCGCTCAGTTTGACCATTTGACTGCGGATGAAATGCCGACGAATGAGACAACTTGATCCCCAATCGTGAGCAAAAAGCTTTCCAAAACTTTGCCACAAACTGGGTACCCCTATCAGACACTATGTCCGACGGAACTCCGTGCAGTCTGACCACCTCCTGCACAAAGACCTGAGCCAACGTCTTCGCGTTGGGCAAGGAAGTCAACGACACAAAATGCGCCATCTTCGAAAATCGATCAACCACCACCAGGATGACCGTGTTCCCCGCCGAGGCAGGCAAGTCTGTGATAAAGTCCATGGAGATTTCTGTCCATGGCCTACTAGGTATCCCCAGAGGCTGTAGAGTGCCAGCAGGACGGGTTCTGGGCGACTTGGCCCTGGCGCACGTGATGCAAGCTGTCACGTAGGAAACCACATCCTGCCGGATTTTTGGCCACCAGAAGCGGCGCGATACCAGTTCCAAGGTGCCCCTAACCCCTGGATGACCGGCCAGGACCGAGTCGTGGTGTTCCCCCAACACTTTAAGACGAAGATGAAGGGGTACGAACGACTTATTAGCGGGAAGTCCTGGTGGTACCTCCTCCTGGGCCTCGGCAATCTCCGCCTCTACCTCAGTCGTGAGAGCCGAAACCACTACACCTTCCTGGAGGATGGGTACCGGCTCTTCCCGAGGTTCTCCCCCCGGAAAACACCTGGACAAGGCATCCGCCTTGGTGTTTTTCGCCCCAGGACGGTAAGTCACCAGAAAGTTAAAACGTGTAAAAAACAATGCCCAGTGAGCCTGCCTGGGAGACAGACGCTTGGGCGACTCCAGATAGAGCAGGTTTTTATGGTCGGTGATGACTGTGACCTGGTGAGCTGCCCCCTCCAAGAAGTGTCGCCATTCCTCAAAAGCCAATTTGATGGCCAACAACTCCCTGTTGCCGATGTCGTAATTCCGTTCGGCCGGCGACAGCTTCTTGGAGAAGTAGGCGCATGGACGCAAATTGCTCAAGGACGAGCCCTGTGACAGTACTGCCCCCACTCCCACCTCAGACGCATCGACCTCCACCGTAAAAGGTTTAGATACGTCCGGTTGCACCAGAATGGGGGCTGAAGCAAAACGGTTCTTCAGAAGCTCAAATGCACGCACCGCATCCTCAGACCAGATAGTGAGATTGGTACCTTTTTTCGTCATGTCCGTGAGCGGTTTGGCTATAGTAGAGAAATTCTTAATAAACTTCCTATAATAGTTGGCAAACCCAAGGAACCGCTGGAGCGCCTTTAGATTACCAGGCCGTTCCCATCGCAGCACCGCTTGCACCTTCGCGGCATCCATCTTAAACCCTGCGGCGGACACAATATATCCCAAAAAAGGCAACTCTTGAACAAAAAACACGCATTTTTCAAGCTTAGCATAGAGCTTATTCTCACGGAGCAGCTGTAACACCTGCCTGACATGCTCTAAATGAGTGTCCTGGTCGCTCGAATAAATAAGGATATCATCCAGGTACACAATCACAAATTTCCCCAGCAAATGAGCAAATACATCATTTATGAAATGTTGAAACACAGCAGGCGCGGTTGTCAACCCAAATGGCATAACTAGGCTTTCAAAATGACCCTCAGGGGTATTAAATGCCGTCTTCCACTCATCCCCCTGACGGACCCTTATGAGGTTATATGCCCCCCTGAGGTCAAGTTTGGAAAACCACTTCGCACCAGCCACCTGGTTGAACAAATCAGGGATCAGAGGCATCGGGTAGGGATCACGGACCGTAATCTGGTTTAACTCCCGGAAATCCAGACACGGGCGTAACCCCCCATCTTTCTTCTTAATAAAGAAAAACCCCGCTGCTACAGGTGAGGATGAAGGCCGGATGTGCCCTTTACTTAAACTCTCCGCAATGTAGTCCTTAAGAGCTTGTCTCTCCGGACCAGAAATACTAAACATCCTCGCCTTAGGCAATTTAGCCCCGGGTTTTAACCTAATTTGACAGTTATAGGCTCAATGTGGAGGTAGTTCTGAGCAACCCCTCTCAGAGAATACGTCCGCAAAATCCAGCAATGCCTCCGGAAGGCTGGACTTCACGGCGGACACACATGTGGCCAAGCAATTTTCCTGGCAGAAACTGCTCCACTGGACTATGTCCTGGGTTCTCCAGTCAATCACCGGGTTGTGCTTAGACAACCATGGGAAACCCAGGACTATTTGTGCTGGGAGATTATTGAGTACCCTACATGTAACCCACTCAGAATGTAGGACCCCAATGTGGAGTTTAACCTCAGCTACAAACTCAGTAATCTCCCCCTCTGGGAGGGGAGCGGCATTAATGGTAACCACGCGAATAGGATGAGGGAGTTTTTCGATCTTGAAACCTGCCATGCGTGCAAACTCCTCATCCATGAGATTGGTGGCTGAACCGCTATCCACAAACACTGATATTGGTAGCTCTCTGCCCGCAATAATAACCTTGGCAGGGAGCATACATTGAGATACCATCATGGAGGATATGCATACGCTCAGTTGGGCCTCCTCCATACCCTCTGAGCTTACCAGTTTTCCGCCGGTGCGACTTTCTTTGGTAGCACAGGACAAGCATTTACATAATGATCTCTTTTACCACAGTAAAAACATGCTCCATGCTTCCTGAACCCAGGAACGCGACGCTGCACATGTGATACCCCAGCGATTTGCATAGGTTCCGTGGGCTCACCTGCAGCAACCACACTGGCACCCTTGCTTTCCCCCAGAGGCAGCGTCTCCTGCGCCCCTTGACGCAAACGGCGATCAATACGGATAACCAAACTCATGGCAGATTCTAACGAAGCAGGAGTCTCATACATCAGGAGGGCCTGTTTAACTCTTTCTGAGACCCCATGAATAAACTGACTCCGCAGCGCTGGGTCGTTCCACTGTGTGTCTACTGCCCAACGGCGAAATTCTGAACAATAGTCTTCCGCCATACGTTCCCCCTGACGGAGGGCGCGGATCTTATATTCTGCTAAAGCCAATCTGTCGGGATCATCATAAATGAGCCCGAGTGCTGAAAAAACATTCTCAACCGAATGAAATGTAGCAGAGTCGGCTGGTAAGGAAAACGCCCATGCTTGGGGGTCCCCACTCAGTAATGATAACACCAGACCCACCCGCTGAGCCTCATTACCTGAGGAGACCGGGCGCATGCGAAAGTATAACTTGCAGGCCTCCCGAAAGATGACAAATTTGCTGCGTTCCCCAGAAAATCGTTCAGGCAGCGGAATCTTAGGCTCTGCACCTGCACCAGCAGAAGCCGCCTGCACATTAGCTACAACCAGGCCCTGCTGCTGAACTGCCCCCTTCAACTCGGTGACCTGTACGGACAGCGCCGCCAACTGGCGGTTTATGGAAGTCATGGAATCCATGGAAAAATGTTGGGCCGATTATAATGTTATGCGAGGCTTAGGTCGAAGGAGGCTGACAAAACCCGGGCCCCTGCGGAGTCCCTCAAACTAGGGAAAACCCTGTCTGACCCTCAACCCAGGGTTTTTGCTAAAGGTGCAAATGCCTGAGCCTCCAGCCTCTCCTTATCTCCTGCTCAGCCCTAAGCTGAACCCTCCACCCTCCACCCAGTGAGTTGTAAAACCACCAAAGCCCACACAGTAATGACAGACAGGGAGAACTCAAACCACACCGCGCCGCAACCACACAGGACAATACCGTAATGTGAACAGGGCAAAACAAAGCACAAATATGGGAAGGCGAAAAAGGTAACAACGGATCATACGCCACCAGATATGAATTTCTCTCTCCAACACCTCCACTCCAGACCGGAACCACTTGGCACAAAACACAAGCTATAATCGGCGATGCCCACAGGCCAGCACGACTATTTAAAGACCGTGGGCGTGACCAAACATCCCACCTGATTTCCAGCTAGATTAACCCCAGATAACCTGAGTAAAATCAAGCCGGCGCCACTGAGGCTATAGTGGACGGAGATGGAACTACCGCTGCCTGCCGGACGCTGTGGTGTGAACAGCGTCCGACATGACACCTACAGGGACTGGGAGAAATTCTTGCCACACCTCCTGTTTGCCTATCGGGAGGTGCCCCAAGAATCCGTGGGGTTCTCCCCGTTCGAGCTGGTATACGGGAGACGGGTAAGGGTACCCCTAGACTTAGTGCTGGAACACTGGGAAGGGGAGGGCCTCATAGAAGGGGTACCTATTGTACCCTATGTGCTGGAATTCCGAGACCGCCTACAGGAGCTGACTCAGGCTGTACGTGAGAACATGCAGGCGACCCAGCGGCGCCAGCGCATATGGTACGATCGGAGGGCCAGAGAGCGCACCTTTGAAATAGGACAGAAGGTCCTGGTATCAGAGCCCACTAAGCAGAATAAGTTTCAAGCTGCACGGCAGGGGCCCTACCAGGTAGTGGGGAAAATAGCCGACACAACCTATAATGTCGCCGATTGTGACGACCCCAGGGTTATCCGCATGTTCCACATGAATATGCTGAAGCCCTATCGGGAGCGCCCTATGTTTATAAAATGGAAAGAGGGAGGCATATCTAAAGAAGAATATAATGCTGTCTGCAGAACCTGCAGGGCACAAATCAGATTACTAAAGCTGAAAATGAATTGAGGCTTGCAAGAGATGTCAAAAGCAATAATAAAGGATTTTGGGGATATGTCAAAAGTAAAAGAAAAGTCAAAGATGCTATAGGATTTTTACAGGATGAAAATGATGAAATGGTAAGACAGGATGTTGAGAAGGCTGAACTTTTAAATTCCTATTTTGCATCTGTTTTCTCTCAGAAAGGAAATGTAACATCAACTGTTATTAAGGGAATTAAGGGAATAGAAGAATCCAGGATATCTATAAACAGAAAGATAGTGAGGAAACACTTAGCTAACCTAAATGAATTCAAGTCTCCAGGTCCAGATGAATTACACCCCGAGTACTGAAGGAGATAGCAGAAGAAATTTTTGAACCCCTCTCCATAATCTTTGAAAATTCTTGGAGAACAGGAGAAGTGCCAGAAGACTGGAGAAGAGCAAATGTTGTTCCTATCTTCAAAAAGGGGAAGAAGGTGGACCCAGGCAACTATAGGCCGGTGAGTCTGACTTCTATACTAGGAAAGATCTTTGAACAAATTATTAAACAACATGTATGCCAATACCTGGATAAGAATGAAGTGATTAAACAGAGTCAGCATGGGTTTCTAACTAATAAGTCATGTCAGACTAACTTAATTTCCTTCTATGACGGTATTACTGATTGGGTGGATCAAGGAAATGCTGTAGATATAGTATATCTTGACTTCAGCAAAGCATTTGACAAAGTCTCTCATACAATCCTTATTGAAAAAATGACTAAGTATGGAATGGACAAGGCAACTGTTAGGTGGATTCATAACTGGCTTAGTGATCGGAGCCAAAGAGTGGTCGTAAATGGCTGCACATCCAGTTGGAAGAATGTCTCAAGTGGGGTACCACAGGGCTCTGTCCTGGGCCCTGTATTGTTCAACATCTTTATCAACGATTTAGATGAAGGAATTGAGGGTAAACTGATTAAATTTGCTGATGACACAAAGCTAGGAGGGATAGCTAATACTAGAGAAGAGAGAGAGAGGATTCAAAAAGATTTAAATAAACTGGAGAAATGGGCAGCAACTAACAGAATGGTTTTTAACAGGGAGAAATGCAAAGTACTACATCTGGGCAATAAAAATGAAAAAAGCATATATAGAATGGGAGGAATAGGGCTAAGTGACAGCACATGTGAAAAAGACTTGGGTATACTAATAGATCACAGACTGAATATGAGTCAACAGTGTGATGCAGCAGCAAAAAAGGCAAATGCAGTTCTAGGATGTATTAACAGAAGCATACAGTCTAGATCACGTGAAGTAATTATTTCCCTCTACTCCTCTTTGGTCAGACCTCATCTGGAATATTGTGTCCAATTTTGGGCACCACATTTTAAAAAAGACATCAACAAACTGGAGCAAGTTCAGAAAAGAGCGACCAGAATGGTGACCGGTCTGCAAACCCTGTCTTATGAGGAAAGGTTGCAGGATTTGGGAATGTTTAGTTTGCAAAAGAGAAGACTGAGAGGAGACTTAATAGCTGTCTACAAATATCTAAAGGGCTGTCACATTGTAGAAGGATCAACTTTATTCTCATTTGCACAAGGAAAGACTAGAAGCAATGGGATGAAGCTGAATGGGAGGAGACACAGATTAGATATTAGAAAAAACTTTTTGACAGTTAGAGTGATCAATGAGTGGAACAGGCTGCCACGAGAAGTGGTGAGTTCTCCTTCAATGGAAGTCTTCAGAGGCTGGACAGACATCTAACAGGGATGATTTAGCGAATCCTGCTTTGAGCAGGGGGTTGGACCAGATGGCCCAGGAGGTCCCTTTCAACTCTACGATTCTATGATTCTATGAGGTAGTGGCCATCTGTGCACCTGAAGCAGAGGATTTAGCCGGACTTCCCTTGCCGGATGTCTTAGGGGAAAGGACTCAGTCTAAAACATGGGACCAGGTACACTTGGGTGAAGACCTAGGCCCCCGGGAGAGACAGCAGGCGGAGGCGTTGTTGAGGCTGCGACAGAGGATGTTTTCAGAGAGACCGGGGTACACTCGCCTGGCACAACACAAGGTTGAGACCCAGGATCAGACCCCTCTGCGACAAAACCCCTTCCGCGTCCCTGAGTCTGTACGAGAGGGGATGCGACAAGAGATACAAGAGATGTTGCATTTAGGGGTCATTGATGAGTCAGATAGTCCCTGGGCATCCCCCGTAGTGTTAGTGCCCAAGAAGGATGGGACTACACGGTTTTGTGTAGACTATCGTAAGCTCAATGAGAAAACAGTGACGGATGCATATCCCATGCCGCGTGTGGATGAGTTGTTAGACCGGCTGGCGGAGGCAAAATATTTGACCACCATCGATCTATGCAAAGGCAACTGGCAGATTCCCCTTAGTCCTGACGCTATTCCCAAGTCGGCATTTGTCACCCCGTTCGGCTTAGTCCAGTTTCGAGTTATGCCATTCGGGATAAAGAATGTCTCGGCGACCTTCCAAAGACTGGCTGACCGGCTTCTGGATGGTCTCCAGGACTATGCTTGTGCCTACCTGGACGACATCGCCATCTACAGTGCGACATGGGAAGAGCATCTAAATCACCTAGAGACAGTATTGGACAGGATCCACCAGGCCGGAATCACCCTGAACCCAAACAAGTGTCACGTGGGCAAAGCAGAGGTTCAGTATTTAGGGCATTTGGGGGGAAGTGGGAAACAGCGACCAGAACCAGCCAAGATTGAGGCCATAGCCAAATGGCCCATCCCACGCACTAAAACCCAGGTCATGGCGTTTCTAGGGACAGCGGGGTATTACAGGAAATTTGTTCCCAATTACAGCAGCGTAGCCAAGCCCCTCCCTGATTTGACCCGTAAGAACCAACCCCGCCAGGTAACCTGGACCTCAGAGTGTGAGGAAGCCTTCCGCCAACTAAAGGACACCCTCACCAATACCCCTGTATTGGCCGCACCCGATCCAACTAAACGTTTCCTTGTTCATACGGACGCTTCTATGTTTGGATTGGGGGCAGTACTGAGCCAAGTCGGGCCGGACGGCCAAGAACACCCCCGGTAGCTTACCTGAGTCGGAAACTACTGCCCCGTGAAGTAAGCTATGCGGCCATCGAGAAGGAGTGCCTGGCGGTAGTATGGGCACTCAAGAAGTTGCAACCATATTTGTATGGACGACAGTTTTCCCTTCTAACGGACCATAATCCCCTAGTTGGCTTAATTGGGTCTCCGGAGACAACGCCAGATTGCTGCAGTGGAGTTTAGCCCTACAACCTCTGGACTTCACCATCCACTACAGACCCGGCAAACAAAACGGTAACGCCGATGGACTAAGTTGACAAACGGAACTTGTACCAACCCCATAAACTTCGGTCATCCCCAAACCGATCCGCTGAGGATCAGACTGTGTATGCCGATCGCGTCACTGAAAAGGGGAGCCGTGTTACAGAACCACTCAGCACCCAGAATATGTTGTGCAGTTATATGTATATATAATAGGTTCCTTGTGAGATGCATGTCCCTAATGTATCAGCAGTGTCCGACCTCCCCCCACCTTTGTAATTCCCACAGTAAACATCCGCAGGCTCCGGCCACCTGCGGCTTTTGTAATGCATGTCTTGCCTGACGCTTGTCTATTGGCCGGCCCTCTGTATCTGTGTAATATATTCTGTGTCCAGTGAGTAAAGTGTTGTCAGACTGGAAATACATGGAGAAGCAGTGATCTTTTATATGCGCCATGCACTCAGAGGAATTCCAGCCAGCGTCATTCATTCAGACTCCAGCCAACGCAGAGCGGACCTCCGAAAACACGGGGTGGTACTGAAAGAGGTACCCCAGCTTGGAAGACCCCGTTACAATGACGACCGGACAGCTCCTCCTCAATGATAGAGATGACGAACGGACTGCTCCCCCACAATGATAGAGATGACGACCGGACTGCTCCTCCACAATGATAGAGAAGACGTCCGGACTGCTCCCCCCACAATGATAGAGATGGCGACCGGACTGCTCCTCCACAATGATAGAGATGACGTCCGGACTGCTCCTCCACAATGATAGTGATGAAGACCAGACTGCTCCTCCACAATGATAGAGATGACGACCGGACTGCTCCTCCACAATGATAGAGATTACGACCGGACTGCTCCCCCCACAATAATAGAGATGATGAGCTGACTCCTCCCCCGCAAAGATAGAGATGATGACTGGACTGCTTCCCCCACAATGATAGAGATGACGACCGGACTGCTCCTCCACAATGATAGAGATGACGACCGGACTGCTCCTCCACAATGATAGAGATGACGACCGGTCTGCTCCTCCACAATGATAGAGATGATTACCGGACTGCTCCCCCCACAATGATAGAGATGACAACTGGGCTGCTCCCCCACAATGATAGAGATGACGACCGGACTGCTCCCCCACAATGATAGAGATGACGACCGGACTGCTCCTCCACAATGATAGAGATTACGACCGGACTGCTCCCCCCACAATAATAGAGATGATGAGCTGACTCCTCCCCCGCAAAGATAGAGATGATGACTGGACTGCTTCCCCCACAATGATAGAGATGACGACCGGACTGCTCCTCCACAATGATAGAGATGACGACCGGACTGCTCCCCCACAATGATAGAGATGACGACCGGTCTGCTCCTCCACAATGATAGAGATGATTACCGGACTGCTCCCCCCACAATGATAGAGATGACAACTGGGCTGCTCCCCCACAATGATAGAGATGACGACCGGACTGCTCCCCCACAATGATAGAGATGACGACCGGACTGCTCCTCCACAATAATAGAGATGACGACCGGACTGCTCCCCCACAATGATAGAGATGATGACCAGACTGCTCCCCCCACAATCATAGAGATGACAACCGGGCTGCTCCCCCACAATGATAGAGGTGACGACCGGACTGCTTCCCCACAATGATAGAGATGATGACCGGACTGCTCCCCCCACAATGATAGAGATGACAATCGGGCTGCTCCCCCACAATGATTGAGATGACGACCGGACTGCTCCCCCTCAATGATAGAGATGACGACCGGACTGCTCCCCCCACAATGATAGAGATGACGTCCGGACTGCTCCTCTACAATGATAGAGATGACGACCGGACTGCTCCTCCACAATGATAGAGATGATGACCGGACTGCTCCCCCACAAAAATAGAGATGACGACCGGACTGCTCCACCACAATGATAGAGATGATGACCGGACTGCTTCCCCCACAATGATAGAGATGACGACCGGACTGCTCCCCACAATGTTAGGGATGACGACCGTACTGCTCCCCCCACAATGATAGAGATGACGACCGGACTACTCCTCCACAATGATAGAGATGATGACCGGACTGCTCCCCCCACAATGATAGAGATGATGAGCGGACTGCTTCTCCACAATGATAGAGATGATGACTGGACTGCTCCCCCATAATGATAGAGATGACGACTGGACAGCTCCCCCACAAAGATAGAGATGAAGACCGGACTGCTCCCTCACAATGACAGAGATGACGAACGGACTGCTCCCCACACAATGATAGAGATGATGACCGGACTGCTTCCCTCACAATGATAGAAATGACGACCGGACTGCTCCCTCACAATGACAGAGATGACGAACGGACTGCTCCCTCCACAAAGATAGAGATGAAGACCGGACTGCTCCCTCACAATGACAGAGATGACGAACGGACTGCTCCCCACACAATGATAAAGATGATGACCAGACTGCTTCCCTCACAATGATAGAAATGACGACCGGACTGCTCCTCCACAATGATAGAGATGACGACCGGACTGCTCCCTCCACAAAGATAGAGATGATGACCAGACTGCTTCCCTCACAATGATAGAAATGACGACCGGACTGCTCCTCCACAATGATAGAGATGACGACCGGACTGCTCCATCCACAATGATAGAGATGACGACCAGACTGCTCCCCCACAAAGATAGAGATGACGACCGGACTGCTCCTCCACAATGATAGAGATGACGACCGGACTGCTCCTCCACAAAGATAGAGATGATGACTGGACTTCTACTCCACAATGATAGAGATGACGACCGGACTGCTCCTCCACAATGATAGAGATGACGACCTGACTGCTCCCCCACAATGATAGAGATCACCACCGGGCTGCTCCCTCCACAATGATATAGATGACGACCGGACTTCTCCCTCACAATGATAGACATGACGACCGGACTGCTCCCCCACAATGATAGAGATGACGACCGGAATGCTCCCCCACAATGGTAGAGATGACGACCGGACTGCTTCTCCACAATGATAGAGATGATGACCGAACTGCTCCTCCACAATGATAGAGATGATGACCGGACTGCTCCTCCACAGTGATAGAGATGACGACCGGACTGCTTCCCCACAATGATAGAGATGATGACCGGACTGTTCCTCCACAATGACAGAGTTGATGACCGGACTGTTCCTCCACAATGATAGAGTTGACGACCGGACTGCTTCTGCACAATGATAGAGATGATGACAGGACTGCTCCTCCACAATGATAGAGATGATGACCGGACTGCTTCTCCACAATGATAGAGATGACGACTGGACTGCTTCTCCACAATGATAGAGATGATGACCGGACTGCTCCCCCACAATGATAGAGATGATGACCGGACTGTTCCTCCACAATGATAGAGATGACGACCGGACTGCTTCTCCACAATGATAGAGATGACGACTGGACTGCTTCTTCACAATGATAGAGATGACGACCGGACTGCTTCTGCACAATGATAGAGATGATGACCGGACTGCTCCTCCACAATGATAGAGATGATGACCGGACTGTTCCTCCACAATGATAGAGATGACGACCGGACTGCTTCTCCACAATGATAGAGATGACGACTGGACTGCTCCTCCACAATGATAGAGATGATGACCGGACTGCTCCTCCACAGTGATAGAGATGATGACCGGACTGGTCCCCCACAATGATAGAGTTGATGACCGGACTGCTCCTCCACAGTGATAGAGATGACGACCGGACTGCTCCCCCTCAATGATAGAGATAATGTCCGGACTGCTCCCCCCACAATGATAGAGATGATGACCGGACTGCTCCCCCACAATGATAGAGATGATGACCGGACTGCTCCCCCCACAATGATAGAGATGATGACCGGACTGCTCCCCCCACAATGATAGAGTTGATGACCGGACTGCTCCTCCACAGTGATAGAGATGACGACCGGACTGCTCCCCCTCAATGATAGAGATAATGACCGGACTGCTCCCCCCACAATGATAGAGATGATGACCGGACTGCTCCCCCCACAATGATAGAGATGATGACCGGACTGTTCCTCCACAATGACAGAGTTGATGACCGGACTGTTCCTCCACAATGATAGAGTTGACGACCGGACTGCTTCTGCACAATGATAGAGATGATGACCGGACTGCTCCTCCACAATGATAGAGATGATGACCGGACTGTTCCTCCACAATGATAGAGATGACGACCGGACTGCTTCTCCACAATGATAGAGATGACGACTGGACTGCTTCTCCACAATGATAGAGATGATGACCGGACTGCTCCTCCACAATGATAGAGATGATGACCGGACTGCTCCTCCACAGTGATAGAGATGATGACCGGACTGGTCCCCCACAATGATAGAGTTGATGACCGGACTGCTCCTCCACAGTGATAGAGATGACGACCGGACTGCTCCCCCTCAATGATAGAGATAATGACCGGACTGCTCCCTCCAAAATGACAGAGATGATGACCGGACTGCTCCCCCACAAAGATAGAGATCACGGCCGGACTGCTCCCCCACAATGATAGAGATGACGTCCGGACTGCTCCCCCACAAGGATAGAGATGACGACCGGGCTGCTCCCCCACAATGATAGAGATGACGACCGGACTGCTCCCCCCACAATGATAGAGATGACGTCCGGACTGCTCCTCCACAATGATAGAGATGACGTCCGGACTGCTCCCCTACAATGATAGAGATGACGACCGAACTGCTCCCCCACAATGATAGAGATGACGACCGGACTGCTTACCCACAATGATAGAGATGACGACCGGACTGCTCCCCCCACATTGATAGAGATGACGTCCGGACTGCTCCCCCACAATGATAGAGATGACGTCCGGACTGCTCCCCCCATAATGATAGAGATGACGTCCGGACTGCTCCCCCACAATGATAGAGATAACATCCGGACTGCTCCCCCACAAAGATAGAGATGACAACCGAACTGCTCCCCTTACAATGAGAAAGATGACGACCGGACTGCTCCCCCACAATGATAGAGATGATGACCAAACTGCTCCCCCCACAATGATAGAGATGACGACCGGACTGCTCCTCCACAAAAATAGAGATGATGACCGAACTGCTCAGCCAAAAAGATAGAGATGACGACCGGACTGCTCCCCCCACATTGATAGAGATGACGACCGGACTGCTCCTCCACAATGATAGAGATGACGACCGGACTGCTCCCCCCCCACAATGATAGAGATGACGACCGGACTGCTCCCGCCACAATGATAGAGATGACGACCGGACTTCTCCCCCACAATGATAGAGATGAAGACCGGACTGCTCCCCTAAAAAGATAGAGATGACGACCCGACTGCTCCCCCCACAATGATAGAGATGACGACCGGACTGCTCCCCCCACAAAGATAGAGATGACAAGCGGACTGCTCCCCTTACAATGATAGAGATGACGACCGGACTGCTCCCCCAAAATGATAGAGATGACGACCAGACTGCTCCCCCACAATGATAGAGATGATGACCCGACTGGTCCTCCGCAATGATAGAGATGACGACCGGACTGCTCCTCCACAATGATAGAGATGATGACCGAACTGCTCCCCCACAAAGATAGAGATGACGACCGGACTGCTCCCCCCACAATGATAGAGATGACGTCTGGACTGCTCCCCCACAATGATAGAGGTGACGACCGGACTGCTCCTCCACAATGATAGAGATGACGTCCGGACTGCCCCTCCACAACGATAGAGATGACGGCCAGACTGCTCCCTCCACAATGATAGAGATGATGACCGGACTGCTCCTCCATAATGATAGAGATGACAACCGGACTTCTCCCCCAAAAAGATAGAGATGACGACCCGACTGCTCCCCCCACAATGATAGAGATGACGACCGGACTTCTCCCCCAAAAAGATAGAGATGACGACCCGACTGCTCCCCCCACAATGATAGAGATGACGACCGGACTGCTCCCCCACAAAGATAGAGATGACAAGCGGACTGCTCCCCTTACAATGATAGAGATGACGACCGGACTACTCCTCCACAATGATAGAGATGACGACCGGACTGCTCCCCCCCCACAATGATAGAGATGACGACCGGACTGCTCCCCCACAATGATAGAGATAACGACCAGACTTCTCCCCCACAATGATAGAGATGACGACCGGACTGCTCCCCCAAAAAGATAGAGATGACGACCCGACTGCTCCCCCCACAATGATAGAAATGACGACCGGACTGCTCCCCCACAAAGATAGAGATGACAAGCGGACTGCTGCCCTTACAATGATAGAGATGACGACCGGACTGCTCCCCCAAAATGATAGAGGTGACGACCAGACTGCTCCCCCACAATGATAGAGATGATGACCAAACTGGTCCTCCGCAATGATAGAGATGACGACGGGACTGCTCTCCCCACAATGATAGAGATGATGACCGAACTGCTCCCCCACAAAGATAGAGATGACGACCGGACTGCTCCCCCCACAATGATAGAGATGATGACCGGGCTGCTACCCCACAATGATAGAGATGACGACCGGACTGCTCCCCCCACAATGATAGAGATGACGACCGGACTGCTCCTCCACAATGATAGAGATGACGACCGGACTGCTCCCCCCACAATGATAGAGATGATGACCGAACTGCTCCCCCACAATGATAGAGATGATGACAGGACTACTCCCCCACAATGATAGAGATGACGACCCGACTGCTCCCCCCACAATGATAGAGATGACGACCGGACTGCTCCCCCAAAAAGATAGAGATGACGACCCGACTGCTCCCCTTACAATGATAGAGATGACGACCGGACTGCTCCCCCACAATGATAGAGATGATGACCGGGCTGCTACCCCACAATGATAGAGATGACGACCGGACTGCTCCTCCACAATGATAGAGATGACGACCGGACTGCTCCCCCAACAATGATAGAGATGATGACCGGACTGCTCCCCCACAATGAGAGAGATGATGACCGACCTGCTCCCCTTACAATGATAGAGATGACGACCCGACTGCTCCCCTTACAATGATAGAGATGACGACCGGACTGCTCCCCCCACAATGATAGAGATGATGACAGGACTACTCCCCCACAATGATAGAGATGACGACCGGACTGCTCCCCTTACAATGATAGAGATGACGACCCGACTGCTCCCCTTACAATGATAGAGATGACGACCGGACTGCTCCCCCCACAATGATAGAGATGATGACCGGGCTGCTACCCCACAATGATAGAGATGACGACCCGACTGCTCCCCTTACAATGATAGAGATGACGACCGGACTGCTCCCCCCACAATGATAGAGATGATGACCGGGCTGCTACCCCACAATGATAGAGATGACGACCCGACTGCTCCCCTTACAATGATAGAGATGACGACCGGACTGCTCCCCCCACAATGATAGAGATGATGACCGGGCTGCTACCCCACAATGATAGAGATGACGACCCGACTGCTCCCCTTACAATGATAGAGATGACGACCGGACTGCTCCCCCCACAATGATAGAGATGATGACCGGGCTGCTCCTCCACAATGATAGAGATGACGACCCGACTGCTCCCCTCACAATGATAGAGATGACGACCGGACTGCTCCCCCCACAATGATAGAGATGACGACCGGACTGCTCCTCCACAATGATAGAGATGACGACCGGACTGCTCCCCCAACAATGATAGAGATGATGACAGGACTACTCCCCCACAATGATAGAGATGACGACCGGACTGCTGCCCCAAAAAGATAGAGATGACGACCCGACTGCTCCCCCCACAATGATAGAGATGACGACCGGACTGCTCCCCCAAAAAGATAGAGATGACGACCCGACTGCTCCCCTTACAATGATAGAGATGATGACCGGACTGCTCCCCCACAATGATAGAGATGATGACCCGACTGGTCCTCCGCAATGATAGAGATGATGACGGGACTGCTCCCCCCACAATGATAGAGATGATGACCGAACTGCTCCCCCACAATGATAGAGATGACGACCGGACTGCTCCCCCACAATGATAGAGATGACGACCGGGCTGCTACCCCACAATGATAGAGATGACGACCGGACTGCTCCCCCACAATGATAGAGATGACGACCGGGCTGCTACCCCACAATGATAGAGATGACGACCGGACTGCTCCCCCACAATGAAAGAGATGACGACCGGACTGCTCCCCCACAATGATAGAGATGACGACCGGGCTGCTACCCCACAATGATAGAGATGACGACCGGACTGCTCCCCCACAATGATAGAGATGACGACCGGACTGCTCCCCCACAATGATAGAGATCACGACCGGACTGCTCCCCCACAATGATAGAGATGATGACCGGACTGCTCCCCCCACAATGATAGATATGATGACCGGACTGCTCCCCCCGCAATGATAGAGATGACGACCGGGCTGCTACCCCACAATGATAGAGATGACGACCGGACTGCTCCCCCACAATGAAAGAGATGACGACCGGACTGCTCCCCCACAATGATAGAGATCACGACCGGACTGCTCCCCCACAATGATAGAGATGATGACCGGACTGCTCCCCCCACAATGATAGATATGATGATCGGACTGCTCCCCCCACAATGATAGAGATGACGACCGGGCTGCTACCCCACAATGATAGAGATGACGACCGGACTGCTCCCCCACAATGATAGAGATGACGACCGGACTGCTCCCCCACAATGATAGAGATCACGACCGGACTGCTCCCCCACAATGATAGAGATGATGACCGGACTGCTCCCCCCACAATGATAGATATGATGACCGGACTGCTCCCCCCGCAATGATAGAGATGATGACCAGAGTGCTCCCTCACAATGATAGAGATGATGACCGGACTGCTCCCCCACAATGATAGAGATGACGACCAGAGTGCTCCCCCACAATGATAGAGATGATGACCCGACTGGTCCTCCGCAATGATAGAGATGACGACGGGACTGCTCCTCCCACAATGATAGAGATGATGACCGAACTGCTCCACCACAAAGATAGAGATGACGACCGGACTGCTCCCCCACAATGATAGAGATGACGACCGGACTGCTCCTCCACAATGATAGAGATGATGACCGGACTGCTCCTCCACAATGATAGAGATGATGACCGGACTGCTCCCCCCACAATGATAGATATGATGACCGGACTGCTCCCCCCACAATGATAGAGATGATGACCAGAGTGCTCCCTCACAATGATAGAGATGATGACCGGACTGCTCCTCCACAATGATAGAGATGACGACCGGAATGCTCCCCCACAATGGTAGAGATGACGACCGGACTGCTTCTCCACAATGATAGAGATGATGACCGAACTGCTCCTCCACAATGATAGAGATGATGACCGGACTGCTCCCCCACAATGATAGAGATGATGACCGGACTGCTCCTCCACAATGATAGAGATGACGACCGGGCTGCTACCCCACAATGATAGAGATGACGACCGGACTGCTCCCCCACAATGATAGAGATGACGACCGGACTGCTCCCCCACAATGATAGAGATCACGACCGGACTGCTCCCCCACAATGATAGAGATGATGACCGGACTGCTCCCCCCACAATGATAGATATGATGACCGGACTGCTCCCCCCGCAATGATAGAGATGATGACCAGAGTGCTCCCTCACAATGATAGAGATGATGACCGGACTGCTCCCCCACAATGATAGAGATGACGACCAGAGTGCTCCCCCACAATGATAGAGATGATGACCCGACTGGTCCTCCGCAATGGTAGAGATGACGACGGGACTGCTCCTCCCACAATGATAGAGATGATGACCGAACTGCTCCACCACAAAGATAGAGATGACGACCGGACTGCTCCCCCACAATGATAGAGATGACGACCGGACTGCTCCTCCACAATGATAGAGATGATGACCGGACTGCTCCTCCACAATGATAGAGATGATGACCGGACTGCTCCCCCCACAATGATAGATATGATGACCGGACTGCTCCCCCCACAATGATAGAGATGATGACCAGAGTGCTCCCTCACAATGATAGAGATGATGACCGGACTGCTCCTCCACAATGATAGAGATGACGACCGGACTGCTCCCCAACAATGATAGAGATGATGACCGGACTGCTCCCCCCACAATGATAGAGATGATGACCGGACTGTTCCTCCACAATGACAGAGTTGATGACCGGACTGTTCCTCCACAATGATAGAGTTGACGACCGGACTGCTTCTGCACAATGATAGAGATGATGACCGGACTGCTCCTCCACAATGATAGAGATGATGACCGGACTGTTCCTCCACAATGATAGAGATGACGACCGGACTGCTTCTCTACAATGATAGAGATGACGACTGGACTGCTTCTCCACAATGATAGAGATGATGACCGGACTGCTCCTCCACAATGATAGAGATGATGACCGGACTGCTCCTCCACAGTGATAGAGATGATGACCGGACTGGTCCCCCACAATGATAGAGTTGATGACCGGACTGCTCCTCCACAGTGATAGAGATGACGACCGGACTGCTCCCCCTCAATGATAGAGATAATGACCGGACTGCTCCCCCCAAAATGACAGAGATGATGACCGGACTGCTCCCCCACCAAGATAGAGATCACGGCCGGACTGCTCCCCCACAATGATAGAGATGACGTCCGGACTGCTCCCCCACAAGGATAGAGATGACGACCGGGCTGCTCCCCCACAATGATAGAGATGACGACCGGACTGCTCCCCCCACAATGATAGAGATCACGACCGGACTGCTCCCCCACAATGATAGAGATGATGACCGAACTGCTCCCCCACAAAGATAGAGATGACGACCGGACTGCTCCCCTACAATGATAGAGATGACGACTGGACTGCTCCCCCCACAATGATAGAGATGATGACCGAACTGCTCCCCCACAAAAATAGAGATGATGACCGAACTGCTCCCCCACAGAGATAGAGATGACGAGCGGACTGCTCCCCCACAATGATAGAGATGACGACTGGACTGCTCCCCCCACAATGATAGAGATGATGACTGAACTGCTCCCCCACAAAAATAGAGATGATGACCGAACTGCTCCCCCACAGAGATAGAGATGATGACCGAACTGCTCCCCCACAAAGATAGAGATGATGACCGAACTGCTCCCCCACAATGATAGAGATGACGTCCGGACTGCTCCCCCACACTGATAGAGATGACGACCGAACTGCTCCCCCACAATGATAGAGATGACGTCCGGACTGCTCCCCCACAATGATAGAGATGACGTCCGGACTGCTCCCCTACAATGATAGAGATGAGGACCGGACAGCTCCTCCACAATGATAGAGATGACGACCGGACTGCTCCTCCACAATGATAGAGATGACGACCGGACTGCTCCCCCACAATGATAGAGATGACGTCCGGACTGCTCCCCCACACTGATAGAGATGACGACCGAACTGCTCCCCCACAATGATAGAGATGACGTCCGGACTGCTCCCCCACAATGATAGAGATGACGTCCGGACTGCTCCCCCCACAATGATAGAGATGAGGACCGGACTGCTCCCCCACAATGATAGAGATGACGACCGGACTGCTCCTCCACAATGATGGAGATGACGACCGAACTGCTCCCCCACAATGATAGAGATGACGACCGAACTGCTCCCCCACAATGATAGAGATGACGTCCGGACTGCTCCCCCACAATGAAAGAGATGACGACCGGGCTGCTCCCCCACAATGATAGAGATGACGACCGGACTGCTCCCCCCACAATGATAGAGATCACGACCGGACTGCTCCCCCACAATGATAGAGATGACGACCGGACTGCTCCCCCCTCAATGATAGAGATGATGACCGAACTGCTCCCCCACAAAGATAGAGATGACGACTGGACTGCTCCCCCCACAATGATAGAGATGATGACCGAACTGCTCCCCCACAAAAATAGAGATGATGACCGAACTGCTCCCCCACAGAGATAGAGATGACGAGCGGACTGCTCCCCCACAATGATAGGGATGACGACTGGACTGCTCCCCTCACAATGATAGAGATGATGACTGAACTGCTCCCCCACAAAAATAGAGATGATGACCGAACTGCTCCCCCACAGAGATAGAGATGACGAGCGGACTGCTCCCCCACAATGATAGGGATGACGACTGGACTGCTCCCCTCACAATGATAGAGATGATGACCGAACTGCTCCCCCACAAAAATAGAGATGATGACCGAACTGCTCCCCCACAGAGATAGAGATGACGAGCGGACTGCTCCCCCACAATGATAGGGATGACGACTGGACTGCTCCCCTCACAATGATAGAGATGATGACCGAACTGCTCCCCCACAGAGATAGAGATGATGACCGAACTGCTCCCCCACAATGATAGAGATGACGACCGGACTGCTCACCCACAATGATAGAGATCACGGCCGGACTGCTCCCCCACAATGATAGAGATGACGTCCGGACTGCTCCTCCACAATGATAGAGATGATGACCGAACTGCTCCCCCACAAAGATAGAGATGATGACCGAACTGCTCCCCCACAATGATAGAGATGACGACCGGACTGCTCACCCACAATGATAGAGATCACGGCCGGACTGCTCCCCCACAATGATAGAGATGACGTCCGGACTGCTCATCCACAATGATAGAGATGACGACCGAACTGCTCCCCCACAATGATAGAGATGACGACCGGACTGCTCACCCACAATGATAGAGATCACGGCCGGACTGCTCCCCCACAATGATAGAGATGACGACCGAACTGCTCCCCCACAATGATAGAGATGACGACCGGACTGCTCCCCCACAATGATAGAGATGATGACCGAACTGCTCCCCCACAAAGATAGAGATCACGGCCGGACTGCTCCCCCACAATGATAGAGATGACGTCCGGACTGCTCCCCCACAATGATAGAGATGACGACCGAACTGCTCCCCCACAATGATAGAGATCACGGCCGGACTGCTCCCCCACAATGATAGAGATGACGTCCGGACTGCTCCCCCACAATGATAGAGATGACGACCGAACTGCTCCCCCACAATGATAGAGATGACGACCGGACTGCTCACCCACAATGATAGAGATCACGGCCGGACTGCTCCCCCACAATGATAGAGATGACGACCGAACTGCTCCCCCACAATGATAGAGATGACGACCGAACTGCTCCCCCACAATGATAGAGATGACGTCCGGACTGCTCCTCCACAATGATAGAGATGATGACCGAACTGCTCCCCCACAAAGATAGAGATGATGACCGAACTGCTCCCCCACAATGATAGAGATGACGACCGGACTGCTCACCCACAATGATAGAGATCACGGCCGGACTGCTCCCCTACAATGATAGAGATGACGACCGAAATGCTCCCCCCACAATGATAGAGATGACGACCGGACTGCTCCTCCACAATGATAGAGATGACGTCCTGACTGCTCCCCTACAATGATGGAGATGACGACCGAACTGCTTCCCCACAATGATAGAGATGACGACCGAACTGCTCCCCCACAATGATAGAGATGACGACCGGACTGCTCCCCTACAATGATAGAGATGACGACCTAACTGCTCCCCCACAATGATAGAGATGACGTCCGGACTGCTCCCCTACAATGATAGAGATGACGACCTAACTGCTCCCCCACAATGATAGAGATGACGACCGAACTGCTCCCCCACAATGATAGAGATGACGTCCGGACTGCTCCCCCACAATGATAGAGATGACGACCGAACTGCTCCCCCACAATGATAGAGATCACGGCCGGACTGCTCCCCCACAATGATAGAGATGACGACCAGACTGCTCACCCACAATGATAGAGATCACGGCCGGACTGCTCCCCCACAAAGATAGAGATGACGTCCGGACTGCTCCCCCACAATGATAGAGATGACGTCCGGACTGCTCCCCCACAATGATAGAGATGACGACCGAACTGCTCCCCCACAATGATAGAGATGACGACCGGACTGCTCACCCACAATGATAGAGATGACGTCCGGACTGCTCCTCCACAATGATAGAGATGACGACCGAACTGCTCCCCCCACAATGATAGAGATGACGACCAGACTGCTCCGCCCACAATGATAGAGATCACGACCGGCCTGCTCCCCCACAATGATAGAGATGACGACCGGACTGCTCCTCCCCAATGATAGAGATGACGACCGAACTGCTCCCCCCACAATGATAGAGATCACGACCGGACTGCTCCTCCCCAATGATAGAGATGACGACCGAACTGCTCCCCCCACAATGATAGAGATCACGACCGGACTGCTCCCCCACAATGATAGAGATGACGACCGGACTGCTCCTCCACAATGATAGAGATGACGACCGAACTGCTCCCCCCACAATGATAGAGATCACGACCGGACTGCTCCGCCCACAATGATAGAGATCACGACCGGCCTGCTCCCCTACAATGATGGAGATGACGTCCGGACTGCTCCCCTACAATGATAGAGATGACGTCCGGACTGCTCCCCCACAATGATAGAGATGACGTCCGGACTGCTCCCCCACAATTATAGAGATGACGACCGGACTGCTCCTCCACAATGATAGAGATCACGACCGGACTGCTCCCCCACAATGGTAGAGATGACATCCGGACTGCTCCCCCACAATGATAGAGATCACGACCGGACTGCTCTCCCACAATGAAAGAGATGGCGACCGGACTGCTCCCCCACAATGATAGAGATCACGACCGGACTGCTACCCCACAATGATAGAGATGACGTCCGGACTGCTCCCCACAATGATAGAGATGATGACCGGACTGCTCCCTCCACAATGATAGAGATGACGACGGGACTGCTCCCTCCACAATGATAGAGATGACGTCCGGACTGCACCCCACAATGTTAGAGATGATGACCGGACTGCTCCCTCCACAATGATAGAGATGACGTCCGGACTGCTGCTCCACAATGATAGAGATGACGTCCGGACTGCTCCCCTACAATGATGAAGATGACGACCGAACTGCTCCCCCCACAATGATAGAGATGACGTCTGGACTGCTGCTCCACAATGATAGAGATCACGACCGAACTGCTCCCCCACAAAGATAGAGTTGACGACCGAACTGCTCCCCCACAATGATAGAGATGATGTCCGGACTGCTCCTCCACAATGATGGAGATGACGTCCGGACTGCTCTTCCACAATGATAGAGATGACGAACGGACTGCTCCCCCACAATGATAGAGATGACGTCCGGACTGCTCCTCCACAATGATGGAGATGACGTCCGGACTGCTCCCCCACAATGATAGAGATGACGACCGAACTGCTCCCCCACAATGATAGAGATGACGTCCGGACTGCTCCTCCACAATGATGGAGATGACGTCCGGACTGCTCCTCCACAATGATGGAGATGACGTCCGGACTGCTCTTCCACAATGATAGAGATGACGTCCGGACTGCTCCCCCACAATGATAGAGATGACGTCCGGACTGCTCCTCCACAATGATGGAGATGACGTCCGGACTGCTCCCCCACAATGATAGAGATGACGACCGAACTGCTCCCCCACAATGATAGAGATGACGTCCGGACTGCTCCTCCACAATGATGGAGATGACGTCCGGACTGCTCCCCCACAATGATAGAGATGACGACCGAACTGCTCCCCCACAATGATAGAGATGACGTCCGGACTGCTCCTCCACAATGATGGAGATGACGTCCGGACTGCTCCTCCACAATGATGGAGATGACGTCCGGACTGCTCTTCCACAATGATAGAGATGACGAACGGACTGCTCCCCCACAATGATAGAGTTGACGACCGAACTGCTCCCCCACAATGATAGAGATGACGTCCGGACTGCTCCTCCACAATGATGGAGATGACGTCCGGACTGCTCTTCCACAATGATAGAGATGACGTCCGGACTGCTCCTCCACAATGATGGAGATGACGTCCGGACTGCTCTTCCACAATGATAGAGATGACGAACGGACTGCTCCCCCCACAATGATAGAGATGACGTCCGGACTGCTCCTCCACAATGATGGAGATGACGTCCGGACTGCTCTTCCACAATGATAGAGATGACGACGGGACTGCTCCCCCACAATGATAGAGATGACGACGGGACTGCTCCCCTACAATGATAGAGATGACGACCTAACTGCTCCCCCACAATGATAGAGATGACGACCGAACTGCTCCCCCACAATGATAGAGATGACGTCCGGACTGCTCCCCCACAATGATAGAGATGACGACCGAACTGCTCCCCCACAATGATAGAGATCACGGCCGGACTGCTCCCCCACGATGATAGAGATGACGACCAGACTGCTCACCCACAATGATAGAGATCACGGCCGGACTGCTCCCCCACAAAGATAGAGATGACGTCCGGACTGCTCCCCCACAATGATAGAGATGACGTCCGGACTGCTCCCCCACAATGATAGAGATGACGACCGAACTGCTCCCCCACAATGATAGAGATGACGACCGGACTGCTCACCCACAATGATAGAGATGACGTCCGGACTGCTCCTCCACAATGAAAGAGATGACGACCGAACTGCTCCCCCCACAATGATAGAGATGACGACCAGACTGCTCCGCCCACAATGATAGAGATCACGACCGGCCTGCTCCCCCACAATGATAGAGATGACGACCGGACTGCTCCTCCCCAATGATAGAGATGACGACCGAACTGCTCCCCCCACAATGATAGAGATCACGACCGGACTGCTCCTCCCCAATGATAGAGATGACGACCGAACTGCTCCCCCCACAATGATAGAGATCACGACCGGACTGCTCCCCCACAATGATAGAGATGACGACCGGACTGCTCCTCCACAATGATAGAGATGACGACCGAACTGCTCCCCCCACAATGATAGAGATCACGACCGGACTGCTCCGCCCACAATGATAGAGATCACGACCGGCCTGCTCCCCTACAATGATGGAGATGACGTCCGGACTGCTCCCCTACAATGATAGAGATGACGTCCGGACTGCTCCCCCACAATGATAGAGATGACGTCCGGACTGCTCCCCCACAATTATAGAGATGACGACCGGACTGCTCCTCCACAATGGTAGAGATGACATCCGGACTGCTCCCCCACAATGATAGAGATCACGACCGGACTGCTCTCCCACAATGAAAGAGATGGCGACCGGACTGCTCCCCCACAATGATAGAGATCACGACCGGACTGCTACCCCACAATGATAGAGATGACGTCCGGACTGCTCCCCACAATGATAGAGATGAT
Organism: Dendrobates tinctorius; assembly: GCF_039654945.1. NCBI lineage: Eukaryota > Metazoa > Chordata > Amphibia > Anura > Dendrobatidae > Dendrobates > Dendrobates tinctorius. The sequence goes on from NW_027361670.1 coordinate 174,297, forward strand.
GACCGGACTGCTCCCTCCACAATGGTAGAGATGACATCCGGACTGCTCCCCCACAATGATAGAGATCACGACCGGACTGCTCTCCCACAATGAAAGAGATGGCGACCGGACTGCTCCCCCACAATGATAGAGATCACGACCGGACTGCTACCCCACAATGATAGAGATGACGTCCGGACTGCTCCCCACAATGATAGAGATGATGACCGGACTGCTCCCTCCACAATGATAGAGATGACGACGGGACTGCTCCCTCCACAATGATAGAGATGACGTCCGGACTGCACCCCACAATGTTAGAGATGATGACCGGACTGCTCCCTCCACAATGATAGAGATGACGTCCGGACTGCTGCTCCACAATGATAGAGATGACGTCCGGACTGCTCCCCTACAATGATGAAGATGACGACCGAACTGCTCCCCCCACAATGATAGAGATGACGTCTGGACTGCTGCTCCACAATGATAGAGATCACGACCGAACTGCTCCCCCACAAAGATAGAGTTGACGACCGAACTGCTCCCCCACAATGATAGAGATGACGTCCGGACTGCTCCTCCACAATGATGGAGATGACGTCCGGACTGCTCTTCCACAATGATAGAGATGACGAACGGACTGCTCCCCCACAATGATAGAGATGACGTCCGGACTGCTCCTCCACAATGATGGAGATGACGTCCGGACTGCTCCCCCACAATGATAGAGATGACGACCGAACTGCTCCCCCACAATGATAGAGATGACGTCCGGACTGCTCCTCCACAATGATGGAGATGACGTCCGGACTGCTCCTCCACAATGATGGAGATGACGTCCGGACTGCTCTTCCACAATGATAGAGATGACGTCCGGACTGCTCCCCCACAATGATAGAGATGACGTCCGGACTGCTCCTCCATAATGATGGAGATGACGTCCGGACTGCTCCCCCACAATGATAGAGATGACGACCGAACTGCTCCCCCACAATGATAGAGATGACGTCCGGACTGCTCCTCCACAATGATGGAGATGACGTCCGGACTGCTCCCCCACAATGATAGAGATGACGACCGAACTGCTCCCCCACAATGATGGAGATGACGTCCGGACTGCTCCTCCACAATGATGGAGATGACGTCCGGACTGCTCTTCCACAATGATAGAGATGACGAACGGACTGCTCCCCCACAATGATAGAGTTGACGACCGAACTGCTCCCCCACAATGATAGAGATGACGTCCGGACTGCTCCTCCACAATGATGGAGATGACGTCCGGACTGCTCTTCCACAATGATAGAGATGACGTCCGGACTGCTCCTCCACAATGATGGAGATGACGTCCGGACTGCTCTTCCACAATGATAGAGATGACGAACGGACTGCTCCCCCCACAATGATAGAGATGACGTCCGGACTGCTCCCCCACAATGATAGAGATGATGACCGGACTGCTCCCTCCACAATGATAGAGATGACGACGGGACTGCTCCCTCCACAATGATAGAGATGACGTCCGGACTGCTGCTCCACAATGATAGAGATGACGTCCGGACTGCTCCCCTACAATGATGGAGATGACGACCGGACTGCACCCCAAAATGATAGAGATGATGACCGGACTGCTCCCTCCACAATGATAGAGATGACGTCCGGACTGCTCCCTCCACAATTATAGAGATGACGTCCGGACTGCTCCCCTACAATGATGGAGATGACGACCGAACTGCTCCCCCCACAATGATAGAGATGACGACCGGACTGCTCCCCCCACAATGATAGAGATGACGTCCGGATTGCTCCCCCACAATGATAGAGATGACGACCGGACTGCTCCCTCCACAATGATAGAGATGACGTCCGGACTGCTCCCCCACAATGATAGAGATGACGTCCGGACTGCTCCCCCCACAATGATAGAGATGACGTCCGGACTGCTCCTCCACAATGATGGAGATGACGTCCGGACTGCTCCTCCATAATGATAGAGATGACGACCGGACTGCTCCCCCACAATGATTTGAGATGACGACCGGACTGCTCCCCCCACAGTGATAGAGATCACGGTCGGACTGCTCCCCCACAATGATAGAGATGACGACCGGGCTGCTCCCCCACAATGATAGAGATGACGACCGGGCTGCTCCCCCACAATGATAGAGATGACGACCGGACTGCTCCCCCCACAATGATAGAGATGACGACCGGGCTGCTCCCCCACAATGATAGAGATGACGTCCGGACTGCTCCCCCACAATGATAGAGATGACGACCGGACTGCTCCTCCGCAATGATAGAGATGATGATCGGACTGCTCCCCTACAATGATAGAGATGACGACCGGACTGCTCCCCCACAATGATAGAGATGACGACCGGACTGCTCCCCCCACAAAGATAGAGATGACGACCGGACTGCTCCCCCACAATGATAGAGATGACGACCGGACTGCTCCCCCACAATGATTAGAGATGACGACCGGACTGCTCCCCCACAAAGATAGAGATCACGGCCGGACTGCTCCCCCACAATGATAGAGATGACGTCCGGACTGCTCCCCCACAATGATAGAGATGACGACCGGACTGCTCCCCCACAATGATAGAGATGACGACCGGACTGCTCCCCCACAATGATAGAGATCACGACCGGACTGCTACCCCACAAAGATAGAGATGACGACCTGACTGCACCCCACAATGATAGAGATGATGACCAGACTGCTCCCCCACAAAGATAGAGATCACGACCGGACTGCTCCCCCACAATGATAGAGATGACCGAACTGCTCCCCCACAAAGATAGAGATGATGACTGAACTGCTCCCCCACAATGATAGAGATGACGACTGGACTGCTCCCCCCACAATGATAGAGATGATGACCGAACTGCTCCCCCACAGAGATAGAGATGACGAGCGGACTGCTCCCCCACAAAGATAGAGATGACCGAACTGCTCCCCCACAATGATAGAGATGACGTCCGGACTGCTCCTCCACAATGATGGAGATGACGTCCGGACTGCTCCTCCACAATGATAGAGATGACGACCGGACTGCTCCCCCCACAATGATAGAGATGACGAACGGACTGCTCCCCCACAATGATAGAGATGACGACCGGACTGCTCCCCCACAATGATAGAGATGATGACCGGACTGCTCCCTCCACAATGATAGAGATGACGACCGGACTGCTCCCCTACAATGATGGAGATGACGACCGGACTGCACCCCACAATGATAGAGATGATGACCGGACTGCTCCCTCCACAATGATAGAGATGACGTCAGGACTGCTCCTCCACAATGATAGAGATGACGTCAGGACTGCTCCTCCACAATGATAGAGATGACGTCAGGACTGCTCCTCCACAATTATAGAGATGACGTCCGGACTGCTCCCCCACAATGATAGAGATGACGACCGGACTACTCCTCCACAATGATAGAGATGACGTCCGGACTGCTCCTCCACAATGATAGAGATGACGTCCGGACTGCTCCCCCACAATGATAGAGTTGACGACCGAACTGCTCCCCCACAATGATAGAGATGACGTCCGGACTGCTCCTCCACAATGATGGAGATGACGTCCGGACTGCTCTTCCACAATGATAGAGATGACGAACGGACTGCTCCCCCACAATGATAGAGATGACGTCCGGACTGCTCCTCCACAATGATGGAGATGACGTCCGGACTGCTCCCCCACAATGATAGAGATGACGACCGAACTGCTCCCCCACAATGATAGAGATGACGTCCGGACTGCTCCTCCACAATGATGGAGATGACGTCCGGACTGCTCCTCCACAATGATGGAGATGACGTCCGGACTGCTCTTCCACAATGATAGAGATGACGTCCGGACTGCTCCCCCACAATGATAGAGATGACGTCCGGACTGCTCCTCCACAATGATGGAGATGACGTCCGGACTGCTCCCCCACAATGATAGAGATGACGACCGAACTGCTCCCCCACAATGATAGAGATGACGTCCGGACTGCTCCTCCACAATGATGGAGATGACGTCCGGACTGCTCCCCCACAATGATAGAGATGACGACCGGACTGCTCCCCCACAATGATAGAGATGACGACCGGACTGCACCCCACAATGATAGAGATGATGACCAGACTGCTCCCTCACAAAGATAGAGATCACGACCGAACTGCTCCCCCACAAAGATAGAGATGATGACCGAACTGCTCCCCCACAATGATAGAGATGACGACTGGACTGCTCCCCCCACAATGATAGAGATGATGACCGAACTGCTCCCCCACAAAAATAGAGATGATGACCGAACTGCTCCCCCACAGAGATAGAGATGACGAGCGGACTGCTCCCCCACAATGATAGAGATGACCGAACTGCTCCCCCACAATGATAGAGATGACGTCCGGACTGCTCCTCCACAATGATAGAGATGACGACCGGACTGCTCCCCCCACAATGATAGAGATGACGAACGGACTGATCCCCCCACAATGATAGAGATGACGTCCGGACTGCTCCTCCACAATGATAGAGATGACGACCGGACTGCTTCCCCCACAATGATAGAGATGACGAACGGACTGCTCCCCCACAATGATAGAGATGATGACCGGACTGCTTCCTCCACAATGATAGAGATGACGTCCGGACTGCTGCTCCACAATGATAGAGATGACGAACGGACTGCTCCCCCACAATGATAGAGATGACGACGGGACTGCTCCCTCCACAATGATAGAGATGACGTCCGGACTGCTTCCCCCACAATGATAGAGATGACGAACGGACTGCTCCCCCACAATGATAGAGATGATGACCGGACTGCTCCCTCCACAATGATAGAGATGACGACGGGACTGCTCCCTCCACAATGATAGAGATGACGTCCGGACTGCTCCCCCACAATGATAGAGATGACGTCCGGACTGCTCCCTCCACAATGATAGAGATGACGACGGGACTGCTCCACCACAATGATAGAGATGACGTCCGGACTGCTCCCCTACAATGATAGAGATGATGACCGGACTGCTCCCTCCACAATGATAGAGATGACGTCCGGACTGCTCCCCCACAATGATAGAGATGACGTCCGGACTGCTCCCTCCACAATGATAGAGATGACGACGGGACTGCTCCCTCCACAATGATAGAGATGACGTCCGGACTGCTTCCCCCACAATGATAGAGATGACGAACGGACTGCTCCCCCACAATGATAGAGATGATGACCGGACTGCTCCCTCCACAATGATAGAGATGACGACGGGACTGCTCCCTCCACAATGATAGAGATGACGTCCGGACTGCTCCCCCACAATGATAGAGATGACGTCCGGACTGCTCCCTCCACAATGATAGAGATGACGACGGGACTGCTCCCTCCACAATGATAGAGATGACGTCCGGACTGCTCCCCCACAATGATAGAGATGACGTCCGGACTGCTCCCTCCACAATGATAGAGATGACGACGGGACTGCTCCCTCCACAATGATAGAGATGACGTCCGGACTGCTCCCCCACAATGATAGAGATGACGTCCGGACTGCTCCCTCCACAATGATAGAGATGACGACGGGACTGCTACCCCACAATGATAGAGATGACGTCCGGACTGCTCCCCTACAATGATAGAGATGATGACCGGACTGCTCCCTCCACAATGATAGAGATGACGACCGGACTGCTCCCCTACAATGATGGAGATGACGACCGAACTGCTCCCCCCACAATGATAGAGATGACGTCCGGACTGCTCCTCCACAATGATAGAGTTGACGACCGAACTGGTCCCCCACAATGATAGAGATGACGTCCGGACTGCTCCCCCACAATGATTAGAGATGACGACCGAACTGCTCCTCCACAATGATGGAGATGACGTCCGGACTGCTCCCCCACAATGATAGAGATGACGTCCGGACTGCTCCCCCACAATGATAGAGATGACGTCCGGACTGCTCCCCCACAATGATAGAGATGACGTCCGGACTGCTCCCCAATGATTAGAGATGACGACCGAACTGCTCCTCCACAATGATAGAGATGACGACCGGACTGCTCCTCCACAATGATGGAGATGACGTCCGGACTGCTCCCCCACAATGATAGAGATGACGTCCGGACTGCTCCTCCACAATGATAGAGTTGACGACCGAACTGCTCCTCCACAATGATGGAGATGACGTCCGGACTGCTCCCCCACAATGATTAGAGATGACGACCGGACTGCTCCCCCACAATGATAGAGATGACGTCCGGACTGCTCCCCCCACAATGATAGAGATCACGACCGGACTGCTCCCCCACAATGATAGAGATGACGACCGGACTGCTCCCCCACAATGATAGAGATGATGTCCGGACTGCTCCCCCACAATGATAGAGATGACGACCGGACTGCTCCCCCACAATGATAGAGATGACGACCGAACTGCTCCCCCCACAATGATAGAGATGACGACCGGACTGCTCCCCCACAATGATAGAGATGACGACCGGACTGCTCCCCCACAATGATAGAGATGACGACCGGACTGCTCCCCCACAATGATAGAGATGACGTCCGGACTGCTCCCCCACAATGATAGAGATGACGACCGGACTGCTCCCCCACAATGATAGAGATGACGACCGAACTGCTCCCCCCACAATGATAGAGATCACGACCGGACTGCTCCCCCACAATGATAGAGATGACGACCGGACTGCTCCTCCACAATGATGGAGATGACGACCGGACTGCTCCCCCACAATGATAGAGATGACGACCGGACTGCTCCCCCACAATGATAGAGATGACGACCGGACTGCTCCCCTACAATGATAGAGATGACGTCCGGACTGCTCCCCTACAATGATGGAGATGACGACCGGACTGCTCCCTCCACAATGATAGAGATGATGATCGGACTGCTCCCCCACAATGATAGAGATGACGACCGGACTGCTCCCCTACAATGATAGAGATGACGTCCGGACTGCTCCCCCACAATGATAGAGATGACGACCGGACTGCTCCCCCACAATGATAGAGATGATGATCGGACTGCTCCCCCACAATGATAGAGATGACGACCGGACTGCTCCCCTACAATGATAGAGATGACGTCCGGACTGCTCCCCCACAATGATAGAGATGACGACCGGACTGCTCCCCCACAATGATAGAGATGACGACCGGACTGCTCCCCCACAATGATAGAGATGATGACCGGACTGCTCCCCCACAATGATAGAGATGACGACCGGACTGCTCCCCCACAATGATGGAGATGACGACCGGACTGCTCCCCCACAATGATAGAGATGACGACCGAACTGCTCCCCCCACAATGATAGAGATGACGACCGGACTGCTCCCCCACAATGATAGAGATGATGACCGGACTGCTCACCCACAATGATAGAGATGATGACCGGACTGCTCCCCCACAATGATAGAGATGACGTCCGGACTGCTCCCCCACAATGATAGAGATGACGTCCGGACTGCTCCTCCACAATGATAGAGTTGACGACCGAACTGCTCCTCCACAATGATGGAGATGACGTCCGGACTGCTCCCTCCACAATGATAGAGATGACGACCGGACTGCTCCTCCACAATGATGGAGATGACGTCCGGACTGCTCCCCCACAATGATAGAGATGACGTCCGGACTGCTCCTCCACAATGATAGAGTTGACGACCGAACTGCTCCTCCACAATGATGGAGATGACGTCCGGACTGCTCCCCCACAATGATTAGAGATGACGACCAGACTGCTCCTCCACAATGATGGAGATGACGTCCGGACTGCTCCCCCACCATGATTAGAGATGACGACCGAACTGCTCCTCCACAATGATAGAGATGACGACCGGACTGCTCCTCCACAATGATGGAGATGACGTCCGGACTGCTCCCCCACAATGATAGAGATGACGTCCGGACTGCTCCTCCACAATGATAGAGTTGACGACCGAACTGCTCCTCCACAATGATGGAGATGACGTCCGGACTGCTCCCCCACAATGATTAGAGATGACGACCGAACTGCTCCTCCACAATGATGGAGATGACGTCCGGACTGCTCCCCCACAATGATTAGAGATGACGACCGGGCTGCTCCCCCCACAGTGATAGAGATCACGGCCGGACTGCTTCTCCACAATGATTAGAGATGACGACCGAACTGCTCCTCCACAATGATAGAGTTGACGACCGAACTGCTCCTCCACAATGATGGAGATGACGTCCGGACTGCTCCCCAATGATTAGAGATGACGACCGAACTGCTCCTCCACAATGATAGAGATGACGACCGGACTGCTCCTCCACAATGATGGAGATGACGTCCGGACTGCTCCCCCACAATGATAGAGATGACGTCCGGACTGCTCCTCCACAATGATTAGAGATGACGACCAGACTGCTCCTCCACAATGATGGAGATGACGTCCGGACTGCTCCCCCACAATGATAGAGATGACGACCGAACTGCTCCCCCACAATGATTAGAGATGACGACCAGACTGCTCCTCCACAATGATGGAGATGACGTCCGGACTGCTCCCCCACAATGATTAGAGATGACGACCGAACTGCTCCTCCAAAATGATGGAGATGACGGCCGGACTGCTTCTCCACAATGATTAGAGATGACGACCGAACTGCTCCTCCACAATGATAGAGTTGACGACCGAACTGCTCCTCCACAATGATGGAGATGACGTCCGGACTGCTCCCCCACAATGATAGAGATGACGTCCGGACTGCTCCCCCACAATGATTAGAGATGACGACCGAACTGCTCCTCCACAATGATAGAGTTGACGACCGATCTGCTCCTCCACAATGATAGAGTTGACGACCGAACTGCTTCTCCACAATGATTAGAGATGACGACCGGACTGCTCCCCCACATTGATAGAGATGACGTCCGGACTGCTCCCCCACAATGATAGAGATGACGACCGGGCTGCTCCCCCACAATGATAGAGATGACGTCCGGACTGCTCCCCCACAATGATAGAGATGACGACCGGGCTGCTCCCCCCACAAAGATAGAGATGACGACCGGACTGCTCCCCCCACAAAGATAGAGATGACGACCGGACTGCTCCCCCACAATGATTAGAGATGACGACCGGACTGCTCCCCCACAAAGATAGAGATCACGGCCGGACTGCTCCCCCACAATGATAGAGATGACGTCCGGACTGCTCCCCCACAATGATAGAGATGACGACCGGACTGCTCCCCCACAATGATAGAGATGACGACCGGACTGCTCCCCCCACAATGATAGAGATGATGACCGGACTGCTCCCCCACAATGATAGAGATGACGTCCGGACTGCTCCCCCACAATGATAGAGATGACGACCGGACTGCTCCCCCACAATGATAGAGATGACGACCGGACTGCTCCCCCACAATGATAGAGATGACGTCCGGACTGCTCCCCCACAATGATAGAGATGACGACCGGACTGCTCCCCCACAATGATAGAGATGACGTCCGGACTGCTCCCCCACAATGATAGAGATCACGACCGGACTGCTCCCCCACAATGATAGAGATGACGACCGGACTGCTCCCCCACAATGATAGAGATGACGTCCGGACTGCTCCCCCACAATGATAGAGATGACGACCGGACTGCTCCCCCACAATGATAGAGATGACGACCGAACTGCTCCCCCCACAATGATAGAGATCACGACCGGACTGCTCCCCCACAATGATAGAGATGACGACCGGACTGCTCCCCCACAATGATAGAGATGACGACCGGACTGCTCCCCCACAATGATAGAGATGACGACCGAACTGCTCCCCCCACAATGATAGAGATCACGACCGGACTGCTCCTCCACAATGATGGAGATGACGACCGGACTGCTCCCCCACAATGATAGAGATGACGACCGGACTGCTCCCCTACAATGATGGAGATGACGACCGGACTGCTCCCCTACAATGATGGAGATGACGACCGGACTGCTCCCTCCACAATGATAGAGATGATGATCGGACTGTTCCCCCCACAATGATAGAGATGACGACCGGACTGCTCCCCTACAATGATAGAGATGACGTCCGGACTGCTCCCCCACAATGATAGAGATGACGACCGGACTGCTCCCCTACAATGATAGAGATGACGTCCGGACTGCTCCCCCACAATGATAGAGATGACGTCCGGACTGCTCCCCCACAATGATAGAGATGACGACCGGACTGCTCCCCTACAATGATAGAGATGACGTCCGGACTGCTCCCCCACAATGATAGAGATGACGTCCGGACTGCTCCCCCACAATGATAGAGATGACGACCGGACTGCTCCCCCACAATGATAGAGATGATGATCGGACTGCTCCCCCACAATGATAGAGATGACGACCGGACTGCTCCCCTACAATGATAGAGATGACGACCGGACTGCTCCCCTACAATGATAGAGATGACGTCCGGACTGCTCCCCCACAATGATAGAGATGACGACCGGACTGGTCCCCCACAATGATAGAGATGACGACCGGACTGCTCCCCCACAATGATAGAGATGACGACCGGACTGCTCCCCCACAATGATAGAGATGACGACCGGACTGCTCCCCCACAATGATGGAGATGACGACCGGACTGCTCCCTCCACAATGATAGAGATGATGACCGGACTGCTCCCCCACAATGATAGAGATGACGACCGGACTGCTCCCCCACAATGATAGAGATGATGACCGGACTGCTCCCCCACAATGATAGAGATGACGACCGGACTGCTCCCCCACAATGATAGAGATGACGACCGGACTGCTCCCCCACAATGATAGAGATGACGACCGGACTGCTCCCCCACAATGATAGAGATGACGACCGGACTGCTCCCCCACAATGATAGAGATGACGACCGGACTGCTCACCCATAATGATAGAGATGATGACCGGACTGCTCCCCCACAATGATAGAGATGACGACCGGACTGCTCCCCCACAATGATAGAGATGACGACCAGACTGCTCCCCCACAATGATAGAGATGACGACCGGACTGCTCCCCCACAATGATAGAGATGACGACCGGACTGCTCCCCCACAATGATAGAGATGACGACCGGACTGCTCCCCCACAATGATAGAGATGACGACCGGACTGCTCCCCCACAATGATAGAGATGACGACCGGACTGCTCCCCCACAATGATAGAGATGACGACCGGACTGCTCCCCCACAATGATAGAGATGACGTCCGGACTGCTCCTCCACAATGATAGAGATGATGACCGGACTGCTCCCCCCACAATGATAGAGATGATGACCGGACTGCTCCCCCACAATGATAGAGATGACGACCGGACTGGTCCCCCACAATGATAGAGATGACGACCGTACTGCTCCCCCCACAATGATAGAGATGATGACCTGACTGCTCACCCACAATGATAGAGATGAAGACCAGACTGCTCCCCCACAATGATAGAGATGAAGACCGGACTGCTGCCCTACAATGATGGAGATGACGACCGGACTGCTCCCCCACAATGATAGAGATGACGACCGGACTGCTCACCCACAATGATAGAGATGAAGACCAGACTGCTCCCCCACAATGATAGAGATGAAGACCGGACTGCTGCCCTACAATGATGGAGATGACGACCGGACTGCTCCCCCACAATGATAGAGATGATGACCGGACTGCTCCCCCACAATGATAGAGATGATGACCGGACTGCTCCCCCACAATGATAGAGATGAAGACCAGACTGCTCCCCCACAATGATAGAGATGAAGACCGGACTGCTCCCCTACAATGATAGAGATGAAGACCGGACTGCTCCCCCACAATGATGGAGATGAAGACCGGACTGCTCCCCTACAATGATAGAGATGACGACCGGACTGCTCCCCTACAATGATAGAGATGACGACCGGACTGCTCCCCTACAATGATAGAGATGAAGACCGGACTGCTCCCCTACAATGATAGAGATGACGACCGGACTGCTCACCCACAATGATAGAGATGAAGACCAGACTGCTCCCCCACAATGATAGAGATGAAGACCGGACTGCTCCCCTACAATGATAGAGATGACGACCGGACTGCTCACCCACAATGATAGAGATGAAGACCAGACTGCTCCCCCACAATGATAGAGATGAAGACCGGACTGCTGCCCTACAATGATGGAGATGACGACCGGACTGCTCCCCCACAATGATGGAGATGACGACCGGACTGCTCCCCCACAATGATAGAGATGATGACCGGACTGCTCCCCCACAATGATAGAGATGAAGACCAGACTGCTCCCCCACAATGATAGAGATGAAGACCGGACTGCTCCCCTACAATGATGGAGATGACGACCGGACTGCTCCCCTACAATGATGGAGATGACGACCGGACTGCTCCCCCACAATGATAGAGATGACGACCGGACTGCTCCCCTACAATGATAGAGATGAAGACCAGACTGCTCCCCCACAATGATAGAGATGAAGACCGGACTGCTCCCCCACAATGATAGAGATGACGACCGGACTGCTCCCCCACAATGATAGAGATGACGACCGGACTGCTCCCCCCACAAAGATAGAGATGAAGACCGGACTGCTCCCCTACAATGATAGAGATGACGACCGGACTGCTCCCCCACAATGATAGAGATGAAGACCGGACTGCTCCCCTACAATGATGGAGATGACGACCGGACTGCTCACCCACAATGATAGAGATGATGACCGGACTGCTCCCCCCACAATGATAGAGATGATGACCGGACTGCTCCCCCACAATGATAGAGATGACGACCGGACTGCTGCTCCACAATGATAGAGATGACGACCGGACTGCTCCCCCACAATGATAGAGATGACGACCGGACTGCTCCCCCACAATGATAGAGATGACGACCGGACTGCTCCCCCACAATGATAGAGATGACGACCGGACTGCTCCCCCACAATGATAGAGATGACGACCGGACTGCTCCCCCACAATGATAGAGATGACGTCCGGACTGCTCCTCCACAATGATAGAGATGATGACCGGACTGCTCCCCCACAATGATAGAGATGACGACCGGACTGGTCCCCCACAATGATAGAGATGACGACCGGACTGCTCACCCACAATGATAGAGATGATGACCGGACTGCTCCCCCCACAATGATAGAGATGATGACCGGACTGCTCACCCACAATGATAGAGATGAAGACCGGACTGCTCCCCCACAATGATAGAGATGACGACCGGACTGGTCCCCCACAATGATAGAGATGACCGGACTGCTCCCCCCACAATGATAGAGATGATGACCGGACTGCTCCCCCACAATGATAGAGATGACGACCGGACTGGTCCCCCACAATGATAGAGATGACGACCGTACTGCTCCCCCCACAATGATAGAGATGATGACCGGACTGCTCACCCACAATGATAGAGATGAAGACCAGACTGCTCCCCCACAATGATAGAGATGAAGACCGGACTGCTGCCCTACAATGATGGAGATGACGACCGGACTGCTCCCCCACAATGATAGAGATGACGACCGGACTGCTCACCCACAATGATAGAGATGAAGACCAGACTGCTCCCCCACAATGATAGAGATGAAGACCGGACTGCTGCCCTACAATGATGGAGATGACGACCGGACTGCTCCCCCACAATGATAGAGATGACGACCGGACTGCTCCCCCACAATGATAGAGATGATGACCGGACTGCTCCCCCACAATGATAGAGATGAAGACCAGACTGCTCCCCCACAATGATAGAGATGAAGACTGGACTGCTCCCCTACAATGATAGAGATGAAGACCGGACTGCTCCCCCACAATGATGGAGATGAAGACCGGACTGCTCCCCTACAATGATAGAGATGACGACCGGACTGCTCCCCTACAATGATAGAGATGACGACCGGACTGCTCCCCTACAATGATAGAGATGAAGACCGGACTGCTCCCCTACAATGATAGAGATGACGACCGGACTGCTCACCCACAATGATAGAGATGAAGACCAGACTGCTCCCCCACAATGATAGAGATGACGACCGTACTGCTCCCCCCACAATGATAGAGATGATGACCGGACTGCTCACCCACAATGATAGAGATGAAGACCAGACTGCTCCCCCACAATGATAGAGATGACGACCGGACTGGTCCCCCACAATGATGGAGATGACGACCGGACTGCTCCCCCACAATGATAGAGATGACGACCGGACTGCTCACCCACAATGATAGAGATGAAGACCAGACTGCTCCCCCACAATGATAGAGATGAAGACCGGACTGCTGCCCTACAATGATGGAGATGACGACCGGACTGCTCCCCCACAATGATAGAGATGACGACCGGACTGCTCCCCCACAATGATGGAGATGACGACCGGACTGCTCCCCCACAATGATAGAGATGATGACCGGACTGCTCCCCCACAATGATAGAGATGAAGACCAGACTGCTCCCCCACAATGATAGAGATGAAGACCGGACTGCTCCCCTACAATGATGGAGATGACGACCGGACTGCTCCCCTACAATGATGGAGATGACGACCGGACTGCTCCCCCACAATGATAGACATGACGACCGGACTGCTCCCCTACAATGATAGAGATGAAGACCAGACTGCTCCCCCACAATGATAGAGATGAAGACCGGACTGCTCCCCCACAATGATAGAGATGACGACCGGACTGCTCCCCCACAATGATAGAGATGACGACCGGACTGCTCCCCCCACAAAGATAGAGATGAAGACCGGACTGCTCCTCCACAATGATAGAGATGAAGACCGGACTGCTCCTCCACAATGATAGAGATGAAGACCGGACTGCTCCTCCACAATGATAGAGATGACGACCGGACTGCTCCCCCACAATGATAGAGATGAAGACCGGACTGCTCCCCTACAATGATGGAGATGACGACCGGACTGCTCCCCCACAATGATAGAGATGACGACCGGACTGCTCCCCCACAATGATAGAGATGAAGACCGGACTGCTCCCCTACAATGATGGAGATGACGACCGGACTGCTCCCCTACAATGATGGAGATGACGACCGGACTGCTCCCCCACAATGATAGAGATGAAGACCAGACTGCTCCCCCACAATGATAGAGATGAAGACCGGACTGCTCCCCCACAATGATAGAGATGAAGACCGGACTGCTCCCCTACAATGATGGAGATGACGACCGGACTGCTCCCCTACAATGATGGAGATGACGACCGGACTGCTCCCCCACAATGATAGAGATGAAGACCAGACTGCTCCCCCACAATGATAGAGATGAAGACCGGACTGCTCCCCCACAATGATAGAGATGACGACCGGACTGCTCCCCCACAATGATAGAGATGAAGACCAGACTGCTCCCCCACAATGATAGAGATGAAGACCGGACTGCTCCCCCACAATGATAGAGATGACGACCGGACTGCTCCCCCACAATGATAGAGATGACGACCGGACTGCTCCCCCCACAAAGATAGAGATGAAGACCGGACTGCTCCCCTACAATGATAGAGATGACGACCGGACTGCTCCCCCACAATGATAGAGATGAAGACCGGACTGCTCCCCTACAATGATGGAGATGACGACCGGACTGCTCCCCCACAATGATAGAGATGACGACCGGACTGCTCCCCCACAAAGATGGCTTCCCCCAATTTTGAACTCCTTGAATATCCCTTGTCGCGCCAATTATCGGATCTACATAGATAATCTATGAAAGAGTAATATCCATCCCCAAAACGCGTTCCCTGTGAGCATCGTCAGTAATTGAGCCCCCAAATGGTATCTCAGCAGCGAGCAGCCCCCCAAAATATCCTACATCCCCTCCTGGGGTCCCCCGAGAACCGTCTCAGGTTCCGCACTGACCATACAAGCATTACAGCCCGGGAGCCCCCAATAATGAGCAATCACTGATGCCCTAATAGTGTGGCCCCCGTGGAACAGACCCCAATATCCCCTGCGCTCCTCCATCCTTATGTGGCCCTCCCGCTCGGTGCTGGTGGTCCCAGTGGTGGCCCCTCCCCACAGTGCACCTGTCTGTGGCCCCCAGGGCTGCGCTGACTGCCCCCCCCCGCGGAGCCTGAGATCCCCCCGCGGAGCCTGAGACCCCCCAGATGTCAGCTCCGGGGTATGGGCTGGGATTTCCCTGACTTCTCCGGCCCCCTGATCTGCATCCTCCTCTCCCTCCTCCTCCTCCTCCTCCTCCTCCTCCACAAAATGGTTTTTCTCCTGGCAGCGGCTTGTGAGGAGCGGAGGCTTGTGAGGAGACGCCGCCAGCTGCCGCCTTCCTCCCGGGTGCCCCGGCCATGAGCTGACACGGCCGCTCCTCCTCAGGGCTGTGCTGCATCTCCGCCGCCATCGTATTGCGGGAGGTAAGGAGCATCCGCCGTCTCCTCCGGTCCATGGCCGCCGCTCAGCCTGTTCACTCCTGACCCAGATTCTCATCACCGGGCCGGGGACTGGGGGTCCTGCTGTGTGGGGGGCAGTCACCATGGAACCCGTGCAGGCAGCTGCCGTCAGCGAAGATGTCATGGAGGGGGCCGGGGACCCCCGAGTGCCCCCAGCACCTGTGAGGGCCATGGAGGGGGCCGGGGACCCCCGAGTACCCCCAGCACCTGTGAGGGCCATGGAGGGGGCCGGGGACCCCCGAGTGCCCCCAGCACCTGTGAGGGCCATGGAGGGGGCCGGGGACCCCCGAGTGCCCCCAGCACCTGTGAGGGCCATGGAGGGGGCCGGGGACCCCCGAGTGCCCCCAGCACCTGTGAGGGCCATGGAGGGGGCCGGGGACCCCCGAGTGCCCCCAGCACCTGTGAGGGCCATGGAGGGGGCCGGGGACCCCCGAGTGCCCCCAGCACCTGTGAGGGCCATGGAGGGGGCCGGGGACCCCCGAGTGCCCCCAGCACCTGTGAGGGCCATGGAGGGGGCCGGTGACCCCCGAGTGCCCCCAGCACCTGTGAGGGCCATGGAGGGGGCCGGTGACCCCCGAGTACCCCCAGCACCTGTGAGGGCCATGGAGGGGGCCGGGGACCCCCGAGTGCCCCCAGCACCTGTGAGGGCCATGGAGGGGGCCGGGGACCCCCGAGTGCCCCCAGCACCTGTGAGGGCCATGGAGGGGGCCGGGGACCCCGAGTGCCCCCAGCACCTGTGAGGGCCATGGAGGGGGCCGGGGACCCCGAGTGCCCCCAGCACCTGTGAGGGCCATGGAGGGGGCCGGGGATCCCCGAGTGCCCCCAGCACCTGTGAGGGCCATGGAGGGGGCCGGGGACCCCCGAGTGCCCCCAGCACCTGTGAGGGCCATGGAGGGGGCCGGTGACCCCCGAGTGCCCCCAGCACCTGTGAGGGCCATGGAGGGGGCCGGTGACCCCCGAGTGCCCCCAGCACCTGTGAGGGCCATGGAGGGGGCCGGTGACCCCCGAGTGCCCCCAGCACCTGTGAGGGCCATGGAGGGGGCCGGTGACCCCCGAGTGCCCCCAGCACCTGTGAGGGCCATGGAGGGGGCCGGGGACCCCCGAGTGCCCCCAGCACCTGTGAGGGCCATGGAGGGGGCCGGGGACCCCCGAGTGCCCCCAGCACCTGTGAGCGCCATGGAGGGGGCCGGGGACCCCCGAGTACCCCCAGCACCTGTGAGGGCCATGGAGGGGGCCGGGGACCCCCGAGTGCCCCCAGCACCTGTGAGGGCCATGGAGGGGGCCGGGGATCCCCGAGTACCCCTAGCACCTGTGAGGGCCATGGAGGGGGCCGGGGACCCCCGAGTGCCCCCAGCACCTGTGAGGGCCATGGAGGGGGCCGGTGACCCCCGAGTGCCCCCAGCACCTGTGAGGGCCATGGAGGGGGCCGGTGACCCCCGAGTGCCCCCAGCACCTGTGAGGGCCATGGAGGGGGCCGGGGACCCCCGAGTACCCCCAGCACCTGTGAGGGCCATGGAGGGGGCCGGGGACCCCCGAGTGCCCCCAGCACCTGTGAGGGCCATGGAGGGGGCCGGGGACCCCCGAGTGCCCCCAGCACCTGTGAGGGCCATGGAGGGGGCCGGGGACCCCCGAGTGCCCCCAGCACCTGTGAGGGCCATGGAGGGGGCCGGGGACCCCCGAGTGCCCCCAGCACCTGTGAGGGCCATGGAGGGGGCCGGTGACCCCCGAGTGCCCCCAGCACCTGTGAGGGCCATGGAGGGGGCCGGGGACCCCCGAGTGCCCCCAGCACCTGTGAGGGCCGTGGAGGGGGCCGGGGACCCCCGAGTACCCCCAGCACCTGTGAGGGCCGTGGAGGGGGCCGGTGACCCCCGAGTACCCCCAGCACCTGTGAGGGCCGTGGAGGGGGCTGGTGACCCCCGAGTACCCCCAGCACCTGTGAGGGCCGTGGAGGGGGCTGGTGACCCCCGAGTACCCCCAGCACCTGTGAGGGCCGTGGAGGGGGCTGGTGACCCCCGAGTACCCCCCAGCACCTGTGAGGGCCGTGGAGGGGGCTTGTGACCCCCGAGTACCCCCCAGCACCTGTGAGGGCCGTGGAGGGGGCTGGTGACCCCCGATTACCCCCCAGCACCTGTGAGGGCCGTGGAGGGGGCTGGTGACCCCCGATTACCCCCCAGCACCTGTGGGTGCCATGGAGGGGACTGGTGACCCCCGAGTACCCCCCAGCACCTGTGAGTGGCATGAAGGGGGCTGGTGACCCCTGAGTGCCACACGCTCACTAGGGGTATGTACAGTATTGGTATATGCATTGTGAGGCACACACTTTGGGGTACACATTGAGGCACACACTAAGGGGTACACACTGGGACACATTTCAGGGCACACACTTTGGGGTACACATTGGGGCACACATTTAGGGCACACACTTCGGGGTACGCATTGGTGTTCACATTTCGGGGCACTCACTTCGGGGTACGCATTTGGTCGCACATTTCGGGGCACACCCTTCGGGATGCACATTGGAGCGCACATTTGAGGGCATATTCTTCAGAGTACGCATTGTGACGCAAATTTCAGTGCACACATATCAGGGCACACACGCATTGGGGTGCACATTTCGGGACACTCACTTCGGGCTGCGTATTGGGCGCACATTTCGGGACACTCACTTCGGGCTGCGTATTGGGCGCACATTTCGGGGCACTCACTTCGGGCTGCGTATTGGGGCGCACATTTCAGGGCACTCACTTCGGGCTGCGTATTGGGGCGCACATTTCAGGGCACTCACTTCGGGCTGCGTATTGGGGCGCACATTTCGGGGCACTCGCTTCGGGGTGTGCATTGGGGCACACATTTCAGGGCACACACTTCAGGGAGCACATTGGGGTGCACATTTCGGAGCACTCACTTCGGCGTGCGCATTGGGGCGCACATTTCATGGCACACACTTCGGGGCACACACTTCAGGGAGCACATTGGGGTGCACATTTCGGGGCACTCACTTCGACGTGCGCATTGGGGCGCACATTTTGGGGCACTCACTTCGGGGTGCATATTGGGGTGCACATTTCAGGGCATACACTTCGGGGCACACAATTCAGTGTACACACTGGGGCGCACATTTCGGTGCACACACTTCGGGGTGTACATTTCGGGGCACACACTTCGGGGTGCACATTGGGGCGCACATTTCGGGCAACTCTTTGGGGTACCCACTGGGGCGCACATTTCAGGGTATACACTTCGGGGTGCACATTGGGGCGCACATTTCAGGGTGCACATTGGGGCGCACATTTCGGGGTGCACACTTCAGTGTACACACTGGAGCGCACATTTCAGGGCACACACTTTGTGGGGCACACATTTCAGGGTGCACATTGGGGCGCACATTTTGTGGCACACTCTTCGAGGTACCCACTGGGGCTCATATTTCGGGGCGCATATTTCAGGGCATACACTTAGGGGCATACACTTCGGGGTGCCCACTAGGGCGGACATTTCAGGGCACACATTTCTGGGTGCGCATTGGGGCTACATTTTGGGGCTCACACTTCGGGGTGCACATTGAGGCGCACATTTCAGGGCACACACTTCGAGGTACCCACTGGGGCGCACATTTCGGGGCACACACTTTGTGGTGCGCATTGGGGCCACATTTTGGGGGGCACACTTCGAGGTACCCACTGGGGCGCACATTTCGGTGACCACACTTCGGGGTGCACATTGAGGCTCACATTTCGGGGCATACACTTCGGGGCACACACTGGGGCACACATTTCGGTGTACACACTGGGGTGCATATTTCGGGGCACTCCTCGGCCATTTCTGTACCTGCAGGCAAAATAAAAATACATGGGGTCCCCAGAGAGGCAGCGCTGCATCTGCACCAGCTGAGTGCGAGGTAGAGGAGGGGGACGAGGGAGACTCGGCGAAACCGAGGGGAGGGGGCCCGCGGCTTGGTGAGATAGGAGAGGGGTGAGGGGATACTGGAGAGATACAGGAGCCTGGGAAGAAGAGAAGGGAGCGATGAAGATGGGAGTCGGGGAGGGCAACCATACATGGGGTGCAGAGGATGACGGCTGATGCCGGGGGGCCGATGGCTGCTGGATAGAAGAGGATGCAGATTGGATAAGATGGTGGGTACCGGGGATGGGGGGTGGTCGTAGAGGAAGGATGATGGGGGTGGGGGGATGCTGCAGCCCGTGTAGGATTATATCATGGAAATGATGAGATGCCGCGTAGCCTCCATATTCCCTGGCAGATGCTGCAGACCCCTCATACATGACCGGCCACAGCTGGGGAATGGTGGGGGCTCGGAGACATGCTGCTGCCTGTAGTCCTCCTCTGTTGTGCAGCCTTTTGTTGCCGAGGCCTGGACGCTGGTGAGGAGCCCCCCGATGACAGCTCCTTCCTGTCGTCCATCATTAATATGGATGGAGATGCAGGATGGATGGACGTGGCCCATGCAGGAGACATAACAACCCCCTGACATCAGGGCCCCAGACTCCCCAGTAAGAGGGCCACCATAGGGACAAAATGGCGTGAACCACAGTCATGAATATTCAATAAACCCCCATCCTTGTATCTGACACATCTCCAGGATTCAGGATAATGAGAAACCACCTGTACGCTGTGTGCATGGCTCTGCTGGGGCTTGTAGTCTCCAGTGGGACTGAAATGTGTCCCCGGAGACCAAGTTCTGCTTTACTATAATGATGGGTCCGAAAGCTGGGGCCGAGTGCACTATGAAAGGAATGATGGGTCCATGTGCTGGGACCGTGTACGGGATGAGAGGGCTGATGGGGCCGTGTGCTGGGGCCGTGTACGGAATATGAGGGCTGATGGGTCCGGGTGCTGGGGCCGTGTATGGGATGTGAAGACTGATGGGTCTGAGTGCGGGGTGTACAGAATGTCAGGTCTGATGGGTCCGGGTGCTGGAGCTGTGCATGAGATGTGAGGACTGATGGGTTCAGGTGCTGGGGCCATATACGGGATGAGAGGAATGATGGGTCCGTGTGCTGGGGCCGTGTACGGGATGAGAGGACTGATGGGTCTGTGTGCTGGGGCCGTGTACAGGATGAGAGGACTGATAGGTCCGTGTGCTGGGGCCATATACGGGATGAAAGGAATGATGGGTCCATGTGCTGGGACTGTGTACGGGATGAGAGGACTGATGGGGCCGTGTGCTGGGGCCGTGTACGGAATGTGAGGGCTGATGGGTCCGGGTGCTGGGGCCGTGTATGGGATGTGAAGACTGATGGGTCCGAGTGCGAGGTGTACAGAATGTCAGGTCTGATGGGTGTGGGTGTTGGAGCTGTGCATGGGATGTGAGGACTGATGGGTTCAGGTGCTGGGGCCATATACGGGATGAGAGGACTGATGAGTCCGTGTGCTGGGGCCGTGTACGGGATGAAAGGACTGATGGGTCCGTGTGCTGGGGCCATGTACGGTATGAGAGGACTGATGGGTCCATGTGCTGGGGCCGTGTACGGGATGAGAGGACTGATGGGTCCGTGTGTCGGGTGTACATGATTTTAGGACTTGTGGGTCCCGAGTGCTGGAGCTGTGTACGGAATATGAGGGCTGATGGGACTGGGTGCTGGGGCTGTGTACGGGATGAGAGGACTGATGGGTCTGGGTGCTGGAGTTGTGTATGGGATATGAAGACTGATGGGTCCGAGTATGGGGTGTATAGAATGTGAGGGCTGATGGGTCCAGGTGCTGGAGCTGTGTATGGGATATGAAGACTGATGGGTCCGAGTATGGAGTGTATGGAATGTGAGGGCTGATGGGTCCGGGTGCTGGGGCCGTGTACGGGATGAGAGGACTGATGGGTCTGGGTGCTGGAGCTGTGCATGGGATATGAAGACTGATGGGTCCGAGTACGGGGTGTATGGAATGTGAGGGCTGATGGGTCTGGGTGCTGGAGCTGTGTATGGGATATGAGGGCTGATGTGTTCAGGTGCTGTGTGAACGGGATGTGAGGACTGATAGGTTCGGGTGCTGGATGTACAGGATGTAAGGACTGATGGGTCTGGGTGCTGGGGCCATGTATGGGATGTGAAGACTGATGGATCCGGGTGCTGGGTGTACGGGATGTGAGGACTGATGGGTCCGGGTGCTGGGTGTACGGGATGTGAGGACTGATGGGTCCGGGTGCTGGGTGTACGGGATGTGAGGACTGATGGGTCCGGGTGCTGGGTGTACGGGATGTGAGGACTGATGGGTCCGGGTGCTGGGTGTACGGGATGTGAGGACTGATGGGTCCGGGTGCTGGGTGTACGGGATGTGAGGACTGATGGGTCCAGGTGCTGGGTGTACGGGATGTGAGGACTGATGGGTCCAGGTGCTGGGTGTACGGGATGTGAGGACTGATAGGTCCGGGTGCTGGGGCCATGTACAGGATGTCAGGGCTGATGGGTCCGGGTGCTGGGCCGTGTACAGCATATGACTTCTGACGGGTCCGGGTTCTGGTGCCGTATACAGAATGTGAGGACTAATGGGTCCGGGTGCTGGGGCCGTGTGTGTGATGTGAAGACTGATGGGGCTGGGTGTACAGGGTGTGAAGACTGATGGGTCCAGGTGCTGGGACCTGTGTACGGGATGTCAGGACTGATGGGTCCAGGTGCTGGATTTATAAGATATGAGGACTGATGGGTCTGGGTGCTGAGGCCCATGTACAGGATGTGAGGACTGATGGATCCAAGCGCTCTGTACACAAGATCACAAGATGTCACAACTGATGGGTCGGGGTTCTGGCTGTACGGGATATGAGGACTGTTGGGTCCAGGTGCTGGATGTACAGGATGTGAGGACTGATGGGTCCGGGTGCTGGATGTACAGAATGTGAGGACTGATGGGATCGGGTGTTGGGTGTACAGGATGTGAGGACTGATGCGTTTGGGTGTTGGGTATACGGAATATGAGGACTAATGGGTACGGCTGCTGGTTGCAGGATGTGAGGGCTGATGGGTCTGGGATCTGAGTATACAGGATGTGAGTTCTGATTGGTCCGGGATCTGGGTGTACAGGATGTGAGGACTGATGGGTCCGGTAGCTAGGTGTATGAGATATGAGGACTGATGGATCCAGGTGCTGCGTGTACAGGATATGAGGACTGATGGGTTCAGTTGCTGGGTGTACATGATATGAGGACTGATGTGTCCGGGTGCCAGGTGTACAGGATGTGAGTACTTATGGGTTCAGGTGTTGGGTGTATTGGATGTGAGGACTGATGGGCCCGGGAGCTGGGTGTATGGGATGTGAGGACTGATAGGTCCGGGTGCTGGGGCCATGTACAGGATGTCAGAACTGATGGGTCTGCTGGGCCGTGTACAGCATGTGAGGACTGATGGACCCGGGTTCTGGCGCCGTGTAAAAGATGTGAGGACTAATGGGTCCGGGTGCTGGGGCAGTGTATGTGATGTGAAGACTGATGGGTTCGGGTACTTAGTGTACGGGATGTGAGGACTGATGGGTCCAGGTGATGGGTGTATAAGATGTGAGGACTCATGGGTCCGGGTGATGAGGCTCATGTACGGAATGTGAGGACTGATGGGTCCAAGTGCTCGGTGCACGAGATGTCACGACTGATGGGTCTGGGTGTACGGGATGTGAGGACTGATGGGTCCAGGTGCTGGGTGTACGAGATGTGAAGACTGATGGGTTCCGGTTCTGAGGCCCATGTACGGGATGTGAGGATTGATGGGTCCAGGTGTTGGGTGTACAGGAAATGAGGGCTGATGGGTTCAGTTGCTGGGCGTACGGGATTTGAGAATAGATGGGGCTGGGTATACGGGATGTGAGGGCTGATGGGTCCGGTAGCTGGGTGTACGGGATGTGTTGGCTGATGGGTTCGGGAGCTGGATGTCCAGGATGTGAGGGCTGATAGGTTCGGGTGTTGAGTGTATGGGATGTGAGGGCTGATGGGTCCGGTGTATGGGATGTGTTGGCTGATGGGTCCAGGAGCTGGGTGTACAGGATGTGGAGGCTGATGGGTTCGGGAGCTGGGTGTGAGGGCTGATGGAGCTGGGTGTGAGGGCTGATGGGTCCGGGAACTGGGTGTATGGGATGTGACGGCTGATGGGTCCGAGAGCTGGGTGTACGGGATATGAGAGCTGATGGGTCCGGGACCTGGGTTTATGGGATGTGAGGGCTGATGGGTCCGGGAGCTGGGTGTACAGGATGTGGAGGCTGATGGGTCCGGGAGCTGGGTGTACGGGATGTGAGGGCTGATGGGACTGGGAGCTGAGTGTACGGGATGTGAGGGTAGGCCCAGGAGCTGGGTGAATGGGTTGTGAGGGCTGATGGGTCCTGGAGCTGGGTGTATGGGATGTGAGGGCTGATGGGTCCTGGAGCTGGGTGTATGGGATGTGAGGGCTGATGGGTCCGGGAGCTGAGTGTACAGGATGTGGAGGCTGATGGGTTCGGGAGCTGGGTGTGAGGGCTGATGAAGCTGGGTGTGAGGGCTGATGGGTCCGGGAACTGGGTTTATGGGATGTGAGGCTGATGGGTCTGGGAGCTGAGTGTACGGGATGTGAGGGTTGATAGGCCCAGGAGCTTGGTGAACGGGTTGTGAGGGCTGATGGGTCCGGTAGCTGGGTGTATGGGATGTGTTGGCTGATGGGTCCAGGAGCTGGGTGTACAGGATGGGGAGGCTGATGGGTTCGGAAGCTGGGTGTGAGGGCTGATGGAGCTGGGTGTGAGGGCTGATGGGTCCGGGAACTGGGTGTATGGGATGTGAGGGCTGATGGGTCCGGGAGCTGGGTGTACGGGATATGAGAGCTGATGGGTCCTGGACCTGGGTGTATGGGATGTGAGGGCTGATGGGTCCGGGAGCTGAGTGTACGGGATATGAGGGTTGATAGGCCAAGGAGCTGGGTGAACGGGTTGTGAGGGCTGTTGGGTCCTGGAGTTGGGTGTACGGGATGTGAGGGCTGATGGGTCCGGGAGCTGGGTGTACGGGATGTGAGGGCTGATGGGTCCGGGAGCTGGGTGTACAGGATGTGAGGGCTGATGGGTCCGGGAGCTGAGTGTACGGGATGTGAGGGTAGGCCCAGGAGCTGGGTGAATGGGTTGTGAGGGCTGATGGGTCCGGTAGCTGGGTGTATGGGATGTGTTGGCTGATGGGTCCAGGAGCTGGGTGTACAGGATGTGGAGGCTGATGGGTTCGGAAGCTGGGTGTGAGGGCTGATGGAGCTGGGTGTGAGGGCTGATGGGTCCGGGAACTGGGTGTATGGGATGTGAGGGCTGATGGGTCCGGGAGCTGGGTGTACGGGATATGAGAGCTGATGGGTCCTGGACCTGGGTGTATGGGATGTGAGGGCTGATGGGTCCGGGAGCTGAGTGTACGGGATGTGAGGGTTGATAGGCCATGGAGCTGGGTGAACGGGTTGTGAGGGCTGATGGGTCCTGGAGTTGGGTGTACGGGATGTGAGGGCTGATGGGTCCGGGAGCTGGGTGTACGGGATGTGAGAGCTGATGGGTCCGGGAGCTGGGTGTGTGGAATGCGAGTACTGAAGAGTTTGTGTGCTGAGGTGCATGTACAAGATGTGAGGACTAATGTGTCTGGGTGTTTGGTGAACAAGATATGAGGAATGGTGGGTTTGGATGCTGTGACCTGTGTACATTATTTTAGGGCTGATGGTTTTGGCTGCTTGGCCTTTGTATGAGATGTGAGAGCTGAAGGGTCCGGCAGATGGGGCCATGTACAGGATGTGAGTACTGATGGGTCCGGGTGCTGGGTGTACAGGATGTGAGGACTGATGGGTCTGGGTGCTTGGACTGTGGACTAGATGTGGCAGCTGAAGGGTCCAGGTGCTGGACCTTTGTACGGGATGTGACGGCTAATGGGTCCTGGTGCTGGGTATATGGGATGTGAGGACAAATGGGTCTGGCTGCTGGGCCTGTGTACGGTATGTGAGCACTGATGGGTCCGGCTGCTGGGACCGTGTACGGTATGTGAGCACTGATGGGTCCGGCTGTCTGGGCCGTGCATGGGATGTGAAGACTGATGGATCCACCTGCTGGAGTTGTGTGCGGGATGTGAGGGCTGAAGGATCTGGCTGCTGGGGCTGTCAAAGACACCGCACTACACTTGCTGATAGAGCCAGTGCACGTGTCCTGAGTACAGAAGCAGTGCTAAGAGTTACCTGGGGAGCAGGGCAGCAGAGGTGACAAAGCGTGCTACAAGCTAATAGGGTCAGGGTCCAGTCAGCGCTGGAAAGTTAAGAGGCACGGGACCTGCGGACACTGAAAATGAACAAGCTTGCACGGGACCTATGGTCATGTGACTACAAGGGGGCGTGGCTTAGCGTCCTGCTTTCAGATATGACAGGACACCATACAACAACTCAGAGTCAGGCAAAACGGAGGTCACAACAGTACGGGCAAACGAAGTACAGGAGGGACAAACAGACGGGAGGTCAGACAAAGCCAAAGGTCATACACGGGATCACAGTACAGTACCAGGGAGGAGACAGAGCGGATAATCAGGGCCAAGCAGAGATCAAAACCAAACAGACATAGGAGGTACCAGGCAGAATCCAAAGCGATATCCAGGGAACAGACCGAGTCATACACAGAGAATCAAGCAACCAGAACACAGCACAGACACACTCAGGGGTCACCACACAATGCCAAGGGCGAAAGTATAACTGACAGGGATGGGAGCGTCCTGAGGCTATAAGAATCATAGAATCGTAGAGTTGGAAGGGACCTCCTGGGCCATCTGGTCCAACCCCCTGCTCAAAGCAGGATTCGCTAAATCATCCCAGTCAGATGTCTGTCCAGCCTCTGTTTGAAGACTTCCATTGAAGGAGAACTCGCCACTTCTCGTGGCAGCCTGTTCCACTCATTGATCACTCTGTCAAAAAGTTTTTTCTAATATCTAATCTGTGTCTCCTCCCATTCAGTTTCATCCCATTGCTTCTAGTCTTTCCTTGTGCAAATGAGAATAAAGTTGATCCTTCTACAATGTGACAGCCCTTGAGATATTTGTAGACAGCTATTAAGTCTCCTCTCAGTCTTCTCTTTTGCAAACTAAACATTCCCAAATCCTGCAACCTTTCCTCATAAGACAGGGTTTGCAGACCGGTCACCATTCTGGTCGCTCTTTTCTGAACTTGCTCCAGTTTGTTGATGTCTTTTTTAAAATGTGGTGCCCAAAACTGGACACAATATTCCAGATGAGGTCTGACCAAAGAGGAGTAGAGGGAAATAATGACTTCACGTGATCTAGACTGTATGCTTCTGTTAATACATCCTAGAATTGCATTTGCCTTTTTTGCTGCTGCATCACACTGTTGACTCATATTCAGTCTGTGATCTATTAGTATACCCAAGTCTTTTTCACATGTGCTGTCACTTAGCCCTATTCCTCCCATTCTATATATGCTTTTTTCATTTTTATTGCCCAGATGTAGTACTTTGCATTTCTCCCTGTTAAAAACCATTCTGTTAGTTGCTGCCCACTTCTCCAGTTTATTTAAATCTTTTTGAATCCTCTCTCTCTCTTCTCTAGTATTAGCTATCCCTCCTAGCTTTGTGTCATCAGCAAATTTAATCAGTTTACCCTCAATTCCTTCATCTAAATCATTGATAAAGATGTTGAACAATACAGGGCCCAGGACAGAGCCCTGTGGTACCCCACTTGAGACATTCTTCCAACTGGATGTGCAGCCATTTACGACCACTCTTTGGGTCCGATCACTAAGCCAGTTATGAATCCACCTAACAGTTGCCTTGTCCATTCCATACTTAGTCATTTTTTCAATAAGGATTGTATGAGAGACTTTGTCAAATGCTTTGCTGAAGTCAAGATATACTATATCTACAGCATTTCCTTGATCCACCCAATCAGTGATACCGTCATAGAAGGAAATTAAGTTAGTCTGACATGACTTATTAGTTACAAACCCATGCTGAGTCTGTTTGATCACTTCATTCTTATCCAGGTATTGACATACATGTTGTTTAATAATTTGTTCAAAGATCTTTCCTGGTATAGAAGTCAGACTCACCGGCCTATAGTTGCCTGGGTCCACCTTCTTCCCCTTTTTGAAGATAGGAACAACATTTGCTCTTCTCCAGTCTTCTGGCACTTCTCCTGTTCTCCAAGAATTTTCAAAGATTATGGAGAGGGGTTCAAAAATTTCTTCTGCTATCTCCTTCAGTACTCTGGGGTGTAATTCATCTGGACCTGGAGACTTGAATTCATTTAGGTTAGCTAAGTGTTTCCTCACTATCTTTCTGTTTATAGATATCCTGGATTCTTCTATTCCCTTAATAGGACAGTGAATAACAGTTGATGTTACATTTCCTTTCTGAGAGAAAACAGATGCAAAATAGGAATTTAAAAGTTCAGCCTTCTCAACATCCTGTCTTACCATTTCATCATTTTCATCCTGTAAAAATCCTATAGCATCTTTGACTTTTCTTTTACTTTTGACATATCCCCAAAATCCTTTATTATTGCTTTTGACATCTCTTGCAAGCCTCAATTCATTTTCAGCTTTTGATAATCTGATTTGTGCCCTGCAGGTTCTGCAGACAGCATTATATTCTTCTTTAGATATGCCTCCCTCTTTCCATTTTATAAACATTTTTTTCTTCCTTTTTAGCATGTGCTTAAGTTCTGTGTTCATCCATCCTGGTTTCCTTAAATGCTTCCTATTCTTCCCTCTTTTCGGAATTGTTAACAACTGTGCTTTGAGAATTTCATTTTTCAAGATTTCCCATCCTTCCTGGACATTTTTGTCTTTAAGGATATCCAGCCATTGGATCCCTCCAATTATCTTTCTGAAACCCTTAAAATCTGCCATTCTGAAATCTAACCTTGACGTCTGAGTCTTCACAGGTCTTCCACCTCTAGTTATCCAAAATTCTAAAATAGCATGGTCGCTACCTCCTAGGGTTCCAGCCACTTTTACCTCCTCAACCATTTCCTCCCTGTTTATAAGGATTAGATCCAAGGTAGCAGTTCCCCTTGTTTTCTCCCCTACCTTTTGGAAGATAAAGTTGTCAGCAAGAGAGGATAAGAATTTCCTTGACCTGTTAGTTTTGCCTGAGAGAGATTCCCAACAAATGTCTGGATAGTTGAAATCTCCCATGACAACTATGTCATATTTTTTGGAGAACTTGGCCATTTGATGCATAAAGAGTTCATCCATATCTCCAGCTTGCACAGGCGGCCTGTAGTAAATGCCTACAATGGTGTCCTTTCCATTGTTCTGTCCTTGTATTCTTACCCAAACAGTTTCCACAGAACTCCCAGTCTCTGAAGCTTCAATCTCTGTGCAGATATACGTGTTTCTAACATACAATGCGACACCCCCTCCTCGTTTATCAAGTCTGTTTCTTGCAAATAAGTTGTATCCTTCTAGTCTTGTATTCCAATCATGTGTATTGTCCCACCAAGTTTCAGTGATTCCAATGACATCATATTTCTTTTCCTGTGTTAGTAGTTCCAATTCTCCTTGTTTGTTGCCCATGCTTTGTGCATTAGTATAGAAACATTTTAGTTTGTGATTGGTTTCTCTTTCTCCAATATTTTTATTTTCGTCTTTGTTCTTCCTTTCCACTTCTAATAGCAGAGTTCTCAATAGCATTTGTCAGGTGTATGGCTTTTTCTGGTCTTTTGCTTCCCTTCCCATGTTGTTCTAGTTTAAAGCTCTCCTTACAAGTGTAGCAAGGCGACTTCCAAATACATGCTTTCCAGTCTTCGTAAGGTGCACCCCATCTCTAGCAAGTAGTCCATCGTATAAGTAGTTCACTCCGTGATCCAGAAATCCAAATCGTTGCTGACGGCACCATCGACGTAGCCAGTTGTTCACCTGCAGAATCTTATTCCACCTCCTTGTTCCATGGCCATCCACTGGGAGGATGGAAGAGAAGACCACCTGCGCTCCCAGTTCTTTCACTTTCTTGCCTAAGTCTTCAAAGTCTCTGCAGATGGTTTCCAGGTCGTTTCTTGCGGTGTCATTTGTCTCCACATGTAGTAGCAGGAATGGGTATTCATCTGTAGGTCTGAAGAGTCCTGATATCCTGTCAGACACATCTTTAATTTTTGCACCTGGAAGACAGCACATTTCTCTTGAAGTTATATCCGGTCTGCAGATAGCAGCCTCTGTTCCTCTCAACAGGGAATCCCCCATGACCACCACTCTCCGTTTCTTCTTCACAACATTTTTCTTTCTCCACCCAGGAGGACTCTGAAGGCGTACAAGGTTGCTGTTTGTTGGCAAAGTCTTATCCTGATGTATTACTTCATCGTTTTCCTGCGTGAGAGCTTGGTACTGGTTTCTGAGCAGTATGGGTGCTGACTGCCTCCTGATCCTCCTGCTTCTCTGGGTCACATGTCTCCATTCCTCTGTTTCTTCAGGTGCACTTCGAATTTCTGCTCTTTCTGTAACATGAAGAGATAATTCTGCTCTGTCCAAGAACTCTTCACCTTCCTTAATGATCTTCAACGTAGCTAACCTCTCTTCGAGATTTTGCAACTTTTCCTCCAACAGGGACACAAGCTTGCATTTGTGGCATGTGAAGTTTGGCTTTTCCACTGGTAAATCTGTGAACATGTAGCAAGAAATGCAACTCACCAAATGGCTCCTGGCCTCTTCCATCTTGAGATTTCTTAAAAACGATGAAAGATGAGCCAAAATCGGCGCGCGGTTTTTCCGATTTCCTCTTTTCAGCTGCAACGGCCAAAACCCAGTGATCGTTGAGCTCGCAGAGACTCTTCACTTATCCCAGAAGGCACTGGGAATATGCAAATGATCTCATCAAGACTCTTCCCCTGGTTTTGATTCAGAACCAGGGAGAGGCCACAATCATAGCCCCAGGTGTGCAGGTAAGCCTGCACCGTGATCACAACCTTTAACCCCAGAAATGCCAGTCATCAGCACTGGTTCCAAACATTAACCCCACGTGTGCGAGTCAAACCCGCACTGAGATCATGACAGTACCCCCCTCTCAACGGGGGGCCTCTGGACCCCCAGGCTTGCCCGGGTACTTAGCATGGAAAGCCCGTACCAGGCGATCAGCATGCATCAACCGGGCCGGTACCCAGGACCTGTCCTCCTGTCCATACCCCTTCCAATGAACCAGGTACTGTACCGACCGCCGTACCAACCTGGAATCTACGATATGACCAACCTCGTACTCCACCTGCCCCTCGACCAAAACAGGAGAAGCAGCAGACTCGGAGTCTCCCCGGACTGCTTCAAAAGGTTTCAGTAGAGATTTGTGGAAGACGTTAGGGATCTTGAAAGAGGGTCGAAGGCACAGCCTATACGCCACTGGATTGATCTTTTCCACAATCTTGTACGGGCCAATGAATTTGGGTCCTAACTTGGCTGACGGAATCTTTAACTTAATGTTTCGCGTGGAGAGCCAAACTTTCTCTCCCACCCGAAACATGGGACCAGGTGTTCGTTTCCTGTCCGCGAAAAACTTATACCTGCCTTGAGACCTGGCTATACGCCGCTGGACTTCTGCCCATGTATCTTTTAACCGCTGAACAGAGTCCTCAGCCCCGGGGCACCCCGAATCCAGACGAGAAAACTCACCAAAATGAGGACTGAACCCATAGTTAATCAAGAAAGGGGACCTACCAGTGGATTGACTCACCCGACTATTGAAGGCAAATTCAGCCAACGGCAGTGCATCGCACCAGTCACTCTGTCTAGCAGAGGTTAGACACCTGAGGATCTGTTCCAGGGACTGGTTAGTGCGCTCCGTCTGCCCATTGCTCTCAGGATGGTATGCAGACGAAAAGGACAGAGACATACCTAATTTTTTGCAGAAAGCACGCCAAAACTTAGCCACAAACTGCACACCACGATCAGACACCACATTCAGGGGTACCCCATGCAACCGGATCACATGCTGCACAAACAACCTGGACAACGTCTCAGCTGATGGTAGTGCGGACAGGGGTACGAAATGAGCCTGCTTAGAAAACCTGTCCACCACTACCCATACCACTGTATTACCCTTCGATGGAGGGAGATTGGTTACAAAATCCATGGATAAGTGAGTCCATGGCCTTTCGGGCACTGCCAAGGGTATCAGCTCCCCTGCCGGCCGGCTATGAGAGCTTTTAGAACGAGCGCAGACCCCACAACCAGCAATGAATTTTTTTATGTCCGAACCAAGGGTAGGCCACCAAAAGATCCTAGCCACCGCCAGACGTGTGGCTGAAATACCAGGGTGAGCACTCAGCTTGGATTCATGGAACTCCTGCAAGAGTTTCAGGCGAAGTTGCTCTGGGACAAACAACTTCCCCTCCGGCTTGGCCGCCGAGGCCTGTGACTGGGCCCCCTGAATCTCCCGTTCCAATTCAGATGAGACCTCTGCTATCACAACCCCAGGGTGAAGAATGGAGGACGGTGGCTCAGGGGGCGACACCGGCTGAAAACTGCGTGATAAAGCGTCAGCCTTGACATTCTTAGACCCTGGACGAAATGTAATTGTAAACTGAAAACGCGAAAAAAAAAGTGACCAACGGGCCTGTCTGGGCGTTAGTCTTTTAGCAGACTCAATGTACGACAAACTTTTGTGATCCGTGATCACCGTAACCGGGTGACTGGCCCCCTCCAAAAAGTGCCTCCATTCTTCAAACGCCAATTTGACCGCAAGAAGCTCTCTATTGCCTACGTCGTAATTTCTTTCCGCAGCAGAGAACTTCTTGGAAAAGAAAGCACATGGCCTGAGTTTGGTTAGAGTGGCAGGCCCTTGGGACAACACCGCCCCCACCCCCACCTCGGAGGCGTCCACTTCCACGACGAATGGTTTGGACGGATCTGGCTGCACTAACACAGGAGCAGACATAAAACATTTTTTCAGCGTCGCAAAGGCCTCTTTTGCGAGCGAGGACCAATTTCTCACATCCGCACCTTTGCATGTTAGATCCGTGAGAGGTTTGACCACTTGCGAAAATCCCCGGATAAATTTGCGGTAATAATTGGCGAACCCCAAGAAGCGCTGAAGACCCTTAAGATCTCGGGGTTGCACCCAATCCTCAATGTCCTGCACCTTCTTGGGGTCCATGCGAAAACCCTCACCGGATACAATTAACCCTAAAAAGGACAACTCTTGTACACAGAATACACATTTTTCCAATTTGGCATACAAATGATTTTCTCTCAGCCTTTGGAGCACAGTTCGTACATGTTCCAAATGAGAAT
This sequence comes from Dendrobates tinctorius, assembly GCF_039654945.1. Classification (NCBI taxonomy): domain Eukaryota; kingdom Metazoa; phylum Chordata; class Amphibia; order Anura; family Dendrobatidae; genus Dendrobates; species Dendrobates tinctorius. The sequence continues at coordinate 207,939 of NW_027361670.1, forward strand.
ACTTGTCGGGGGAATATATCAAAATATCATCTAAGTAGATAACGACAAAACGACCAATGAGATCCGAGAATACCACGTTGATGAAATTCTGAAATATGGCAGGGGCGTTGGTAAGACCAAACGGCATGACTAAATTTTCAAATAGTCCCTCGGTCGTGAGGAACGCGGTTTTCCATTCATCCCCCTCTCGGACCCTTATCAAATTATATGCCCCCCGAAGGTCCAGTTTAGAAAACCACTTTGCCCCTGATAGTTGGTTACATAAATCGGGAATCAACGGAAGGGGGTACGTATTCCGTACAGTAATTTGATTAAGCTCCCGGAAGTCGAGACAGGGACGTAACCCGCCATCTTTTTTTCTTTACAAAAAAGAAACCTGCCGCCACAGGTGAGACTGAAGGACGTATGTGTCCTTTGCGCAGACTTTCAGTAATGTACTCCTTCATAGCCAACCGCTCAGGACCGGACAAATTAAACAGACGGGCTTTGGGTAATTTAGCCCCCGGGACCAGCTCAACAGCGCAGTCAAAGGGTCTATGTGGCGGTAACGTCTCGGCCTCGCTTTTGGAGAATACATCTTCGAAGTCCTTCAGGCATTCCGGAATACCTTCCAGCTCGACAGATGATACAGACACAGATTTAACAGGTTCAACCAGCAGTGCGGATTTATCATATAACTCAAAATCATTAAACCCCCATTGTACAATCTCCCCCGTTTTCCAGTTAATAACTGGGTTATGGTGTTGTAACCAGGGCATGCCCAACACCAACCAGGCAGGTAGATTGTCCAGCACAAAACAACTTATGTTTTCCACATGAGTAGCGCTCACTCTGAGCGAAAACACATCAGACATAAAGAGAATTCCCTCCTTAGTGAGGGGAGATGAGTCAATGGCCATCACCTTGATCGGAACCTTGAGCCTAACTGTCCCTATCTTACAGTGTGTGACCAATTGGGAGTCAATAAGATTAATAGATGATCCGCAGTCCACGAAGGCTGTAGAGGAAAAAGAACTACCATCCACAAACAGTTCCACAGACAGTACTACTTTAGAAAACGAGGAAAATGGTACCTGAGGGTCTGAGCAGCCTCCCCGTTGACTACCCAGACCTAGTCGTTTCCCGCCGACTGGGTTTGAAGACGGGCAATTCGGGCACTCCCTTTTCCAATGTCCCGTTTTACCGCAGTAAAAGCATAACTGCTTGTCCTTCCGGAGTTTCCTCTCCGTATCCTTCAGGGAGAGGGCGCCTACATCCATGGGCTCAGGGGCAGTCTCTTTTCCACTGGGGAATAATGGAGTATCCACCTGCATCACCCCTCTGGCCCGCAGCCTGCGGTCCATCCGGACGGCCTGGGTCATGGCGTCCTCGAGAGAGTTAGGTGGGGGATGTAACGCCAAGGCATCCTGCAGCCGCTCGGACAAGCCTCTGCGAAAGAGTCCTCGGAGTGCGGCGTCGCTCCAAGAGACCTCTGCCGCCCAGCGGCGGAACTCAGAACAAAACCACTCAGCTGAGTGTTTCCCCTGACAGACACTCATCAACATGTCCTCTGCCAATCGCACTCGGTCAGGTTCATCATAAATGTGCCCGAGGGCCTCAAAGAATGCGTTCACTGACATACGTTCAGGAGCAGAGGAAGAAGAGAGAAAGCCCATGCCTGTGGAGCCCCCCGAAGTAGGGAAATAATGACCCCCACCCTCTGGAACTCATCCCTGGAGGAGCGGGGCCTTAGAGAAAAAAAAAGCTTGCATCCTTCTCTGAAAGACCTGAACTCCTTTTTATCCCCTGAGAAAAGGTCTGGCAATTTGACCGGAGATTCGGGGGACGCTAATGACACATCCCTACCCCCAGAACTTGAAGCCCCTGCATCGACAGCTGCCTGCACAGTAACCACCAACTGTTGCTGGGTCTGGGCTATCGTGTGTTGTTCCACATTGAGCTTATGGAACATTTGGGTCAGGTGCTTGACCTGATCAGCCAAGGCTTGTATGGGATCCATGAGGATAACACACATTTTTTTTTTTTTTTTTTTTCTTCAGGAAAAAAAAAAAAAAAAAACTGAAACGGTCAGTTATAATGTCAAAGACACCGCACTACACTTGCTCATAGAGCCAGTGCGCGTGTCCTGAGTACAGAAGCAGTGCTAAGAGTTACCTGGGGAGCAGGGCAGCAGAGGTGACAAAGCGTGCTACAAGCTAATAGGGTCAGGGTCCAGTCAGCGCTGGAAAGTAAAGAGGCACGGGACCTGCGGACACTGAGAATGAACAAGCTTGCACAGGACCTATGGTCATGTGACTGCAAGGGGGCGTGGCTTAGCGTCCTGCTTTCAGATATGACAGGACACCATACAACAACTCAGAGTCAGGCAAAACGGAGGTCACAACAGTACGGGCAAACGAGGCACAGGAGGGATAAACAGACGGGAGGTCAGACAAAGCCAAAGGTCATACACAGGATCACAGTACAGTACCAGGGAGGAGACAGAGCGGATAATCAGGGCCAAGCAGAGATCAAAACCAAACAGACATAGGAGGTACCAGGCAGAATCCAAAGCGATATCCAGGGAACAGACCGAGTCATACACAGAGAATCAAGCAACCAGAACACAGCACTAACACACTCAGGGGTCACCACACAACGCCAAGGGCAAGAGTATAACTGACAGGGATGGGAGCGTCCTGAGGCTATAAGAAGCCTCCCCCAGAACCAGGGAGAGGCCACAATCATAGCCCCAGGTGTGCAGGTAAGCCTGCATCGGGATCACAACCTTTAACCACAGAAATGCCAGTCATCAGCACTGGTTCCAAACATTAACCCCACGTGTGCGAGTCAAACCCGCACTGAGATCATGACAGGGGCCATGTATGGGATATGAGGACTGAAGAATCCGGCTGCTGGGACCATGTATGGGATGTGAGGGCTGAAAGGTCTGGCTGCTGGGAAGTGTACGTTATGTGAGGACTGATGGGTCCGGCTGCTGAAGCCGTGTGCGGGGTGTGAGGGCTGAAGGATCTGGCTGCTGGGGCCATGTATGGGATGTGAGGGCTAAAGGATCCGGCAGCTAGGGAGTGTACGGGATGTGAAGACCGAGGGGTCGTGGTGCTGGGTGTTTGGGATGTGAGAACTGAAGGGTTTTGGGTGCATTTGGACGAGCAGCGTTCTCTCCTTCAGTAGGAGACCTCCATGCTCCTTCATTCTCAGTGCTGTGGTTGGACACGGGGTCCAGGTCAGGGATATTAAGTAGGTATGAGGCATCAAGGGATGCTGATTATGGTCTTATCTAACAGCACCGAGTACTCAGTTATCACATCTTGTTCTCTGAACCTCGCAGTCTCCTAGGACGCCCGAAAGTGGAGCTTAGAGAAGATGCTGTGATGAGTCTCGAGTCTGCTCCAATCTCAGGTCTGAGCCGTCTTCTGATCTGGGCAGTTCTCTGGACTGGAACGTTATCAGTACTGAACCGTTCTCTAGACAGGGCCATTCTCTGGTCTTGGACGTTCTGCACAGAGGCGTTTTCTGGACTTGGCAGTTTTCTGGTCTGGAGTGTTCTCTGATCTGCCCCATGTTTTGGTCTGGTTTGTTCTCTGACGGATTGTTCTCTGGACTGGACCATTCTGTAGACTGGACCGTTCTCTGGACTGGGTAGTTTTCTGGTTTGGGACATTCTTTGGCGTTGTTCGTTCTCTGACTGGACCTTTCTCAGGACTGGACTGATCTCTGGTCTGGGTCGTTCTCTGCTCTGTTCCGTTTTCTGGTCTGGGCCATTCTCTTGTCTGGGCTGTTATCTGAACTTTACCATTCTGTGGATTGGACCGTTCTCTAGTCTGTGCAGTTTTCTGGTGTGGTTTGTTGTTTGACTGGGTCATCCTCCAGATTGGACCATTCTCTGGTCTAGGCCATTTTCTGATCTGGGCCTTTTTCTGGTCTGGACCATTTTCTGGTCTGGGTGGTTCTCTGGACTGGTCAGTTTTTTGGACTGGTCAGTTTTATGGTCTGGACTGTTCTCTGATCTGGCACATGTTTTGGTCTGATTCGTTCTCTGACGGAATGTTCTCTGGACTGGACCATTCTGTGGGCTGGATCGTTCTCTGGTCTGGGCAGTTTTCTGGTGTGGGATGTTCTCTAGTGTGGTTCGTTCTCTGACTGGACCTTTCTCAAGACTGGACCATTTTCTGGTCTTCATCGTTCTTTTTGTCTGTGCCGTTTTCTGAACCGGATCATTTTGTGGACTGGACCGTTCTCTGGTTTGGGCAGTTTTCTGGTGTGGGATGTTCCTTGATTTAAGAAGGACCCCAGCTGTCCATGTGTATGGCAAATGGACCTGCAAGCCTTTTTATCAGAGACACACATTTAGTGGGGTCCCGGACCTCCTCTGGCCTTCTGCATCACAGCATCTCATCTTAGCATATTAGATGAAAGTGTCTATATTAGATGAAGGTTCCCATAAGAATGAGGGACACACATTAGATGGAGGTGCCCATTAGATGAATGAGCCCATATTAGATGGAGGTACCCATATTAGATGGAGATGCTAGGTGCTGTATTAGATGGAGGTGATCATTAAATGGAGATGCCCATATTAGATGAATGTACCCATATTAGATGGAAGTGCCCATATTAAATGGAGGTGCTCATTAGATGAAGGTGTACATATTAGATGGAGGTACCCATTAAATAGAGTTGGCAATAATTGATGAAGGTGCCCATTAGAGGCTGGTACCCATTAAATGGAGGTGCCCATATTCGATGGAGTTATTCATTAAATGGAGATGGCAATATTTTATGAAGGTGCCCATTAGAGTGTGGTACCCAGATTAGATGGAGGTGTCCATTAAATGGAGGTGCCCATATTACATGGAGGTGTCCACAAGTTGTAAGCCTATTCTACCCGAAATGTGCTAAGATCACTGCATTGTGAAGATCATGGACTGGAGGAAACGCCAAGATCATTAAACCACTCTTGTCCTGGAGCCTTGTCCTTCTACCATAAAGATAAGAATGACTACGATGTTTAGTTAAGCCCTACTGTCTGTACCTCCAACAGAGATCAGAGGAGTCAGGATAAGCTGAGAAAACCTACCTCAGCCTTACAGAAAGGGGTTAATTGATTCATGCTGCTTGCACCAAGTTCTGCCTCTCTCATCAGCTTGGGGCAGCAGACGACTGGATCCATCGATCAGGCGATGTGTTTCCGCTGCTCAGTGACCCCGTTTTGTGCTTTTCTAATTTCCCTTGACTAGCCTTGGCACTCAAGCTGGGCTAATAGACATTCCATGCCAACAGCAAGTTGTGGCTTCGGACAGGTTAAATGGATGGCAGCATTGTGATTAGCTGCAGTCTGCTTTCGTGTGCACCGCCAGTTAATTTTCCTGATGAGACTTACCATGCGGAGAACGCTTGGAAGTTTTTCCGTGAACTCTTCAGTCTGTATATACTCTTGACACAGATCTCAGAAGTTGGTCTGCGACTACTCCAATAAGCATGATACATTTAAAGACGCTCATGTGCTCAATTTTCCCATTTTACAGCAGAGTCACACTGATACCGATCCAAGGAATCCTGTTGTTTCACCTTCATGCTGCATCTGGGGGTCTGGGGTCTCATTTCCATACAGGGAAACTGCAGATGTGAAGGTTTCTAAGAAAGTAGTCATTCAGAGCATATTCATGCACCTGGGACAGTGGAGGTAACCGGTCATGTGAAGCCCTTCTCATAGGTCACCCCAACCTGTGGCCTTCTGATGAACCTGCATTTGGAGGTAACACACGTGGAGCCCGACCATATGAAGCAGTCAGTGTAAGGATTTTACAGTATTTGATTACACAATTATGCAAAATTTGGGTTCATGAATTTGTTTTTTCAAATCCAGTGATTGATTCTTATGTTTTCTTATGCTCCGATTTTAAAAAATACTTCTATTTTTAATCATCACTTATGGATTTTGCACAAAACGTGCATGAATTTGCATACAAGCAAGATGAACAAGAAAAATATTTATGGTAGCCAAGAATATGCACAATATTATATATATAAAAATGTACTGAACGTTCATTCAGCAACATTTATTGGAAATTATTTTGCTTTTCTCTTATAGGAGACCTGCGGATCTTCTCTGTGAAGCATCCAGCAGTGGTCACCCATTATATTCACACCCATCTTCCTTAGTATCATCCATCTTCTTTGATATCCTGGTGAAATCTTTCTCCTTGCTCTTCGCTGACAGCACCAAGGTTTTCAGGAAAGTAGTCCAAATGTGAATGTAGAAATGTAACGTCAAACTCCTCAGATAACCCAAGGCTTGGAAACGTTTCAGCATGTTCTCCACCATGGACTTATATTTTGGATGTTTGCTGTTACCTAGAAATATCTTCTTTAGAAGAATCCCAAGCCCTTTTCTCTACAGCTTTCATTTCTGTTTTCATTTTGTTCCTGACCCACAAAAATGCCTTAATTCAGTTTTGCTTTAAACAGTGCCTGAAACTTGGCACACAGGTAATTAATTCTCTCCTTCTTTTGGTAGGACTTTCACAAACCCCAAGCTTTATGTGAAGTGGTGGCAGGAGAACTTTAGTAGGATCAACTACATATCTGCAACTATATTTCTTGAGCCCATGTTGCAAAGATCTCGTTGGCCAACTTCTTTGGCTCCAGTGATGAGTCCTATCCCAGGAACACCACTGCAGTACACTTGAGAAGAGTATGAAAGGAACTTTTAGTAGTAAAATGTGAAGACACAGGGGTCAGCAGGTGCTCTGTCCGCTTGCCGAAACTGCATGGACTAGGGATCATCCCACCGCACGCCTTCTCTCCTTTCACCGTGAACATAATGCATCTCAGACAACACAGGGTGAGGGTAGGACAGTGTGGCAATACCTTATTGAACCATAAAACAGGCAAATAACACATAGAGCAGTCCCAGCTCAGTACCCAAGATATTGCAAAATTACAGTCTCACCCTTCTGCTGACTCGTCGGGATAAGAGCAGCTATTACTTCAGAGCTTCCTGGTCCGATTACCCCATATGTGGCATGCACAGAGAGGAGGTAACAACAAGCTTAGGAAGATGACAGTCCAGTGAGGTATAAGGCCATTTGACCGGAGGGTCACAACCTGGCTTCTTCAAACATTTCCATGGAGCCAGGTGACCGGTCGGTCCCATTCCTGGCTTTCACAAGCGTATCCACGGGGCTCAGGTGACCAGTGGGTCCAAAACCTGACTACCCCAAACAAATCCATGGTTCAGCGATGGTCAGTGGAGCAGATCTGTATTCTTTCAGCCGGGGCCGTGGTCTCAAAAGCTGGCATACTGTAGAAAGATAGATCTGTCCTTCGTTATGGAGCCATCATGTCTTGTCTGCTGGCCAGCGAAAAAGTGCCCTTAGTCATAGGACTTCCTATGAGTAAGAGCACCTTATTGTGCCAGAAATGCATGTAGTTTCTTTTATGGTTTTTAATTTGATTTAATAAAATGTTACTATTTTAACCAGGATGGGCGTGCCGGATTAATACTCTCCCCCCTTTGACATCCCCTTCTTATAGTGATGCCCCATCCTGCTCCTAATCTTGTAGTAATTCCCCATTACGGTCCCCTTCTCATAATAATGTCCCATCCTGATCCCCTTCTTATAGTAATGTCCCATCCTTTTCCTCTTCGTATAGTAATGTTCCATCCTGGTTCTCTTCTTATAATAATGTCTCATACTGTTCCCTTTCTTTTAGTAATGTCCCATCCTGGTTCTCATCGTGTAGTAGAGCCCCATTGTGGTCCCTTTTTTATAGTAATGCTCAATACTGGTCCCCTTATTATAGTAATGTCCCATCCTGGTCCCCTTCATGTAGTACTGTCGCATCCTGGTCCTTTTCTTATAGTAGTGTCCAATCCTAGTCCTCATCTTGTAGTGATGCCTCATTCTGGTCCCCTTCTTATAGTATTGCCCCATCCTGATCCCCTTCTTAGAGTAATGCCCCATCCTGATCCCCTTCTTAGAGTAATGCCCCATCCTGATCCCCTTTTTATAGTAATGCCTCATCCTGATCCCCTTCTTATAGTAATGCCCCATCCTGATCCCCTTCTTATAGTAATGCCCCATCCTGATCCCCTTCTTATAGTAATGCCCCATCCTGATCCCCTTCTTATAGTAATGCCCCATCCTGATCCCCTTCTTATAGTAATGCCCCATCCTGGTCCCCTTCTTATAGTAATGCCCCATCCTGATCCCCTTCTTATAGTAATGTCCTACTCATCTTATAGTAATGTCCCATCCTGGTCCCCTTCTTATAGTAATGCCCCATCCTGGTCCCCTTCTTATAGTAATGCCCCATCCTGGTCCCCTTCTTATAGTAATGCCCCATCCTGGTCCCCTTCTTATAGTAATGTCCTACTCATCTTATAGTAATGCCCCATCCTGGTCCCCTTCATGTAGTACTGTCGCATCCTGGTCCTTTTCTTATAGTAGTGTCCAATCCTAGTCCTCATCTTGTAGTGATGCCTCATTCTGGTCCCCTTCTTAGAGTAATGCCCCATCCTGATCCCCTTCTTATAGTAATGCCCCATCCTGGTCCCCTTCTTATAGTAATGCCCCATCCTGATCCCCTTCTTATAGTAATGTCCTACTCATCTTATAGTAATGTCCCATCCTGGTCCCCTTCTTATAGTAATGCCCCATCCTGGTCCCCTTCTTATAGTAATGCCCCATCCTGGTCCCCTTCTTATAGTAATGCCCCATCCTGGTCCCCTTCTTATAGTAATGTCCTACTCATCTTATAGTAATGCCCCATCCTGGTCCCCTTCATGTAGTACTGTCGCATCCTGGTCCTTTTCTTATAGTAGTGTCCAATCCTAGTCCTCATCTTGTAGTGATGCCTCATTCTGGTCCCCTTCTTAGAGTAATGCCCCATCCTGATCCCCTTCTTAGAGTAATGCCCCATCCTGATCCCCTTTTTATAGTAATGCCTCATCCTGATCCCCTTCTTATAGTAATGCCCCATCCTGATCCCCTTCTTATAGTAATGCCCCATCCTGATCCCCTTCTTATAGTAATGCCCCATCCTGATCCCCTTCTTATAGTAATGCCCCATCCTGATCCCCTTCTTATAGTAATGCCCCATCCTGATCCCCTTCTTATAGTAATGCCCCATCCTGATCCCCTTCTTATAGTAATGCCCCATCCTGATCCCCTTCTTATAGTAATGTCCTACTCATCTTATAGTAATGTCCCATCCTGGTCCCCTTCTTATAGTAATGTCCCATCCTGGTCCCCTTCTTATAGTAATGCCCCATCCTGGTCCCCTTCTTATAGTAATGCCCCATCCTGGTCCCCTTCTTATAGTAATGCCCCATCCTGATCCCCTTCTTATAGTAATGTCCTACTCATCTTATAGTAATGTCCCATCCTGGTCCTCATCTTGTAGTAATGTCCCATCCTGGTCCCCTTCTTATAGTATTGTCCTATCCTGGTCCTCCTAAAGTAGTAATGTCCCATCCTGATCCCCTTCTTATAGTATTGTCCTATCCTGGTCCTCATCTTGTAGTAATGTCCCATCCTGCTCCCCTTATAGCAGTGGTCCCCAACCTTTCTGACCTTGAGAGCCACATTAAGCTTAGAGAGAGGGTCGCGAGCCACATTCAGCACCGAGAGAGGGTCTTGAGCCACATCCAGCTCCTACCCCCTTCAAAGTAGTGTCAACCAAAGCCCCCATTACAGATATAATGATAACCAAAGCTTTTCCATAGAAATCACTCCAAAGCAGTACACGGGGACCCAGGGGTTCCGACAATACCCCTATTCATTATTCTCCCCATCAATGACTCCAAACACACTGTCACAGCCAGCTTTGAGCACCTTCTCTAACAGGTAGTGCCATCCTCCAGCATACCATAGCTAAAACATCTCTAAACCCCTAAGACCAGTAAATGTGCATCCAGAGCTGCTCTTCTGTGCAGGGCTACTCACAAAATTCACCATTTTGAGATGTGCTCTTCATACCTGTTTGCTAGACCTGGAGCTAACGCACCAAGCTGGCAGACAGCTGCGAGCCACAATTCATGGGACCGCGAGCCACATGTGGTTCCTGAGCTATAGGTTGGGGACCCCTGCCTTATAGTAATGTCTCATCTTAGTCCTCATCTTGTAGTAATGCCCCATCCTAGTCCCCTTATAGTGATGCCCCATCCTGCTCCTCATCTTGCAGTAATGCCCCATTATGGTCCCCTTCTCATAATAATGTCCCATCCTGATCGCCTTCTTATAGTAATGTCCCATCATTTTCCTCTTTGTATAGTAATGTCCCATCCTGGTTCTCTTCTTATAATAATGTTATAATAATATAATAATAGGGCAGCACGGTGGCTCAGTGGTTAGCGCTGCAGCCTTGCAGCGCTGGGGTCCTGGGTTCGAATCCTACCAAGGACAACATCTGCAAGGAGTTTGTATGTTCTCCCCGTGTTTGCGTGGGTTTCCTCCGGGCACTCCGGTTTCCTCCCACACTCCAAAAACATACTGATAGGGAATTTAGATTGTGAGCCCCATCGGGGACAGTGATGAAAATGTGTGCAAACTGTGAGGCGCTGCGGAATATGTTAGCGCTATATAAAAATAAAGATTATTATTATTTATTATTATAATGTCTCATACTGTTCCCTTTCTTTTAGTAATATCCCATCCTGGTCCTCATCGTGTAGTAGAGCCCCAATGTGGTCCCTTTTTATAGTAATGCTCCATACTGGTCCCCTTATTACTGTATAGTAATGTCCCATCCTGGTCCCCTTCATGTAGTACTGTCGCATCCTGGTCCTTTTCGTATAGTAATGCCCCATCCTGATCCCCTTCTTATAATATGTCCCATCCTGGTCCTCATTTTGTAGTAATGCCCTATCCTAGTCCCCTTCTAATAGTAATGTCCTACTCATCTTATAGTAGTGTCCCATCCTGGTCCCCTTCTTATAGTATTGTCCTATCCTGGTCCCCTTCTTATAGTATTGTCCTATCCTGGTCCCCTTCTTATAGTAATGCCCTATCCTAGTCCCCTTCTAATAGTAATGTCCTACTCATCTTATAGTATTGTCCCATCCTGGTCCCCTTCTTATAGTATTGTCCTATCCTGGTCCCCTTCTTATAGTATTGTCCTATCCTGGTCCCCTTCTTATAGTATTGTCCTATCCTGGTCCCCTTCTTATAGTATTGTCTTATCCTGGTCCCCTTCTTATAGTAATGCCCTATCCTAGTCCCCTTCTAATAGTAATGTCCTACTCATCTTATAGTATTGTCCCATCCTGGTCCCCTTCTTATAGTATTGTCCTATCCTGGTCCCCTTCTTATAGTATTGTCCTATCCTGGTCCCCTTCTTATAGTATTGTCCTATCCTGGTCCCCTTCTTATAGTATTGTCCTATCCTGGTCCCCTTCTTATAGTAATGCCCAATCCTAGTTCTCATCTTGTAGAATTGTCCCATCCTGGTCCTCATATTCACATCCACATTCACATAAAAAAAAAAAAAGATTCTTCTCAATTGTTCTCCGTTTCCTCTGCGTCCTTTTTGCACATTTGGGCCGGCAAGCACTGTAGGCCCCTTGAGGAACGCTGCCCGGTCCAGAAACTGCTGACATTAGCGCTTTATTTCAGTTGAATATGCGTCCGTGGCCTCTGATTGGCCAGCGGCTGGCATTGGGATTGCTGTTCAGAGAGCCGGTCTCTGTGCGGCAATAAATTTCAATTGACTGTTCGTCTTAGGACGCAACTTTAACTGAAATAAAGTGCTGACGAGGGCGGCCGGCTTGACCGGGCCACAATCATCAAGGGTCTCCAGTGCCTGCGGGCCCCATGTGGCAGCCTCGGGACCTGCATGCGGTCCTCGGGCCGCATGTTTTAGATTTGGAGTCTAGAGCCTAAAAGTTCTGCAGAAGATTTAGAAAGGTCCAAGTCCCTGACTAAATCATTTCATTTGAGCTGTGATAAGAGCTGTGACTCGTTGGGACTAGCGTGAAAGTCTTGGTCAGATTCCGGCTCTTCATGTTCTCAGGTGGATCTTCAGGTTTCTCCAGAGGTGAAGGGACAGGTATTCCTGGACTGTGAGGCAGGGGTTGAATCGCTGATGGGAGGTCCAGGTGTATCATTTAATTCTCATTTTTGAGGTTGAATCGCTTCCACGTTGCACATAGCCGTCGTTACTATAATTTCACAGTTCCCTCAAGACCATGGGCACACCAAAACAAAAGCTCTCTTCCATTTAGACAACTGTCGTAGTTCTTCTACACAAGCAGAACACACTACATGTCGAGCCCACTTTACCTAATTTCCTAGTTTTACGCCAAAGCACAGATAATACACTTTTCTAACGACGTCCGTAATGTTCCTTTGTTGTCTTCACTACAAGAAAACCGCAAATGTAGCAAAAGTTGTTGGGTGACTTCCGACACCTCCTTTTAGCCATTTTGATCACGTTGTTAGAATTAGAAGCATCTACCAATCACAGCACAGCTTTCACTTCTTATACTGAGGAGGTAAAATGAAAGCTGTGCTCTGATTGGATACTATGGAAGCAGGTTAATAACATCTCTACCCACAGCCGCCAGTCACAGCTCAGCGTCCATTAATTTGTGACCAATCTAATGACGGCAAAATCATTCAACAAAAGTCACGCAAAGGGGTCAAAGTACGGGGCAAGAAAAAAACCTATAAAGTCAGTATTTGTGATCGACAGTACATAAAAATCACCCTTCTTCAAACCATTTTACCCCAGCAGACCTGTGTTATCGACTCACCTTCATTATAACATGGTGGGTCCGACCCTCTGGTGCTACTGTCAGATATTGCCCATGCTATAAGCCTAAGGTACTAATATACGCCTGTCTTGGCCAATAGTTCTCCGTTGACGAGTAGTGGCGGAAGTCGAGTAACATATGTGCTAGCTGGTTATTCTGCTCTGTCTATATTCTCTAAATCTGAAGCAAAACCTCCTCCTGTGGTAGATGTTCTTCTAGATGTCCCTCTCCAGTAGAGCTTTGTAGGACTCTACCAGTGTTCATCTCATGGTGTTAGCGGATACAGACATATTTAGGTAATGATATCTGGTATTCCTCTGATCTCTTTACCAGGACAAACCCTCTGTTAGTTTTCTTGTTGGTATTGTGTTATTATCCTAAGAAGATTTGGCGTTTAGCAGACGACATAAATTTTTGTTGTGACGTGTCACGAGATGAGGGACTGTGCAACTTTTTGTCATTGGCTACATCTTTGCTGATCATTGACTTTTGTTTTCCTGACATTATCATCCATCGTAAACATAAGACCGCCCTCCTAAAAGAGGACTGGGTGGTCTCTAGATATATGTAATCCAAGGACATGACCATCTGAGCTACAATTTCCTGACCATCTGAGCTACAACTTCCATGGGTGGTGGACACTTTACACGAAGAGTGACTGTGCACCAATTTCTCACTTAAATTAGGGCCTCTCCGATTGGTCTATACTCATTAGTAACCTATCAGCTCCCTTAAATCCAGATATGCCTACAAAATGGGCCAATACTTATGCTGTATATTTACAGCTCCTGGGGTCCCTTCATCAAAAGTTCCTATAAACCTTATATGGGAATTTTCCTTCTCTTCTCTTCTTGTGTCCAACATGGTATCTCTCTCTATTAAAAGGCTTCTATAAGACTTTTAAGGGTAATCTATAGCTACAAATCACTTAAAGAGAACCTGTCAGCAGGATTGTGCTCAGTGACTACAGACAGTGTCAGGTCGGCGCCGTTATACTGATTGCAATGATTTCTGGTGATGAAATCTGTCTTGTGGTTGTTGTGTAATCTGGATTTGTGGTTTTCAGTTAGGCTACTTTCACACATCAGTTTTTTGCCGTCAGGCAGGATCCGGCTATTTTTAGAAAAAACGGATCCGGCATAAATTTTGAAGAACTGTAGAAACGGATCCGTTTTTCTGCCGGATCCGTCTAGCAAGTTAAATCTGTTTCCTGGGGGCTGGCCAATTGGATCTGAGCATGCGCAGACTTAAAAAAACGGATCCGGTGGCTTGATCCGTCTTTTTCTGGATCCGGCGCCCATAGACTTTCATTGTGGCAAAAAGCCGGAAGCGTCGGATCCGGCGCTTCCGGCTTTTTCGCCGGAGACAAAAAAGTTACAGTAGCCGTTTTTTCTAGACGCCGGAATGAGACAAGTAGCTGGATCCGGCAAAAAACGGATGAAACGCAATGCCATCTGGCACGATCCGGCGCTAATGCAAGTCAATGGGGAAAAACTGGATCCGGCATTGCATTTCGCCGGATCCGGCTTTTTTTTGTAAAACCGGATCTCGCCTGACGGCGAAAAACTGATGTGTGAAAGAGGCCTTAATGAGATTCACTTGCTACGGGGTGGCTTGTGGGCAGGACTGTGGGCGGCTTATAGGCGGGGCTATGGGTGGCCTGTGGCCGGGGCTTTAAGTGGTGCTCTGCTTAGATGTAGGTGATATTTTTTTCAATACATATAATAGTCAGTATGTAAAATAGGAGGTGGGTCAGTGAGGGATCAGTGACCTGTCATAAGCCATCAGTATGAATACATAAGCAGAGCAGCACATAAAGCCCCGCTCACAGACCGCCCTGGAACACGAGCATTTCATTAACTGAAAACTACAAATCCAGATTCCACAACAACCACAAAACGGATTTGATCACCAGGTATCATTGTAAACAGTATAATGGCGCCGACCTGACACTGTGTGTAGTCACTGAGTACAATCCTGCTAACATGTATCAGTGTAATCAGTATAACAGTGCCGACCTGACACTGTCTGCAATCCTGCTGACAGGTAACAATGCAATCAGTATAATGGTGCCGACCTGACACTGTCTGTAGTCACTGAGCCCAATCCTGCTGACAGGTGTCAGTGTAATCAGTATAGCGGCGGCGGCCTGACACTGTCTGTGGTCACTGAGCTCAATCCTGCTGACAGGTATCAGTGTAATCAGTATAAAGGCGCCGACCTGACACTGTAGTCACTGAGCACAATCCTGCTGACGGGTATCCGTGTAATCAGTATAACGGCGCTGACCTGACACTGTCTGTAGTCACTGAGCACAATCCTGCTGACAGGTATCACTGTAATCAGTATAACGGCGCCGAGCTGACACTGTGTGTAGTCACTGAACACAATCCTGCTGACAGGTATCAGTGTGATCAGTATAATGGCGCTGACCTGACACTGTCTGTAGTCACTGAGCACAATCCTGCTGACCGGTATCACTGTAATCAGTATAACGGCGCCGAGCTGACACTGTGTGTAGTCACTGAACACAATCCTGCTGACAGGTATCAGTGTGATCAGTATAATGGCGCTTACCTGACACTGTAGTCACTGAGTACAATCCTGCTAGCAGGTGTTAGTGTAATCAGTATAACGGCGCCGACCTGACACTCTGTAGTCACTGAGCACAATCCTGATCACAGGTATCAGTGTATTATTATTTATTTATATAGCGCCATTAATTTAATGGTGCTGTACATGAGAAGGGGGGTTACATACAAAGTTATAGATATCATTAACAGGAAACAAATTTACAATGACAGACAGGTACAGAGGGGAGAGGACCCTGTCCTTGTGGACTTGCATTCTACGGGAGAGTGGGGAAGAGACAGAAGGTCGGGGGTGCAGCATCTCTGGTGGTGATGAGGTGGCAGCTCAGGCGGTGGTGAGGCGGCAGAATGGTTATTGCAGGCTATAAGCTTTCCTGAAAAGATGGGTTTTCAGGTTCCGTTTGAAGGATCCGAGGGTGGTGGATAATCGGATGTGCTGAGGCATGGAATTCCAGAGGATGGGGGATATTCGGGAGAAATCTTGGAGGCGGTTGTGTGAGGAATGAATAAGTGTGGAGGAGAGTAGGAGGTCTTGGGAGGATCGAAGATTACGTGAGGGAAGATATTGGGAGATTAGTTAAGAGATATAGGGAGGGGAAAGGTTGTGGATGGCTTGGTAGGTCAGTGTTAGGCTAGTTTCACACTAGCGTTTTGGAGTGCAGCGACGGCCTGCGCACGGCCGCCGCTAAGCCCCGCCCCCTGCCGCGCCCGCCGGTAGCTCCGCCCACCGGCGCATGACGCTGCATGCGCCCTGCGTCCCCTATCTTTATCACAGGTGGCGCAGGCCGTGCGCAGTATGCGTTTGGCGGCGCATGCGTCCTTTTGACGGTGCGCCGACCTGCGCCAAACTCAACCTGCTGCAGTTTGGTTGCGTCGGCGCACCGTCAAAAAGGCGCATGCGCCGCCAAACGCATACTGCGCACGGCCTGCGCCCCCTGTGATAAAGATAGGGGACGCAGGGCGCATGCAGCGTCATGCGCCGGTGGGCGGAGCTACCGGTGGGGGCGCGGCAGGGGGCGGGGCTTAGCGGCGGCCGTGCGCAGGCCGTCGCTGCGCTCCAAAACGCTAGTGTGAAACTAGCCTTAGTAGTTTGAACTGGATTCGTTGGGGAACTGGGAGCCAATGGAGGGATTTGCAGAGGGGGGGATCAGTATAACGGGTGTAGGGGTGTAATCAGTATAACGGCGCTGACCTGACACTGTCTGTAGTCACTGAGCACAATCCTGCTGACAGGTATCACTGTAATCAGTATCACGGCGCCGACCTGACACGGTCTGTAGTCACTGAGCACAATCCTGCTGACAGGTATCACTGTAATCAGTATCACGGCGCCGACCTGACACTGCCTGTAGTCACTGAGCACAATCCTGCTGACAGGTATCACTGTAATCAGTATCACGGCGCCGACCTGACACGGTCTGTAGTCACTGAGCACAATCCTGCTGACAGGTATCACTGTAATCAGTATCACGGCGCCGACCTGACACGGTCTGTAGTCACTGAGCACAATCCTGCTGACAGGTATCACTGTAATCAGTATCACGGCGCCGACCTGACACTGCCTGTAGTCACTGAGCACAATCCTGCTGACAGGTGTCAGTGTAATCAGTATAACGGCGCCGACCTGACACTGTCTGTAGTCATTGAACACAATCCTGCTGACAGGTGTCAGTGTAATCACTATAACGGCGCTGACCCGACACTGTCTGTAGTCACTGAGCACAATCCTGATCACAGGTGTCAGTGTAATCAGTATAACGGCGCCGACCTGACACTGTCTGTAGTCACTGAGCACAATCCTGCTGACAGGTATCAGTGTAAGGCCAGGGTCACACTAACCGACGCAAAATACGGTCAGTATTTTACATGCGTAATACGGATGAATGACCCCTAAACAGTGCTCCGTATGTCATCCGTAATCATGGTGTGGTCGCGTATTTTGCGCATGTCTGCATCCGTATGTAATCCGTATGCTGAGATTTTCTTGTCACCTTGCAAAATGGACATATAATGGAGCCCTATGACAGGGTTTCTAACAGAAACCAAAGAATAGATATATACACATAGAATATACAGTATGTGTATATATATGCATTCTATGTGTCTATATCTATTCTTTCGTTTCTTTATTAAACCTGTCAGTGTGAGTTTACTGTATCGCGCACTGAATTGCCGGCTTTTCTTAAAAGACACCTGGTGCGTATTTCTCGCAAGTCACATGTGTGGTCCATGTGTAATCCGTATTTTTTGCATTGGCGTACTACGGCCGCAGTACGCAGACAATCGCAACATTCTGCGATTGGCACGGACCATAGAATACGGATGAGAAATATACGGCTGCTGCAAGGGACCCCATAGAGAATCATTGGTCCGTGTCTAATGCGTGCTTTTAGCGCCTCTCACTCGGCCGTATTCCTCGCCAGTGTGACCCCGGCCTAATCAGTATAACGGCGCTTACCTGACACTGTCTGTAGTCACTGAGCACAATCCTGCTGACAGGTATCAGTGTAATCAGTATGACGGCACCGACCTGACACTGTCTGTAGTCACTAAGCACAATCCTGCTGACAGGTATCAGTGTAATCAGTATAACTGCGCCGACCTGACACTGTCTGTAGTCACTGAGCACAATCCTGCTGACAGATGTCAGTGTAATCAGTGTAACGGCACCGACCTGACACTGTCTGTAGTCACTGAGCACAATCCTGATCACAGGTATCAGTGTAATCAGTATAACGACACCGACATGACAGTGTCTGTAGTAACTGAGCACAATCCTGATCACAGGTATCAGTGTAATCAGTATAACGGCGCCGACCTGACAATGTCTGTAGTCACTGAGCACAATCCTGCTGCCAGGTATCAGTGTAATCAGTATAACGGCACCGACCTGACACTGTCTGTAGTCACTGAGCACAATCCTGCTGCCAGGTATCAGTGTAATCAGTATAACGGCACCGACCTGACACTGTCTGTAGTAACTGAGCACAATCCTGATCACAGGTATCAGTGTAATCAGTATAACGGCGCCGACCTGACACTGTCTGTAGTCACTGAGCACAATCCTGCTGCCAGGTATTAGTGTAATCAGTATAACGGCACCGACCTGACACTGTCTGTAGTAACTGAGCACAATCCTGATCACAGGTATCAGTGTAATCAGTATAACGGCGCCGACCTGACACTGTCTGTAGTCACTGAGCACAATCCTGCTGACAGGTATCAGTGTAATCAGTATAACGGCACCGACCTGACACTGTCTGTAGTCACTGAGCACAATCCTGATCACAGGTATCAGTGTAATCAGTATAACAGCGCTGACCTGACACTGTATCACTGTAATCAGGATGATATGAGACCTAAAATCAGAGTAATAAACAGGGGAACAGAATTGTTACGATATCAGTTAGTCATATTGTAGGAACGTAGTTATTAATCAGTTGTTATTGGTAATGAATGAGTGATACAGCTTCTATCAAAGAAATGAGCACTAGTGAACTCACTGGGCAAAACATGAGCAATCAGACATCGTCCTCCGGACATTAGACGTGTTCTGGGGTTGCCAGATTTGTTAAACACTTTTGTTGGTTCACCTTTTCTTACATCACAACCTACCTTATATAATCTGGAGGGTTCCACCCAGCGCCGTTGCAGCCTCAATCCCCTGAAGACGCCAGTAATGGTGAAACATGTTGGGAGGCAGCTGCTTACATGTTTTAAAAGCAAATGTTTGCAACGGTCTAAATAAGCAAAAAGTGATGGTCTGAGGCCACACAATGCAAATATATGGGATAAACCTATAGTCCTGGAGGCTATAAAGAGATATAGGAGTCAATTAGATGAGGAACTTCAATAGGAGATATGTAATTTGGAAACGAATATACTAATATCTGTACCAGAGCTCAGGACAGCAACAAACCAGCAATAACAACCACAATGATGTTGGGAGATATTATATCTCTCATTGGATCTCATACTTATCAAACAATATAGTTATACCTGGGTCGGTGGACTATTCACCCAATATATATAAAAAAGACAACAGTATCCCATCATAAGCCTATGAAGGGATCCCCAAGACATTACCTCAGGACAAAGAGTAAACCATAGAGACCAAAACAAGCAAGCAAGTTTATTACATTGATGAACAAAAGTTACTTTTTAAATAGTTTATCAGCGTTATGGAATCTTTAGTCAGGGTTTATTAGCCATTGGCAATTTGTAAATACAGTGGGACGGAAAGTATTCACACCCCTTTACATTTTTCACTCTTTGTTTCATTGTAGCCATTCGGTAAATTCAATAAAGTTCTCTTTTTTTTCTCATTAATGTGCACTCTGCACCCCATCTTGACTGAAAAAAGCAGAAATGTAGAACTTTTTGCAGATTTATTAAAAAAGAAAAACTGAAATCTCCCATGGTCATAAGTATTCAGCCCCTTTGCTCAGTATTGAGTAGACGCACCTTTTGAGCTAGTACAGCCATGAGTCTTCTTGGGAATGATGCCACAAGTTTTTCACCCCTGGATTTGGGGATCCTCGGCCATTCTTCCTTGCAGATCCTCTCCGGTTCCGTCAGGTTGGATGGTGAACGTTGGTGGACAGCCATTTTCAGGTCTCTCCAGAGATGCTCCATTGGGTTTAGGTCAGGGCTCTGTCTGGGCCAGTCAGGAATGGTCACAGAGTTGTTCTGAAGCCACTCCTTTGTTATTTTAGCTGTGTGCTTAGGGTCATTGTCTTGTTGGAAGGTGAACCTTCTGCCAAGTCTGAGGTGCAGAGCACTCTGCAAGAGGTTTTAATCCCGGATATCTCTGTACTTGGCCGCATGCATGTTTCCTTCAATTGCAACCAGTCGCCCTGTCCCTGCAGCTGAAAAACATCCCTATAGCATGATGCTGCCACCACCATGTTTCACTGTTGGGATTGTATTTGGCAGGTGATGAGCAGCGCCTCGTTTTCTCTACACATACCGCTTAGAATTATCACCAAAAAGTTGTATCTTCATCTCATCAGACCACAGAATCTTATTTCTCATAGTCTGGGAGTCCTTCATGTGTTTTTTTTTTTTTTTAGCAAACTCTATGCGTGCTTTCATATGTCTGGCACTGAGGAGAGGCGTCCGTCGGGCCACTCTGCCATAAAGGCCCGACTGGTGGAGGGCTGCAGTGATAGTTGACTTTGTGAAACTTTCTCCCATCTCCCTACTGCACCTGCGGAGCTCAGCTAGTGATCTTGGGGTTCTTCCTTACCTTTTTCACCATGGCTCTTCTCCCACGATTGCTCAGTTTTTTTTTCCATTTAAGGATTATGGAGGCCACTGTGCTCTTAGGAACCTTGAGTACTGCAGAAATTCTTTTGTAACCTTGGCCAGATCTGTGCCTTGGCAGTATTCTGTCTCTGAGCTCCTTGGCCAGTTCCTTTGGCCTCATGATTCTCATTTGGTGTGACATGCACTGTGAGCTGTGAGGTCTTATATAGACAGGTGTGCGCCTTTACAAATCAAGTCCTATCAGTGTAATTACACACAGCTGGACTCCAATGAAGGAGTAGATCCATCTCTGGGAGGATCACAAGGAAATGGACAGCATGGGACTTAAATATGAGTGTTCACACATGATGCCACGATCTAAAGAGATTCACACATGCTGCCACAATCTAAAGAGATTCCCAGATGATGCTGCGATCTAGAGAGATTCCCAGACGATGCCACGATCTAAAGAGATTCACAGACAATGCCACGATCTAAAGAGATTCACAGACGATGCCACGATCTAAAGAGATGCACAGACGATGCCACGATCTAAAGAGATTCACAAACGATGCCACGGTTTAAAGAGATTCCTAGACAATGCCAGGATCTAAAGAGATTCACAGACGATGCCACGATCTAAAGAGATGCACAGACGATGCCACGATCTAAAGAGATTCACAGACGATGCCACGGTTTAAAGAGATTCCTAGACAATGCCAGGATCTAAAGAGATTCACAGACGATGCCACGATCTATAGAGATTCACAGACGATGCCACGATCTATAGAGATTCACGACGATGCCACGATCTAAAGAGATTCACAAACGATGCCACGGTTTAAAGAGATTCACAGACGATGCCACGATCTATAGAGATTCACGACGATGCCACGATCTAAAGAGATTCACAAACGATGCCACGGTTTAAAGAGATTCACAGACGATGCCACGATCTAAAGAGATTCACAAACGATGCCACGGTTTAAAGAGATTCCTAGACAATGCCACGATCTAAAGAGATTCACAAACGATGCCACGGTTTAAAGAGATTCCTAGACAATGCCAGGATCTAAAGAGATTCACAGACGATGCCAGGATCTAAAGAGATTCACAGACGATGCCAGGATCTAAAGAGATTCACAGACGATGCCAGGATCTAAAGAGATTCACAGACGATGCCAGGATCTAAAGAGATTCACAGACGATGCCACGATCTAAAGAGATTCACAGACGATGCCACGATCTAAAGAGATTCACAGACGATGCCACGATCTAAAGAGATTCACAGACGATGACACGATCTAAAGAGATTCACAGACGATGTCACGATCTAAAGAGATTCACAAACGATGCCACGGTTTAAAGAGATTCCTAGACAATGCCAGGATCTAAAGAGATTCACAGACGATGCCACGATCTAAAGAGATTCACAAACGATGCCACGGTTTAAAGAGATTCCTAGACAATGCCAGGATCTAAAGAGATTCCTAGACAATGCCACGATCTAAAGAGATTCACAAACGATGCCACGGTTTAAAGAGATTCCTAGACAATGCCAGGATCTAAAGAGATTCTCAGACGATGCCACGATCTAAAGAGATTCACAGACGATGCCACGATCTAAAGAGATTCACAGACGATGCCACGATCTAAAGAGATTCACAGACGATGCCACGATCTAAAGAGATTCACAGACGATGACACGATCTAAAGAGATTCACAGACGATGTCACGATCTAAAGAGATTCACAAACGATGCCACGGTTTAAAGAGATTCACACACAATGCCAGGATCTAAAGAGATTCACAGACGATGCCAGGATCTAAAGAGATTCACAGACGATGCCAGGATCTAAAGAGATTCACAGACGATGCCAGGATCTAAAGAGATTCACAGTCGATGCCACGATCTAAAGAGATTCACAGTCGATGCCACGATCTAAAGAGATTCACAGACGATGCCACGATCTAAAGAGATTCACAGACGATGCCACGGTTTAAAGAGATTCACAGACGATGCCACGATCTAAAGAGATTCACAGACGATGCCACGATCTAAAGAGATTCACAGACGATGCCACGGTTTAAAGAGATTCACAGACGATGCCAGGATCTAAAGAGATTCACAGTCGATGCCACGATCTAAAGAGATTCACAGACGATGCCACGATCTAAAGAGATTCACAGACGATGCCACGATCTAAAGAGATTCACAGTCGATGCCACGATCTAAAGAGATTCACAGACGATGCCACGATCTAAAGAGATTCACAGACGATGCCACGATCTAAAGAGATTCACAGACGATGCCACGATCTAAAGAGATTCACAGACGATGCCACGGTTTAAAGAGATTCACAGACGATGCCAGGATCTAAAGAGATTCACAGTCGATGCCACGATCTAAAGAGATTCACAGACGATGCCACGATCTAAAGAGATTCACAGACGATGCCACGATCTAAAGAGATTCACAGACGATGCCACGATCTAAAGAGATTCACAGTCGATGCCACGATCTAAAGAGATTCACAGACGATGCCACGATCTAAAGAGATTCACAGACGATGCCACGATCTAAAGAGATTCACAGACGATGCCACGATCTAAAGAGATTCACAGACGATGCCACGATCTAAAGAGATTCACAGACGATGCCACGATCTAAAGAGATTCACAGACGATGCCACGATCTAAAGAGATTCACAGACGATGCCACGATCTAAAGAGATTCACAGACGATGCCACGATCTAAAGAGATTCACAGACGATGCCACGATCTAAAGAGATTCACAGACGATGCCACGATCTAAAGAGATTCACAGACGATGCCACGATCTAAAGAGATTCACAGACGATGCCACGATCTAAAGAGATTCACACACAATGCCATGATCTAAAGCAGGGGTTCCCCAACCTGTAGGTGGCTCGCGGTCCCATGAATTGTGGCTCGCCACCGTCTGCCAGCTTGGTGCATTAGCTCCAGATCTAGCAAACAGGTGTGAAGAGCGCATAGGAAAATGGTGAAGTTTTGAGTAGCCCTGCACAGAAGAGCAGATCTGGATGAACATATAGTCTTAGGGGTTTAGAGATGTTTTAGGTCTGGTGCGCTGTAGGATGGTACTACCTGTCAGAGGAGCTGCTCAAAGCTGGATGTGACGGTGTGCTGGGAGTCCTTGATGGGAGAATACTGCATGGGGGTATGGTGGGAACCCCTGGATCTTGGTATACTGCTTTGAGGTCATTTCTGTGGAAAAGCTTTGGTTATCATTATGCCTGTAATGGGGGCTTGGGTTGACACTACTTTGAGGGGGGTGGGAGCTGGATGTGGCTCTCAAGGTCAGAAAGGTTGGGGATCACTGAGCTAAAGAGATTTGCACACAATGCCACGATCTAATTGATTCACAAACAATGCCACAATCTAAAGAGTTATCCAAGAAGTATCATTTCTCCTTGCGGAGAATGACATGCTAAGCATGTCGAGATGAGGAGACTTAAAGCCGCAATGCTCCTCTGCAATCTAAAGAGACTCACACACACACACACGATGCCGCGATCTAGAAACTCACACACGATGCCGCGATCTAGTGACAAATTTTATTCTTCTGCACAAAGACCACCACTGTGAAGACACTAAATTATTACTTACCACTGTAGTGAAATTTATGCAGAAGATTAAAATAAACTAGCTTGGCCCGTGCAAAATTATCGCACATTGGACGTCGGGGGCGCAGGCAATTTCAGAAAAAGCAAGCTGGTCAAATGTAAATGTATTTCATGAGATGATGAACACAGACAGGTATTTACTGTATATATGCATATTTGTAATACAATAAATTGGTTTGATAAGTAGAGGCCAAAAATTGTCTTCCGGTTGAGGTGCCACCTGCAGGTCATTGTGTCTTTCTGCAGGTTTATGAAAATGAATGTTTAAACTGTATTTAGTGATAAAATCATGGATGTGTGGTTTGTCTGACTGTTTTCTTTCTGAAGAGAGCAGGTTTACCTTTCAAATGGTGTATCATGTGTGTGTGTGGGGCGAAGTAATCACCGAAAAAGCAGTGCATGTATACAAATGTGTTTGCATATGTGACTCACCTGCAGTGAAGTGTGCAATCCTCCAATGTGCCTGAAATAGGCTGGGCAAGCACTTGTCAAGCTGGAAAGACCCCATGGCAAATATTTGGATTTGCTTGTGATGTCTGTAAGCAGCTTTGTGGTAGTGTGCTTTGGGGTACTGTGGTGCCACCTGCAGGTCATTTTTCCTTACTGTAGGTTTATGAAAATTAATGTTTCAACTGTATTTTGTGATCAAATCGTGGATGTGTGGTTTGTTTGGCTCTTTTCTTGCTGAAGGGGGCAAGTTTACCTTTCAAATGGTGTATCATGTGTGTGTGCAGTATGAACGGAGATACAAAGGAATCACCGAAAAACAGTGTTTAGGAAAAATAATCCTCATGAGTACGGCTCTTAACCGTATACTCTGAGTGACGGGTCTTGATCCCAGTCCAGCCAGCACCAACGCTTAAACGTAGAGTGCGCATCTTATAAATTTTCCGTGAGCTAGAGACACACACACGATGCCGCAGTCTAGAGACTCACACATACGATGCCACGATCCAAAGAGATTCTTACACATGATGCTGTGATCTAATGAGATTCACAAAAACAATGCTGCGATCTAAAGAGATTCACACACACTATGCTGTGAGCTAAAGAGTCACAAACATGATGTTGCGGTCTAAAAAGACTCAAACACACATGATGCTGCAATCCAAAGAGACTCACATGCATACAATCACAATGTTCAATCCAAAGAGACTCATGCGCACACACATGACGATGCCGCGATCTAAAGAGATTCACAAATGATGCCCCCATCAAAAAAGATTCGCACAAGGAATGCCATGTTCTAGTTTCACACATACAATGTCACGATCTAACGAGACTCACACACATGATGCCGTGATCTAAAAAGATTCACACATACGATGACCTAAAGAATTTGACACACATGATGCCGCAATCTAAAGAAAGTGATCATACATCATGTAAATCAAAATTCTTGCCCTCGACTGGCCTAAGAATGGTGGTTGCGCAGCTATGTGCAAAGCTCTGGAATTGCAACTTCTCGTCTAATTTCCTACAATGATTGCGACCTGTGATCTGGTGCGACCACAATACAGGGTCACAGATGTTTCCAAATGTGTTCTGTTATATTTCACTGGTTGCAAGTCGCACTTTTGTCGTAGATTTCAGTTCCAGTCATATGTGACAGTGGCAAGCAGCGACTTGTCTGCGATTTGCAGCAAAATCACAGATTTACAATACAGTTAGGTCCATATATACTTGGACAGAGACAACACTTTTCTAATTTTGGTTCTAGACATTACCACAATGAATTCTAAACAAAACAATTCAGATGCAGTTGAAGTTCAGACTTTCAGCTTTCATTGGAGGGTCTCCACATTAACATTGGATGAAGGGTTTAGGAGTTTCAGCTCCTTAACATGTGCCACCCTGTTTTTAAAGGGACTAAAAGTAATTGGACAATTGACTCCAAGGCTATTTCATGGACAGGTGTGGGCAATCCCTTCGTTATGTCATTCTCAATTAAGCAGATAGAAAGCCTGGAGTTGATTTGAGGTGTGGTGATTGCGTTTTGAAGGTTTTGCTGTGAAGGAAACCAGCGGTCAAAAGAGCTCTCCATGCAGGTGAAACAAGCCATCCATAAGCTGCAAAAACACAAAAAACCCATCCGAGAAATTGCTACAACATTAGGAGGGGCAAAATCTACAGTGTGGTGCATCCTCAGAAAGAAGGAAAGCACTGGTGAACTCATCAATGCAAAAAGACCTGGGCGACCACGGAAGACAACAGTGGTGGATGATCGCAGAATAATCTCCATGGTGAAGAGAAACCCCTTCACAACAGCCAACCAAGTGACCAACACTCTCCAGGAGGCAGGCATATCAATATCCAAATCTACCATAAAGAGAAGAGACTGCAAGAAAGTAAATACAGAGGGTTCACTGCACGGTGCAAGCCACTCATAAGCATCAAGAATCAAAAGGCTAGACTGGACTTTGCTAAAAAACATCTAAAAAAGCCAGCACAGTTCTGGAAGAACATTCTTTGGACAGCTGAAGCCAAGATCAACCTCTACCAGAATGATGGAAAGAGAAAAGTATGGCGAAGGCGTGGTGCAGCTCATGATCCAAAGCATACCACATCATCTGTAAAACACGGCGGAGGCAGTGTGATGGCTTGGGCATGCATGGCTGCCAGTGGCACTGGGTCACTAGTGTTTATTGATGATGTGACACAGGACAGAAGCAGCCGAATGAATTCTGAGGTATTCAGGGCCATACTGTGTGCTCAGATCCAGCCACATGCGGCCAAACTGATTGGTCGTCGTTTCATACTACAGATGGACAATGACCCAAAACATAAAGCCAAAGCAACCCAGGAGTTTATTAAAGCAAAGAAGTGGAATATTCTGGAATGGCCAAGTCACCTAATCTCAACCCAATTGAGCATGCATTTCACTTGGTAAAGACTAAACTTCAGACAGAAAGGCCCACAAACAAACAGCAACTGAAAACCACCGCAGTGAAGGCCTGGCAGAGCATCAAAAAGGAGGAAACACAGCGTCTGGTGATGTCCATGAGTTCAAGACTTCAGGCAGACATTGCCAACAAAGGGTTTTCAACCAAGTACTAGAAACGAACAATTTACAATTATTTAATCTGTCCAATTACTTTTGGTCCCTTTTAAAAACAGGGTGGCACATGTTAAGGAGCTGAAACTCCAAAACCATTCATCCAATGTTAATGTGGATACCCTCAAATGAAAGCTGAAAGTCTGAACTTCAACTGCATCTGAATTGTTTTGTTTAAAATTCATTGTGGTAATGTCTAGAACCAAAATGAGAAAAATGTTGTCTCTGTCCAAATATATATGGACCTAACTGTAGATGTGTGACTTCGAGTTACTGAAATGTGTTTGGTGACTGGTCTTAGAGTTTCTCTTAGCATGATACATGACACCGTTTATCTACGACCTTACCAGAAACAACTAGGTAACGACTTTTAGGATAAAGTTCTGTGGGGTGAAGAGTTAAAAGGTTGAACATTTGGAAGACTTGGGTCATATTGTTATACCTGGTGTAAAGCTAAGACAGAATTCCTCCAGACGAACATCAGACATGGCGGTGGTAGTGTGATGGTGGTGGTCAAATGATGGTGATAGTGGTGGTCAGATGATGAAATCATAGAATCGTAGAGTTGGAAGGGACCTCCTGGGTCATCTGGTCCAATCCCCTGCTCAAAGCAGGATTCGCTAAATCATCCCAGTCAGATGTCTGTCCAGCCTCTGTTTGAAGACTTCTATTGAAGGAGAACTCACCACCTCTCGTGGCAGCCTGTTCCACTCATTGATCACTCTGTCAAAAAGTTTTTTCTAATATCCAATCTGTCTCTCCTCCCATTCAGTTTCATCCCATTGCTTCTAGTCTTTCCTTGTGCAAATGAGAATAAAGTTGATCCTTCTACAATGTGACAGCCCTTGAGATATTTGTAGACAGCTATTAAGTCTCCTCTCAGTCTTCTCTTCTGCAAACTAAACAATCCCAAATCCTGCAACCTTTCCTCATAAGACAGGGTTTGCAGACCGGTCACCATTCTCGTCGCTCTTTTCTGAACTTGCTCCAGTTTGTTGTCTTTTTTAAAATGTGGCGCCCAAAACTGGACACAGAATTCCAGATGAGGTCTGACCAAAGAGGAGTAGAGGGAAATAATGACTTCACGTGATCTAGACTGTATGCTTCTGTTAATACATCCTAGAATTGCATTTGCCTTTTTTGCTGCTGCATCACACTGTTAACTCATATTCAGTCTGTGATCTATTAGTATACCCAAGTCTTTTTCACGTGTGCTGTTGCTCAGCCCTATTCCTCCCATTCTGTATATGCTTTTTTCATTTTTATTGCTCAGATGTAGTACTTTGCATTTCTCCCTGTTCAAAACCATTCTGTTAGTTGCTGCCCACTTCTCCAGTTTATTTATATCTTTTTGAATCCTCTCTCTCTTCTCTAGTATTAGCTATCCCTCCTAGCTTTGTGTCATTCCTTCATCTAAATCGTTGATAAAGATTTTGAACAATGCAGGGCCCAGGACAGAGCCCTGTGGTACCCCACATGAGACATAATTCCAACTGGATGTGCAGCCATTTACGACCACTCTTTGGGTCCGATCACTAAGCCAGTTATGAATCCACCTAACAGTTGCCTTGTCCATTTGTTAGCGTAATGCTAGGCAAGGCGGGTTTCCCAGAGTGGACCCTCTGGACCGTGGCACCGAGGGGCCCCAGACGAGCAACCTGGTGGAACCGACCCCTATGCAGGGATCGTTAGGAGCAGGTCCAGGGGTTCGAATGCCACGGCAGCCGTAACCAAGAGGGGCGGCTCGGAATGGACTGCAGGAACAGACACGGGTAGGCAGGACCGGAGTAGGACTGCAGGAACAGACACGGGTAGGCAGGACTGAGGTAGGACTGCAGGAACAGACACGAGTAGGCAGGACTGGAGTAGGACTGGAGCAGGAACAGACACGGGTAGGCAGGACTGAGGTAGGACTGCAGGAACAGACACAGTTAGGCAGGACTGGAGCAGGAACAGACATGGTTAGGCAGGACTGGAGCAGGAACAGACACGGTTAGGCAGGACTGCAAGGAAGCACAAGGCAGTGTGAGAACGGAAGCCGTACACAAGGCAAGCCGCGGGAGCCCAGAGTGCTGATACAACATCAACGATCAGGCGCCTCCATTATGGGAGGGCGGCCTGATATACCACAAGACATGCCCCCATTGGTCCGGCGGTGCTACCGGGTCAGGGCACCGCCGGAGTATAAGATCAGAGAGGGAAGGCTGGCCGCGGCCTATGGCGCATGCGCAGGGCTCGCAATGACGTCACAGGCCGCGGGCCGGTCAGAGGAGGACGCCGCTGCGCTGGGCAAGTATCAGAGCGCGCGACGGGGGGCATGGCAAGGCGCGCGACGGGCTTGGCGACGGGGACCGTGACACTCTTCCATACTTAGCCATTTTTTCAATGAGGATTGTGTGAGATACTTTGTCAAATGCTTTGCTGAAGTCAAGATGTACTATATCTACAGCATTTCCCTGATCCACCCAATCAGTGATTCTGTTATAGAAGGAAATTAAGTTAGTCTGACATGACTTATTAGTTACAAACCCAGGCTGACTCTGGTTAATCACTTCATTCTTGTCCAGGTACTTACATGCATGTTGTTTAATAATTTGTTCAAAGATCTGTCCTGGTATAGAAGTCAGACTCACCGGCCTATAGTTGCCTGGGTCCACCTTCTTCCCCTTTTTGAAGATAGGAACAACATTTGCTCTTCTCCAGTCTTCTGGGACTTCTCCTGTTTTCCAAGAATTTTCAAAGATTATGGAGAGGGGTTCTAAAATTTCTTCTGCTATCTCCTTCAGAACTCGGGGGTGTAATTCATCTGGACCGGGAGACTTGAATTCATTTAGGTTAGCTAAGTGTTTCCTCACTATATTTCTGTATATAGATATCCTGGATTCTTCTATTCCCTTAATAGGACAGTGAAGAACAGTTGATGTTACATTTCCTTTCTGAGAGAAAACAGATGCAAAATAGGAATTTAAAAGTTCGGCCTTCTCAACATCATGTCTTACCATTTCATCATTTTCATCCTGTAAAAATCCTATAACATCTTTGACTTTTCTTTTACTTTTGACATATCCCCAAAATCCTTTATTATTGCTTTTGACATCTCTTGCAAGCCTCAATTCTTTCTTCCTTTTTAGCATGTGCTTAAGTTCTGTGTTCATCCATCCTAGTTTTCTTAAACGTTTCCTATTCTTCCCTCTTTTTGAAATTGTTAACGATTGTGCTTTGAGAACTTAATTTTTCAAGGTTTCCCATCCTTCCTGGACACTTTTTTCCTTAAGGATATCCAGCCATTGGATCCCTCCAATTCTGTTTCTGAATCCCTTAAAATCTGCCTTTCTGAAATCTAACCTTGACGTCTGAGTCTTCACAGGTCTTCCTCCTCTAGTTATCCAAAATTCTAAAATAGCATGGTCGCTACCTCCTAGGGTCCCAGCCACTTTTACCTCCTCAACCATTTCCTCCCTGTTTATATGGATTAGATCCAAGGTAGCAGTTCCCCTTGTTTTCTCCCCTACCTTTTGGAAGATAAAGTTGTCAGCAAGAGAGGATAATAATTCCCTTGACCTGTTAGTTTTGCCTGAGAGAGATTCCCAACAAATGTCTGGATAGTTGAAATGTCCCATGACAACTATGTCATATTTTTTGGATAACTTGGCCATTTGATGCATAAAGAGTTCATCCATATCTTCAGCTTGCACAGGTGGCCTGTAGTAAATTCCTACAATGGTGTCTTTTCCATTGCTCTGTCCTTGTATTTTTACCCAAACAGTTTCCACAGAACTCCCAGTCTCTGAAGCTTGGATCTCTGTGCAGATATACGCGTTTCTAACATACAATGCGACACCTCCTCCTCGTTTATCAAATCTGTTTCTTGCAAATAAGTTGTATCCTTCTAGTCTTGTATTCCAATCTTGTGTATCGTCCCACCAAGTTTCAGTGATTCCAATGACATCATATTTCTTTTCCTGTGTTAGTAGTTCCAATTCTTCTTGTTTGTTGCCCATGCTTTGTGCATTAGTATAGAAACATTTTAGTTTGTGATTGGTTTCTCTTTCTCCAATATTTTTATTATTTAGGTTCTTTTGTCTTTGTTCTTCCTTTCCACTTCTAATAGCAGAGTTCTCATTTGTCAGGTGTATGGCTTTTTCTGGCCCTTTGCTTCCCTTCCCGCATTGTTCTAGTGTAAAGCTCTCCTGATGAGTGTAGCAAGGCGACTTCCAAATACATGTTTTCCAGTCTTCGTAAGGTGCACCCCATCTCTAGCAAGTAGTCCATCGTAAAGGTAATTCACTCCGTGATCCAGAAATCCAAATCTTTGCTGACGGCACCATCGACGTAGCCAGTTGTTCACCTGCAGAATCTTATTCCACCTCCTTGTTCCATGGCCATCCACTGGGAGGATGGAAGAGAAGACCACCTGCGCTCCCAGTTCTTCACTTTCTTACCTAAGTTTCTCTGCAGATGGTTTCCAGGTCGTTTCTTGCGGTGTCATTTGTCCCCACATGTAGTAGCAGGAATGGGTAGTCGTCAGTGGGTCTGAAGAGTCCTGATATCCTGTCAGACACATCTTTAATTTTTGCACCTGGAAGACAGCACATTTCTCTTGAGGTTATATCCGGTCTTCAGATAGCGGCCTCAGGGAATCCCCCATTGGTGATAGTTGTGTGATGGTGGTGGTCAGATGATGGTGATCACTGTGTGATGGTGGGGGTCAGATAATGGTGATAGCTGTGTGATGGTGGAGGTAAGATGATGGTGGTAGCTGTTATGAATGGGTCACCGAGGAGGATAGAAGGCCCAGGCTAAGCCACAGAAAAACCAGAGAGGTTGGAAACTAAGCGGATTGCAGACCCCTGATCCTGTCCACCGTAACCGTGGAGCGTACCTACGATGATCCTAGACACCTAAGCACAGCCGGAGAGCTAACTAAGCCTAAAGCAAGAAAGGGAAAATCTAAACTGCCCCGGAGCAGACCCCAAAGGAATAGATAGCCCCCAAACATATATTGTCAGTGAGACAAGATGAAAACACAAACGCAGGCAGAAAAATAGACTTAGGCTACTTTCACACTTGCGTTTTTTGCGCTGCGTGCGCAGTGCAAACGCACATAAAAAACGCATTATACGTTTGTATGCTTTTTTGTGTTTTTGTGCATGTTTTTTTTTTTAAAAGTGCATGCGTTTTTTTGCGCTGACGTGCGCATTACCATGCGCACGTCAGCGCTCCCATAGACTGTAATGTGTTTTTGGGTGAATTTTGTGCGCATGCATTTTTTTGAGACAGGTCAGATGCACAAAAAATGCAACAGGATGCATTTTGTGTGCCCGGGCTCACACTACAAAAAAATGCATGCGCATACAAATGCGTACAAACGCATGTCTATGCGCACCCATGTTAAGTATAGGAAAAAAACGCATGCTTTTTTTGCGCAAAAACACAGCACAAAAAAATGCAAGTGTGAAACCAGCCTGAGCAAACGATAGGGCCCACACTGACTAGACAGGACAGGAAAGGAAAGACACTGTCTGCAATCATGCAAAAAACTCTGCTAAAAGTCCAACACATCTGATGCACAAAAACACTGAAGTCGCACGACTTCGCCCCCACTATATCAGCACTCAGGTATATTCTGAAAGCAAAGCAAAAAGAGACCAATATAACGGGACAAGACAAACTGGCACAAGCAGTAACATATGGGCGGTGATTCAGCACAGCCCCAGCTGGAGTAGGCTGACCCGCACAAAGCTGAGATAGACAAAACCAGATCAAATGCAAACAGAATAGCAAATGAATCACTTAGCTGAACCATGCAGGGAAAGAGCAGGAGACATCAGACCTCAGAAGGGACAGGAAGAAAATCACCAGAAGGGATAGAGGGAGTCAGCTGTCTTAAATCCCAATCTGAAACCCCAGATCTCCAATCGTCTTCCTCATTATCAGGTGGCAAGCCTCTGTCAATCAGATCAGCTCCATTACCTCCAGTAACCACCAGAGGGAGTCCAGAAAGAGAACTCGCAACCCTTCTGTCAATCTGACCAGCTCCACTACCTTCAGTAAAGCCAGAGAGAGAATTCACAACAGGTAGCTGTGTGATGGTGGTGGTCAGATGATGGTGATAGCTGTGTGATGGTGGTGGTCAGATGATTGTGATAGCTGTGTGATGGTGGTGGTCAGATGATGGTGATAGCTGTATGATGGTGGTGGTCAGATGATGGTGATCACTGTGTGATGGTGTTGGTCAGATGATGGTGATAGTTGTGTGATGGTGGTGGTCAGATGATGGTGCTAGCATTGTGATGGTGGTGATCAGATGTTGGTGATCACTGTGTGATGGTGGTGGTCAGATGATGGTGATAGTTGTGTGATGGTGGTCAGATGATGGTGATAGCTGTGCGATGGTTGTGGTCAGATGTTGGTGATCACTGTGTGATGGTGGTGGATAGATGATGGTGATAGTTGTGTGATGGTGGTCAGATGATGGTGATAGTTGTGTGATGGTGGTCAGATGATGGTGATAGCTGTGTGATGGTTGTGGTCAGATGATGGTGATAGCTGTGTGATGGTTGTGGTCAGATGTTGGTGATCACTGTGTGATGGTGGTGGTCAGATGATGGTGGTAGCTGTGTGATGGTGGTCAAATGATGTTGATAGTAGTTTTATTGTGGTGGATGGTAGTGATTGTCCTAGTGCAGTGGTGGTGGTCGTGTGATGGTGATAGCGTTGTGATGTATGTGTGTGTGTGTATATATATATATATATATATATATATATATATATATATATATATATATATATATCAGTTGTGGCCAAAAGTATTGACACCCCTACAATTCTGTCAGGTAATACTCAGTTCTTCCTGAAAATGATTGCAAACACAAATTCTTTGGTATTATTATCTTCATTTAATTTGTCTTAAATGAAAAAACACAAAAGAGAATGAAGCAAAAAGCAAAACATTGATCATTTCACGCAAAACTCGGGCCAGACAAAAGTATTGGCACCCTCAGGCTAATACTTGGTTGCACAACCATTAGCCAAAATAACAGCGACCAACCGCTTCCGGTAACCATCAATGAGTTTCTTACAATGCTCTGCTGGAATTTTAGACCATTCTTCTTTGGCAAACTGCTCCAGGTCCCTGATATCTGAAGGGTGCCTTCTCCAAACTGCCATTTTTAGATCTCTCCACACGTGTTCTATAGGATTCAGGTCTGGACTCATTGCTGGCCACCTTAGAAGTCTCCAGTGCTTTCTCTCAAACCATTTTCTAGTGCTTTTTGAAGTGTGCTTTGGGTCATTGTCCTGCTGGAAGACCCATGACCTCTGAGGGAGACCCAGTTTTCTCACACTGGGCCCTACATTATGCTGCAAAATTTGTTGGTAGTCTTCTGACTTCATAATGCCATGCACACGGTCAAGCAGTCCAGTGCCAGAGGCAGCAAAGCAACCCCAAAACATCAGGGAACCTCCGCCATGTTTGATTGTAGGGACCGTGTTCTTTTCTTTGAATGCCTCTTTTTTCTCCTGTAAACTCTGTTGATGCTTTTGCCCTAAAAGCTCTACTTTTGTGTCATCTGACCAGAGAACATTCTTCCAAAACGTTTTAGGCTTTTTCAGGTAAGTTTTGGCAAACTCCAGCCTGGCTTTTTTATGTCTCGGGGTAAGAAGTGGGGTCTTTCTGCGTCTCCTACCATACAGTCCCTTTTCATTCAGACGCCGACGGATAGTAAGGGTTGACACTGTTGTACTCTCGGACTGCAGGGCAGCTTGAACTTGTTTGGATGTTAGTCGAGGTTCTTTATCCAACATCCGCACAATCTTGCGTTGAAATCTCTTGTCAATTTTTCTTTTCCGTCCACATCTAGGGAGGTTAGCCACAGTGCCATGGGCTTTACACTTCTTGATGACACTGCGCACGGTAGACACAGGAACATTCAGGTCTTTGGAGATGGACTTGTAGCCTTGAGATTGCTCATGCTTCCTCACAATTTGGTTTCTCAAGTCCTCAGACAGTTCTTTGGTCTTCTTTCTTTTCTCCATGCTCAATGTGGTGCACACAAGGACACAGGACAGAGGTGGAGTTAACGTTAATCCATGTCAACTGGCTGCAAGTGTGATTTAGTTATTGCCAACACCTGTTAGGTGCCACAGGTAAGTTACAGGTGCTGTTAATTACACAAATTAGAGAAGCGTCACAGGATTTGTCGAACAGTGCCAATACTTTTGTCCACCCTCTTTTTTTATGTTTGGTGCGGAATTATATCCAATTTGGCTTTAGGACAATTCTTTTTGTGTTTTTTCATTTAAGACAAATTAAATGAAGATAATAATACCAAAGAATTTGTGTTTGCAATCATTTTCAGGAAGAAGCTGAGTATTATCTGACAGAATTGCAGGGGTGTCAATACTTTTGGCCACAACTGTAAATATACATATACAGCTCTGGCAAAAATTAAGAGACCGCTGCAAAATGTTCAGTTTGTCTGATTTTTCTCTTTATATTTTTGAGTAAAATGTAAATTTCTCTTTTATTCTATAAACTTCTGACAACTTGTCCCCGAATCTCCAAGCAATAAATTTTGTTTTTTTTTTCTGAAAAGGAGAAATGGTCACAATTAAAAAAAAAAGCCCAGGGCTTTCAGACCTCAAATAATGGTAAGAAAACAAGTCCATAATCATTTAGAAACAACAATGCTAATGTTTTACCTCAGGAAGAGTTCAGAGATCAATATTCTGTGAAATCCCCATGATTGTTAACCCCAGCTTTCCTGCGTCTTGGCTGCTTTCCTCCAGTCTCTCACACGGCTTCTGGGTGACCTTATGCCGCTCCTGGTACACATGTCAGCAGTTCTTCTTTGTCTGATGGCTTGTGACTCTCAATCTTCCTCTTGATTACATTCCAGGGGTTTCAATGGGGTTCAGGTCTGGAGATTGGGCGGCCATGGCAGGGATTTGATGTGGTGGTCTCTTAATTTTTGCCAAAGCTGTATATAATTGATCTGAAACATCGATATGATGGTGCTGACTTCCGCAGTGTCCTCATGTCAGTGTTGTCAGAGGGACACAGGTGTAAGGACATGCTGGGTCTATGATGGTTGTATTTCTATTCTGCAAAGCTTGCCATGCTTTCCATGCCTCCATCATCACTGGTTCACTTCTCCTCCATACTTTCTTGCTCTCTTGTTCAGCCGTTCTCACTCCAGTCCTTGCACGCTCCAATCAAACAGTGACTCAATGTTTTACTTGGCGAAGACCTTGGGTCGTTTCCAGAAGTTTGAAGGAAGGAATAGAGATGTATTAGGGGCATTAGACACCAAACCCTCTTGCACCTGCTGATGAGATGTTGTGTCTCCCAGGCTTTCCTTGTCTCGTGTGACCCCCCCCCCCATGTATGAGGCATTTTCTCCGTGTAGCTGTGCTCGTGTGAGAGATTTTCAATTTTTAACCGTACGTATCCTCCCTCCTGTTCATTGGGTCCAGTCATGAGTCCATCACTTCCGAAAGTCTTTTGTGCAGGTCGTTTCTCCTTCTTTCGCACATTTCTGAATATGTTGAGTTTGTATCTAAGGTTGGTAGTCACTTCCTAGAAGTGATGTCTCAGGATTTATTGACGTCTGCTCATCTTAGATTAGCATGCTCATCTTCTTCAATCTTCTTCATCACCAACATTGCCTGTCATTCTGTACAATTAGTACTTGACTTCTCATTAGACTGCAAACCTTGAGCAGGAACCTGCTGATGGTGGCCTTGCTTCTGGACATATTGTGTCACCATCTCCATGGGTTTGGCAAATCAATGGCTTGATAAAACCACTACCAATCCCCATCCATCTTGCTTGGTTGCTACATCCAAGAAGCCTCCGTCTCCAGTCCAGGTGCTGGTATCATACATGCACTTGTATTGAATCTCCGTGTTAATGACTATCTCGTCAGCTTGTTGCAGAATTTCGACGTGGATTTCAGGAATGTACTGAGAGCTCTTCTCCAATACTTTGGAGTAGTAGACAGATTACTGTTGACTTTAAGACCTTTTTAGGCCTTGTTATGTACCTATCGATCACATAGACAGTAGTGATGAGCGAGCGTGCTTGCCACTGCTCGATACTTGATTAAGCATCAGGGTGCTTAGGAACGCTTGAGTCCCCGCCCCACATGTTTCGCGACTGTTAGACAGCCAATAAACATGGAGGGATTGCCTAAGATTAAAGCAGGTATATATGCAGGGTTTAATTGTTACTTCAGAACTTGTATACAGCTGCTGCACCATCATAAAAGTCCTTTTCAGGGCTATATACATGCTCCATCATCTCAACAGGGTCATCATGTGGCCCTCACCCATAATTTTTAGAGGGTCATCGTGCGACTCTCCCTCTTAATTTTTCCAGTGAGTGTATGATGCTCTCCTTCATAATTTGTACAGGATGTGTATGAGGCCTACTACTACAATTCTCTTACATATAAACAGTCAAGGTCAAAAGTGTTGGCACCCTTGAAATTTGTACAAAAAATGAAATATTTCTCCCAGAAAATGTTTGCAGTAACACATGTTTTGTTATACACGTTTATTTCCTTTGTGTGCATTGGAACATCACAAAAAAACAGACAAAAAGGCAAATTGACATAATTTCACACAAACCCCTCAAAATAGTTCAATCGCTTCCTACAACTATCCACAGGCTGTTTACACCCCTCAACTGGAGTTTTGGAGCACTCTTGTTTTGCAAACTGCTCCAGGTCTGTCTTATTAGAAGGCGCCTTCTCACAACAGCGTTTGTAAGATTTCTCCACAGGTATTCAATGGGATTTAAAACGGGACTCATTGCTGCCACTTTAGAACTCTCCAGTGCTTTGTTTCCAAGTATGTTTGGGGTCATAGTCCTGCTGGAAGACCCATGACCTACGACACAAACTCAGCTTTCTGATACTGGGAACTACATTGCCACCCAAAATCCTTTGGTAATCTTCAGATTTCATGATGCCTTGCACACAGTCAAGGCACCCAGTTTCAGAGGCAGCAAAACAACCAAAAAACATCTTTGAACTTCCACCATATTTGACTGTAGGTACTGTTCATTTCTTTGTAGGTCTCATTCCGTTTTCGGTAAACAGTAGAATGATGTGCTTTACCACAAATCTCTTTGTTGGTCTCATCTGCCCATAAGACACTTTCCCAAAAGGATTTTGGCAAACTGAAGTCTAGCGTTTTATGACTCTCTGTCAGCAGTGGGGTCCTCCTGGGTCTCCTGCCATAGTACTTCATTTCATTCAAATATGAATGGATAGTTCGAGCTGCCACTGTTGC
This sequence comes from Dendrobates tinctorius, assembly GCF_039654945.1. Lineage (NCBI taxonomy): Eukaryota > Metazoa > Chordata > Amphibia > Anura > Dendrobatidae > Dendrobates > Dendrobates tinctorius. Next base: position 246,559 of record NW_027361670.1, read on the forward strand.
CACCTGAGCCTGCAGGAAAGCCTGAATTTCTTTGGACCTTGATTGGGGCTGATTATCTACCATCCAGTATATCCTGCCTTGCAACCTTTCATCAATTTTTCTCTGCCATCTATGTCAATCGCGATTAGCTTCCGTGCCATGGGTTGTAATATTCTTGATCATGTTGCTCTCATGTCCTCAGACAGTGCTCATCTCCTCATCTCTTCTTTCTCCTGTCCATGCTTAGTGTGGCACACAGACACACAATGCAAAGATTGAGTCAGCTTTCCCCGTTTAATAAGGTTTCAAGTGTAATTTTCATATTGCCCACACCTGTTACTTGCCTCAGGTGAGTTTGGACTAGCATCACATGTTTCAAACAAAGTTGTTTACCCACATTTATGGAAAGGTGCCAACAACTTTGTCCTGCCCATTTTGGGGGTTTTGTGTAAAATTATGTCCAATTTGCCTTTTTTTTCCTTGTTAAATTTTTGTGTTCCGATAAACACAAATGGAATAAACATGTGTTTAACAAAACATGTAATTGCAATAATTTTCTTGGAGGAGACCATTCTGGAACAATTTTGTCATCGCCACATAATGTGGGACATTCTGAGATGTTGTGCCTGTTCCAAATCAAACTGTAAATTTAAAATACGTGCGCGGTAGAGACCCGCTGATACATTAAGAATCAAAGCAGATCTCTCTTCATTACATATCTTGGTCGGGGTTTTATAGGTTATTAGTATTCATGTATTGTAACAATATAATTGGCTCATCTTATCTCTAACTATGTGCTGGCATTAGCATACATACTTCTAATTGGCTAAGTTAACACTGTTGACACCCAGCTTGTGTTCTAGGGGTCCTCCTAGCCTCTAAGTGTTGTTTCTCTCACTTTCCTAGTTTTTTCTAAGTCCGTTACACAAAGAACTTCCTAGCCGGCGTATCTGATCTGGGAAGGTCTGTGGTTATTTTTGTTAGGGCTAGCGGAAGGCACCACATAATAAAATAATAGTAAGGTGCGTTTGCAGCCTGGGGTCCACTGTGCAGGGGTGGTAAACTGCTGCTTAGTAATGGTGGAAGTATAAAGCGGTGTACAAAAGGTCACACATGGGTTAACGTCACCCAGTGTGAACAGAAGCGAACTCTGTTAACTCACAGAGCTGCGCTACCGCAGAACATAAATGCCGGAGCCTGTTTAGCTCACAGAGTCCGGCCACGGAGTGCACAGAATGCTGTCACAGAACTCTGCCCCTCTAGACCTTCTGAGTGCGCGGCGTCGCACCTGCGGACGCCTGTTATGATTGAGTCACCGTAGGAGGCAAAAACAGAAATGTTAGCTAAGTCCAGAAAACCAGAGAAGTTGGCAGCTATCGGATTGCAGACCCCTGAACCTATCAACACAACTAGCAGTAGCCATGGGGGGTTCCTACGATGCCCTAGACCCCTCGATCACAGCCGGAGAATTAAATAGGCCTAAAGAAAGAAAGGGGAAATCTAAACTGCCCCAGAGCAGACCCCAAAGCAATAGGCAGCCCCCAACATATAATGACGGTGAAGCAAGATGAAAATACTAACACAGACAGAAAGATAGACTGAGCAAAGAGGGGCCCAAGCTAACTAGATAGAAAAGGACAGGAAGGCTGCTGTCTGCAATCCGTGAAAAACCCTAAGAAAATAAGAGCCAACAGACTGACAGTGAAAAAGGCCCTGAAGACGCTAGGCTTCAAAAAAGCTATGTCAGTACTCAGGAATATACTGAAGACAGAGCTACAGGCAAAAGGAGATTCAGCTCACCCCAGCAGGGAATGGCAGAATACTGAAAAGCAAGGAAAACAAAAAACAAAACAAGCTAACAGGCAAAACAGAAAACTTATCTTTAGAGGAGCAGGAATCAGACTGGTGTCCTAGAAGTCCACAGAGAAATCACCCGCAGGGCAGAAGGGCGTCGGCAGCCTTATATCCAGTCCGTGACTCCACTCAGCCAGTCATCTTCATTAGACTCAGGTGCCTGATAATCAGGCTCATTACCTTCCTTTACCAGAATAGGGAGTTCACCAGACCCCAGTGGCGAAGGGGAAAATGAACTCACAACAGACGCCACTATAGACGCTGACTATGGAGTATCGAGCACGTGCACCGTGGCGTGCCGAGTCACCGGTGGACATTGATGCCTGTCTCAGACTCTGTCCTACCTACACCTAAGCCTGGGCGCTTAACAGGCTAGGCTGCACAACACATGCGTACCAAGGGTAGGGTTTTCAAATGAGTCATTCACCAGAGACATTCATACATGCATACAACACTCACTCCTCATAGTCTGATAATGCAGTCTATACTAGCGCATGGCCGAGCGGCCATGCAAACCTTTTATAGCAGCGTCCTTCCAGGACCTTCCTGACCTTTCTGATGGTCCAATCTGAGCTGGAGAAGGACCTGAGCGTGTGACCTCCGATCTCCAATGAGAGATCGTCCCACGGGTATGCTCAGTAGACCGAAAGGAGGACTTAGTCCCTGGAGTGGCTCGCTGCTGACCAGCATGCGTTGCTATAGCTGGACCAGAGGTGTCAGCAGCAACCAAGCCCACAGAGCTGGTTTGAGCAGAGCGTCGGGATCGATGAGTCTGCTGAGCAGTCTCCTCTGTGGCTGACGGAGAATGGGAGACCGCCAAATGCAAGGCCCGGGTTCCTGCTGTGCAGCGGCAGGAACGTGACGCCTAATAATTTGGCCTTACCCGCTGGGTAGCCTGCATGTTCTCACGTACAGCCTGAGTCAGCTCCTGTAGGCGGTCCCGGAATTCCAGCACATAGGGTACAATAGGTACCCCTTCTGTGAGGCACTCCCCTTCCCAGTGTTCCAGCACTAAGTCTAGGGGTCCCCTTACCCGTCTCCCGTATACCAGCTCGAACGGTGAGGACCCCGTGGATTCTTGGGGCACCTCCCGATAGGCAAACAGGAGGTGTGGCAAGAATTTCTCCCAGTCCCTGTAGGTCCTGGTAAAAGTCCCAATGAGCTGTTTTAATGTCCCGTTAAAGCGTTCACACAACCCATTGGTTTGTCGGTGGTACGGGGAGCTTCTAATGGACTTTACGCCACACAGCTTCCACAGTTGGTTGGTCACCTCTGCTGTAACTGGGTACCCTGGTCCGAGATAATCTCCCGGGGAAATCCAACCCGTGAGAACACCTGGAGCAAGGCGGCCGCCACCGTCTCTGCCAGTATGTTAGGTAACGCAACTGCCTTTGGATACCGTGTGGCATAATCTACCACTGTCAATATATACTTTTTCCCGGACGGATTGGGTTTGGCTAATGGCCCTATCAGATCGACCGCTACTTGGCTAAATGGTTCCTCCACAATGGGGAGGGGGCGTAATTTGGCCTTGCATCGATCCCCCCTCTTGCCAATGCGCTGACAACTGTCACAGGTCTGGCAGTACTGATGAACATCATAGGTTACCCCCGGCCAAAAGAAGTTTTGTGTGAGACGATGCCTGGTGCGACTGACGCCGAAGTGCCCGGCCAAGGGTATATCATGAGAGATTCACAGTAACTCCTGCCTATACTTCTTGGGAACTACCAGCTGTTGTTTTATAGTGGGGCTCGTCCCTGTGTGGTGCTGCTCTGTGATCCGGTAGAGGAGTCCCTGCTTCCATACAAACTGTTCCCCTTCCAGTACTCCTCTCCCCTCCTGTGCCTTCCCACGATATCCCTCTAATGAAGGATCCTCAAGTAACTCCCTCTTAAATTCATCTGGGGTGGCCCAAGAAATGTGTCTGGCTATGGGAATACGTGCAGGGCTGGGATGTCTTACCTGGGCCTCCTCTGAGTGTGATTCCACCTCCGCAGCTCGAGCTTGTCTGCGGGTGGTCACAGGATAGGTCTCAGCCAGAGAGGCCACCGAGAATGCAGACAACATGGGCCCCAAGTCATTTCCCAGCAAGACGTCTGCAGACAAATCCGCCATCCCCGACTCCGCAGTTCAGGTGAATCCTGGCAGTGAGTAGTCGATGTATAGCTCCTCCTGCTACACGGACTGCCACTGTCCGGTCCGTCTTCTCTTGGTCCCTGACGAGATGAGGCTTCACAAGGGTCAAAGTTGCCCCGGAATCTTAGTCCCTGCATACGTTTCCCATTAACCCACATGACCTGTCGATGCTGTTGTCGATTATCTGCCCTGGCTGCCTGCACGGGGTCTACTTCATGCAGTACTTCCTCCATCTCTTCCACCCCTTGGTTAGTCGTAGCCCCCAATGCCGGGTCAGCTTCGCCTTGGTAGCAGTGTACAGCAGCCCGGCTGAAGGTAGCTGTTTCCGCCTTTGGCCACTGGGTATGCTGAGTCCGGTTGGGGCATTGTCTTTGCAGGTGGCCCAGCTGACGGCAGGTGTGGCATCGCGCCCCAGGGGGACTGTGGTAGGCCGGGTTTCTAGCTGGTCCCCCTACAATCTTCGGTGGCTTGGGGCCCTCCAGGTCCATGGGCGGGCCCCTAGTGACCACCTTTGATCCGGAGAACTGCGGCCTCCTGGCATCATGATGTTCATCGGCCAGACGAGCAGCTTCCTCAAGAGTCGTTGGCCGCCTGTCCCGAAGCCATTCCTGTGTCTCGGGGTTTAGTCCATTAAAGAATCGTTCTAACAGGAAGAGCTGGAGGACGTCCTCCTTAGTGGTTGCTTGGCTCCCTTGTACCCACTGTAGCAGTGACCGCCGTAATTTACAGGCCCATTCAGCGTGGGTATCGGTTACACGTTTTATAAGTCCGCGGAACTTTTAGCGGTAGGCCTCTGGTGTCAGCACATACCGGGCCAAGATCAGTTCTTTGATCCGCTCATAGTCCATACAGTCCTCATCAGGTACCGTGCGATAGGCGTCCGCTGCCCGGCCTGTCAGCTTGCTGGCCAGAATCTGAACCCGTTCCTCCGGCTTCACTTGATGAAGGGCACACTGCCGCTCAAAGTCCTGCAGAAAGCCATCAATGTCTTCCTCTGCCTCCCCCAACTGTCGGAAGGCATTATACTGGATCTTTTTGTGGCTTACTGTTGAAGGTACCTGGTCGAAGGCCAGAGCTCCCCCTGCTCGCTGGCTCTCCTCTCTCCGCTCTGCCATCTCCATCTTGGCCAGCTCCACTTTGGTCCGCTCTGCCATCTCCATCTTGGCTAGCTCTATCCTGGTTCGCTTGGCCATCTTTTCCTTCAGATCAGTACGCACATCAGCCATCACCTCTCGTATGATCTCTACTGCAGGGTTTAGGCCATAGAACGCCAGTCTGTTCTTTACCTCCCTCTGGAATTCGGTCTCCTCCACATTCACATTGGGGGGCGCTGCACTGTCGTGTTCCATGATCGCTGCTATCAAATCAGATTTTGTTTTGTTGCTGGCGATCAACCCTCGGGGTCCACCAGATCTTTTAATGTAGTCCTCTTTAACTTCTGGTAGTTATTTTCCATTCATTCCTTTCCTCCTGTAGAAAGGGTATCAAATCCCGCTGTCTGCCACCAGTGTAACGGGGTCTACCAAGCTGGGGTACCTCTTTTAGTACCACACCGCGATTTCGGAGGTCTGTTCTGCGTTGGCTGGAGTCTGAATGAATCTCGCTGGCTGGAATTCCTTGGTTACATGGGCGCATTTAAAAGATCACTGCTTCTCCATGTATTTCCAGTCTGACAACACTTTACTCACAGGACACAGAATATATCACACAGATACAGAGGGCCGGCCAATAGAAAAGCGGCAGGCCAGACATGCATTACAAAAGCCGCAGGTGGCCAGAGCCTGCCGATGTTTACTGTGGGAATTACAAAGGTGGGGGGAGGGCGGACAAAAGGGGAATGCTGATGCATTAGGGACATGCATCTTACATAGAACCTATTATCCATACATATAACTGCACAACATTTTCTGGGTGCTGAGTGGTTCTGTAGCACGTAACACAGGTTTTCATGGGAGAGACTAACACGAGAATCGTGCGAGTCTCTCGCAAGTGAGTATGAGCCCTTAGGGCGTCTATCAGACCCCCCTACATTACAAACTCATTGATAAAAATTAAAATGCACACACATAAAAAACACTGTACTTGACTAAAGACTCCCCCACACTATCCCTCGGTCACCCATTTATTCTGAAAAATGTTCCCAAGAAGCTCCTCCAATGTAGTCCACGCTCCTCACATTCGGTAAAAAACTGCTATTCACAGGCGCTGGGTAGTAACGACAACTCTCATCAGAGCCGCTGACTCAATGCTGCACTCATGGAGAGCCAGCGGTTGGTGTAGTTTTATTTTCCCCTCTGCTATGTCATCTACTGGAGTCATTGGCGACGGTGAAATAGGTTAGACACGGTTTGGCTATTAAGGGGTGGAGGAGGCATTTTTCTTTCTCTTTTATTTTGCTTTATATACAAGTCATTATACAGGAAAGAAGGCTTCCTGACATTTTTTCTTGTAAAATCCACTTTTCTTCGGTTTTGTATGTTTTATTGTCACTCATTAAAGTGGGCTAATACTCTGACAACTTTGTTCTCACCAGAGATGGTTCCAGGCATCTTCCCCATGCTGTTCCCATGCCATTTGAACACTGTTTCCATCCATTTCAGTGAATTTCCTGCCCCCCCCAGTTAGGGTCATGCAGAAAAATGCCCGCGTTTCCCATTGATTTCCATTATGCTCGTTACTTGAGTCGAGCACTGGAGCAGCACAACATGCTCGATTCGAATAACCAGCAACCGCATTTTAGTACTCGATCATCGCTAATAGACATCAATAAGCAGATTTCCAGTGTTAGGTTGCCATAGTGCCAGAAGACTTATTGGTAGAGCCTATCTCCTATACATTGACCAGGTCAGCTTTACGGATCAGGTTATACATGATAATGGTGGTCAGTGGCTTTAGGAGAAGGAGGTTAGGCTGTGTGAACGCGGTCAGATGAGAGACTTCCTTAGTGCTGGTCGGTCGTAGGAGCAAGTCTGTGCAGAAGCCATGTAATGTTAGGCATCCCGACCGAACATGGACCATAATACTGAGACCACCCCTTAAGACCAAAGCTGAACAGAAGATAGGTAGCAGGAGCGCTGGGCCTCTACACTCTGAGATACGGTGTCAGAATTTTTTCTCATACATTTTATGTATGGAATTGGAAAACATTTATTTCAGCCGCTGTAAAAAAAAACCTGAAAAACTGTAAGCCAATCACATACATACTGGAAATCATGGTGGAGTCTGTCACATTCAGAAATAATCTGGGGTACAGAAATATACAGTCTCATGGCAAGAGGGATCTTTCACTCAGTATCTACCTGCAGGAGAAGCCTCTGGATAATAGTTTCGGCAGTAAGGTACCCAGGGGAACTTCAGGATCACCACTAACAGTTAGGGGTCATCTGTCCCATTCATGGTAACGAAAGTCTTGCAAGTCTAAGAGGCAGCAACATTTAAAATAACAGACTCTGATAAAGTTATCCCAGAAGTCGAGTCATCATTACTGCTACATCAAGAGAGGCCGGTCGCTCCTCACTCTTGGGGAAACCGAGGGGGCACGAGATTAGCAAAAATCGCTAGGGACAAGACTAGATATGGAGCAAGAAGCGAAGAGCAGGAAAGGTAAAACTGCATAATGCGCAGTTGTGACCAAAAGTTTTCTGTCTGACGCAAGTTTTAATTTTCACATTTTGCCTCTTCAGAGTTTTTTGCTTTTGCCCTTTGGCCCAGTATTTGGATATTGGACTCTGGGCAGATCCTGACTGATGGCCGCCCATTCTTGCGTCATGACAGCTCGGAGCTATCACAAGTTCTGCGTTTTGTCGCTTTTTGTGGATTCACCACAGGTGGAATGAAATCTGGTGATTTTCCAGCTGTGGATACAAGATGTCAATGTTTTGTTCCCCGAGCTGCTTCGTTCTCACTTTTTCCTTGTGAAGTGATCTTCATGGGGGGGAAAGCATCCTCCCCACATTGTCCAGGGTGATGGAAGAAGTTGTTCTTGGAGTGGGTTCATATCCCATTCTTTATTCCTAGCCGTGTTCTCAGGTATAATTGAGAGTGATTCCCTCCATGGATGAGAAGCCTCCACACATTGTGAGTGACCCCCTCTGTGGATGAGAAGCCCCCACACATTGTGAGTGATCCCCCTCCATGGATGAAAAGCCCCCACACATTGTGAGTGATCCCCTCCATGGATGAGAAGCCTCCACACATTGTGAGTGACCCCCTCTGTGGATGAGAAGCCCCCACACATTGTGAGTGATCCCCCTCCATGGATGAAAAGCCCCCACACATTGTGAGTGATCCCCTCCATGGATGAGAAGCCTCCGCACATTGTGAGTGACCCCCTCCATGGATAAGAAGCCCCCACACGTTGTGAGTGATCCTCTCCATGGATGAGAAGCCCTCACACATTGTGAGTGACCCCCTCCATGGATGAGAAGCCCCCACACGTTGTGAGTGACCCCCTCCATGGATGAGGAGCCTCCACACATTGTGAGTAATCGATTCAAGGATGGGAAGCCCCCGAACATTGTGAATGAGCACCTCCATGGAAGAGAAGTCTCCGCATATTGTGAGTGATCCCCTCCATGGATGAGAAGCTCCCGCACATTGTGAGTGATGCCCTCCATGGAAGAGAAGCTCCAGCACATTGTGAGTGATGCCCTCCATGGATGAGAAGCCCCCGGACATTGTGAGTGATCGATTCAAGGATAGGAAGCCCCCACACATTGTGAGTGATCGATTCAAGGATGGGAAGCCCCCGAACATTGTGAGTGATCCCCTCCATGGATGAGAAACCCCCGTACATTGCGAGTGATCCCCTCCATGGATGAGAAGCCCCCGCACATTGTGAGTGATCCCATTCATGGATAAGAAGCCCCTCGCATATTGTGAGTGATCCCCTCCATGGATGAGAAGCCCCCACACATTGTGAGTGATCCTCTCCATAGATAAGAAGCCTCCGCACATTGTGAGTGACCCCTCCATGGATGAGAAGCCACACACATTGTGAGTGATCCCCTCCATGGATGAGAAGCCGGCACACATTGCGAGTGCCCCTCCATGGATGAGAAGCCCCCACACATTGTGACTGACCCCTCCATGAATGAGAAGCCCCCACACATTGTGAGTGATTCTCTCCATGGATGAGAAGCCCCCACACATTGTGAGTGATCCCCTCCATGGATGAGAAGCCCCCACACGTTGTGAGTGATCCTCTCCATGGATGAGAAGCCCTCACACATTGTGAGTGACCCCCTCCATGGATGAGAAGCCCCCACACGTTGTGAGTGACCCCCTCCATGGATGAGAAGCCTCCACACATTGTGAGTAATCGATTCAAGGATGGGAAGCCCCCCGAACATTGTGAATGAGCACCTCCACGGAAGAGAAGTCTCCGCATATTGTGAGTGATCCCCTCCATGGATGAGAAGCTCCCGCACATTGTGAGTGATGCCCTCCATGGATGAGAAGCTCCAGCACATTGTGAGTGATGCCCTCCATGGATGAGAAGCCCCCGGACATTGTGAGTGATCGATTCAAGGATAGGAAGCCCCCACACATTGTGAGTGATCGATTCAAGGATGGGAAGCCCCCGAACATTGTGAGTGATCCCCTCCATGGATGAGAAACCCCCGTACATTGCGAGTGATCCCCTCCATGGATGAGAAGCCCCCGCACATTGTGAGTGATCCCATTCATGGATAAGAAGCCCCTCGCATATTGTGAGTGATCCTCTCCATAGATAAGAAGCCTCCGCACATTGTGAGTGACCCCTCCATGGATGAGAAGCCACACACATTGTGAGTGATCCCCTCCATGAATGAGAAGCTGACACACATTGTGAGTGACCCCTCCATGGATGAGAAGCCCCCACACATTGTGACTGACCCCTCCATGAATGAGAAGCCCCCACACATTGTGAGTGATTCTCTCCATGGATGAGAAGCCCCCACACATTGTGAGTGATCCCCTCCATGGATGAGAAGCCCCCACACATTGTGAGTGACCCCTCCATGGATGAGAAGTTTCCATACATTTTGAGTGATCCCCTCCATGGATGAGAAGCCCCCACACATTATGACAGACCCCTCCATGGATGAGAAGCCCCCACACATTGTTCGTGATCCTCTCCATGGATGAGAAGCCCCCACACATGGTGAGTGACCCCATCCATGGATGTGAAGCCTCTGCACATTGTGAGTGATCCCCTCCATGGATGAGAAGCCCCCACACATTGTGAGTGATCACCTCCATGAATGAGATACCCCCTCACATGGTGAGTGACCCCATCCATGGATGTGAAGCCTCTGCACATTGTGAGTTATCCCCCTCCATGGATGAGAAGCCCCCACACATTGTGAGTGACCCCCTCCATGGATGAGACGCCCCCGCACATTGTGAGTAATCCCCCTCCAAGGATGAGAAGCCCCCGCACATTGAGAGTGACCCCATCCATGGATGTGAAGCCTCTGCACATTGTGAGTGATCCCCTCCATGGATGAGAAGCCCCCACACATTGTGAGTGATCCCCTCCATGAATGAGATACCCCCTCACATGGTGAGTGACCCCCTCCATGGATGAGAAGCCCCCGCACATTGTGAGTGATCCATCTCCATGAATGAGAAGCCCCCACACATTGTGAGTGATCCCCTCCATGGATGAGAAGCCTCTGCACATTGTGAGTGATCCCCTCCATGGATGAGAAGCCCCCACACATTGTGAGTGATCCCCTCCATGGATGAGAAGCCTCTGCACATTGTGAGTGATCCCCTCCATGGATGAGAAGCCCCCACACATTGTGAGTGATCCCCTCCATGGATGAGAAGCCCCCGCACATTGTGAGTGATCCCCTCCATGGATGCGAAGCCCCCACACATTGTGAGTAATCCCCCTCCAAGGATGAGAAGCCCCCGCACATTGAGAGTGACCCCATCCATGGATGAGAAGCCCCCACACATTGTGAGTGATCCCCTCCATGAATGAGATACCCCCTCACATGGTGAGTGACCCCATCCATGGATGTGAAGCCTCTGCACATTGTGAGTGACCCCCTCCATGGATGAGACGCCCCCGCACATTGTGAGTAATCCCCCTCCAAGGATGAGAAGCCCCCGCACATTGTGAGTGACCCCATCCATGGATGTGAAGCCTCTGCACATTGTGAGTGATCCCCTCCATGGATGAGAAGCCCCCACACATTGTGAGTGATCCCCTCCATGAATGAGATACCCCCTCACATGGTGAGTGACCCCCTCCATGGATGTGAAGCCTCTGCACATTGTGAGTAATCCCCCTCCAAGGATGAGAAGCCCCCGCACATTGAGAGTGACCCCATCCATGGATGAGAAGCCCCCACACATTGTGAGTGATCCCCTCCATGAATGAGATACCCCCTCACATGGTGAGTGACCCCATCCATGGATGTGAAGCCTCTGCACATTGTGAGTTATCCCCCTCCATGGATGAGAAGCCCCCCACACATTGTGAGTGACCCCCTCCATGGATGAGAAGCCCCCGCACATTGTGAGTGATGCACCTCCATGAATGAGAAGCCCCCACACATTTTGAGTGATCCCCTCCATGGATGCGAAGCCCCCACACGTGAGTAATCCCCCTCCAAGGATGAGAAGCCCCCGCACATTGAGAGTGACCCCATCCATGGATGTGAAGCCTCTGCACATTGTGAGTTATCCCCCTCCATGGGTGAGACGTTTCCACACATTGTGAGTGAACCCTCCATGGATGAGAAGCCCCCGCTCATTGTGAGTGGTCGATTCAAGGATGAGAAGCCCCCGAACATTGTGAATGAGCCCCTCCATGGATGAGAAGCCCCTACACATTGAGTGACGCCCTCCATGGATGAGAAGCCTCTGCATATTGTGAGTGATCTCCATGGATGAGAAGCCCCCGCACATTGTGAATGACCCATGTTGTGAATTCGCTTTCTGACCTCCCTTTGGTTATTACTGAAGGTAGTGGAGCTGGTCAGATTGACAGAGGGGTTGCGAGTTCTCATTCTGGGCTCCCTCTGGTGGTTACTGGAGGTAATGGAGCTGATCTGATTAACAGAGGCTTGCCACCTGATAATGAGGACGATGATTGGAGATCTGGGGTTTAGATTGGGATTTAAGACAGCCGACTCCCTCTATCCCTGCTGGTGATTTTCTTCTGCCTCCTGAGATCTGATGTTTCCAGCTCAGTCCCTGCATGTTCAGCTAACTGTTCATTTACTATTCTGTTTGCATTTGATCTGGTTTTGTGTGGTCAGCCAGCTCCGGCTGGGGCTGTGCTGAATCACCGTCCATGTGTTACTGATTGTGCCAGTTTGCTTTTGTCTCTTATTAGATTGGCCTCTTTTTGCTCTGCTTTCAGAATATACCAGAGTGCTGATATAGTGGGTGAAGTCGTGCTACTTCAGTGTTTTTTTGCATCAGACGTGTTGGACTTTTTGCAGGGTTTTTTGCGTGATTGCAGACAGCGTCTTTCCTTTCCTGTCCTGTCTAGTCAGTGTGGGCCCCATCATTTGCTCAGTTTATTTTCCTGCCTGCATTTGTGTTTTCGCCTTGTCTCACTGACAATATGTTTGGGGGCTATCTATTCCTTTGGGGTCTGCTCTGAGGGAGTTTAGATTTCCCCTTTCCTGCTTTAGGCCTTAGTTAGCTCTCCGGCTGTGCCGAGGCGTCTAGGATCATCGTAGGTATGCTCCACGGCTACTGCTTGTTGTGTGGATAGGATCAGGGGTCTGCAATCCACTTGTTACAAACCTCTCTGGTTTTCTGTGGCTTAGCTTGGGCTTGCTCTCCTCCTCGGTGACCCATTCATAACAGACCCCCTCCATGGATGAGAAGTCTCTGCACATTGTGAGTGATCCCCTCCATGAATAAGAAGCCTCTTTCGCCTGAGTCACATCAGATTCACCTTTTCTTTGTGTGTTCTAGTTCTGTTATTTTTGTTTGTCGGTTTTGGGTAACAGACTTTTCCTGCACTCTGTTTGTCTGCCCTATCACCTTTTGGGTGTAGCTTTAAATACATTCCCCTAATGGTGTTTCCTACTGGTGATGAACTTTGTTGAATTCATTCACTTTGCTGTAGTTTGTGTTGGTTGCAGTAGTTTTGTGTGTGATTCCTTTACTCCTCAGGGAATTCCTACTCTAGCGATCCTAGGAGCGGCTAAGGACATTCAGGGTAAGCTGAATGCGGGTGCCATTGTGTTACCTTAGGGTTCCAACTTCCATGGTTAGCAGGGACAAACCAGGGTCAGAAAAAGGCTTTTCTTACTCTGAACAGGGTTTTGTCAGGTTCAGGTATTTGTCCCCTGGTTTCTACGCTACCCGTGTGAATGTGCTTTAGCAGTCATAACATTATCAGCAGCCACTACAGCTGTTGTGTGCCAACAAGTCATCATGGACGCCCTGACCGCGCAATTGTGGTCTTTGTCTTTGGAAGTGGCAGACATCAAGCAGCCACAACAGCTTACATTTTCCACCTCTGCTCGGCAGTTTCTACTCCACCCTAATCAATCTGAGCCTAAGGTAAAATTACCGGACTGTTTTGACGGGGACTGAAGTAAATTTTCTTTCTTTTCTTCTTCATGGAAATTGTATTTTCATCTCTGTCCTACCTCTTCCGGATGCGTAGGTATTGTTTTCTCGTTGCTTCGTGGAGATAGTTCTACTTGGGCATTTTCTTTGCCTGAAGATTCTCCTGTGTTTTCCTCAGTTGATGGTGTTTTCTCTGCTCTGTGGCTCATTTATGATGACCCAGATCAGGTTGTGGTTGCTGAATCAATGATCGAGGTTGAGGGAAACTGTAAAGATGAGGACTACTGCTCTCCGTTCAGACGCTGGGCCGTAAAGACCTCCTGGAATGACCCAGCCCTCCACAGTCAATTCTGCCGGTGTCTCCATAGTAAGATATGTGATACGATGGTCTATATTCCCTCTCCGCTGTCCCTGGATGAGGCAATGTCTCTAGCGGTGCGCCTGGACTGACATCTTAGGGATAAGGACACATTTGAGACTGATTTCTCCCCCCCCATCCTACTGAAGCAGGAGAACCAATGCAAATTGGGGCCTACGGAGAGTCCAAGGAGGGATCTGTCCATGAAGGACCTGCTCGTTTCAGTCTGTACTGCCGTCGAAAGGGTCATGTAATGATTCAGTGTTTAAGATACAATAATTAATTTATTAAAGGTAAAGAGGATATAAAAAAAACATTAAGAAGTAAGGATACTGATTCTAACGATGCGAGGTTCTCTCTTATGCAAACTGATGGTTTTGCCTTAGGTATTGATCTCAGACAGTGCATTATGGAGGCTCAGAATAAAGGGCCTGTCACACTAAGCGATATTGCTAGCAATATCGCCATAACGTCACTGGTTTTTGTGACGTAGCAGCGATATTGCTAGTGATATCACTATGTGAGATACTTACCTCCGACCGGCTCCCCCGCTGATTATCGCTGATCGCGCGAGAACGTCCTGGACCGTTTCTCGTTGTCAGCTTCCTGCTGGGCTTCCTGTGGTGCTGACGAGCGACGCGTGGACACAGGCGGGAGGACGTCAGGATCGCCGCGTCTGACAGGTAAGTAACGACTCCCGACCGCTGCTATGTCGCTGGTGAGATCTGCCTGTGTGGCAGCTCACTAGCGACCACTTAGCAATGCACCAGCGATCCTGACCGCGTCACATCGCTGGTCGGGATCGCTGGTGCATCGATAAGTGTGACAATACCCTTATGCACCAGAGGGCTTACCACCCGGCAAGTTTTGTGTGTCTTCCTCGCTTCACAGTGATCTTCTTAACAAATTACATGACTCGGTGTTGGCTGGTCATCTGGATTTCTCTGCCACCTGCAGAGCCGTTTCCAGGTCCTTTTGGTGTCCAAGTGCTTGAAAGGACATGTATGAATATGTCCGTAAGTGCAGGATTTGCGCCAGGTCTAAAGACTTTCTCCAGGCATTGCCAGGGTTTCTTTTGCCTAACGAGGTTCCGTCTCTACCTTGGACCCACTTGGCTATGGATTTTGTCATGGATTTGCCTAACTCTGGTGGTAATACTGTCGTGTGAGTAGTGGTTGACCGTTTTAGCAAGAAGGTTCCTCTGCCAAAATTGCTATGGGTTTAGCTACTTAGCTCATTTCCCATGTCGCTAAACTACATGATGTTCCTGAGAACATTATTTCCGATAGAAGAATTCAATTTATGGCTAGCTTTTGGCATACCTTTTGCTCTAGGTTGGAATCTAAGCTTTCGTTCTCTATCAACTTGATACTAATGGTCAGACGTAGAGAATGAACCAGGAATTGGAACAGTATTTAAGATGTTTTGTCTCATCTAATCAGGAGGATTGAGTGGATTTTCTTCCTTTGGCTGAGTTTGAACTCAATAACTGCACCTCTACTGCTACCGGTACCTCGTCTTTTTTTGTTTTGCGAATTTTCATCCGGTTTTCAGAGATTTTTCTGGTTTGCTGTCTGCGGCTCCAGAAGAGGAAAGATATTCTTCTTGTTTGGTTAATATTTGGAGAGTGTTCTTCTGATAACTTGCGATGAGACAAAGAGAACTGCCAACTGCAGACATAAGAGGGCTCTTGTCTTTAAGTTGGGCGATTTTGTCTTGTTTCCATCTTAAAGTTCCATCCAGAAAATTTGCTTCTAAATTTGTTGAACCGTATAAGATAATCAAAATCATTAATCCGGTGACAGATAAGCTCCAACTCCTGGTTACATGGAGGATTAATAATTCTTTCCATATGTCTCTTAAAAAGGCTGATGGGACACTGGGTCCTCAGGACAGTGCTTAGGTGAACTTGGAGAATGACAAGGAGTATGAGATGGTGTGACGAACAGCGAGACTGGATAGCCTGTGCCACTAATATGTCACAGTCCCACCACTGACATGGGTATGTCAGCGGACGGGGAGGGATGCGACGCACTGCCGGCACACGGCTATCACAGGCACAGTGGGGGCTTATCTTAATTATCCCACTACCGGCACCATGTGACAAAAGTATACAGCAAGCTAATCTCGCGCTAACAATTTACCGCAGGGGGGTATTTTGGATGCCCCACCACTGCTAACAACCTTCCAAGAACTGCGGGGATTTATGTATATCCCACTTTCTCAGTTCCACTTTGGAACTCGCAGCTCTCCGGCGCCCCCTTTACCCTCAGGTCAGTCAGGGAACTGCACCTAGGATAATTAGTCGCCGGACGGGCTGCTTGTTGTGCACGGGCAATTAGACTACCGCAGTAAGGGAATTATCAATGCTGTGGCCGCAGCCCCCCTTATTCAGCATACAAGACCCTTCTGTACTGCCAACTAGCCCAACCAACCGTACACACCACGCTGCCACCAGCTCCGCTTTACTTAATCAAAGAGTTAATTAAGAGGGTCCATGGCAACCCCCCAAATTAGTAGCGATTATCTAACAAAGGTACATAGTTCGTTTCTTAGAGCATGGAGACAGAGCTAATAGATTTTTATCATTTATTTCCAAAATGTGGGCAGTAATTACATAGATAAAAGTTGCTATAAAGTTGAGACATTAAATATGTACAATGCAAATATATGAAAACAACAAGGATTAAAAGGCAGCGTAACACTTACATGTGCTTAGGTGGTATTAGGCAGACCATGTGGGGGAAAGAAGGCGGAGCCACACGTCTCCACTCATCTGGGGTTCTTGTCAGCACGGACTCTGTAGCTCCAACTGAGCTCATTGTGCTCTCGCATCCCTTATGGTCTTGGCTGGGTGACCTCAGCAAAAGGGGCCGGCTGGGGAGGTCCCACCCCCCTACTCTCTAAGTTGAAATTTTACTAAAAACTTATAATAACTATAACTGAACGGGGGAAGCTCGTATAAACTCACAAAGGGTGTCATTGTTTGTGGTTTATCGAACCTAACAAGACAACATCAAATATGCCATAATTAAGGCATTCCATTTGGGAGCAATCCATATCTCAATTTCTGAAGGTCCGAGAACTTCGCAAGAGCCACGGTAGGGAAGCCGAGTCCGCGCAGATCACAGAAATGTCCGTTTCGTTTTTCTGTCACGGCCGGAGCTTCTCTTAATATTTCTCATAGTTTTACTCAGCCGCATGGTTGAGAACAATAGGGGGAATCTTCTTCCTGACTGAGCAGGGAGGGGGGAAGGCTACAAGAGGAAATGGACATTATCATGTTTCAGATGCAGGCAGAGAGCACACACACAGACAGGTGTAAGAGGAGAGGGGGGCTGCAGCTGTGTGACAAAGGGATTTTCTAGAATGTTCCAGAAACATATCTACGGTACATTACAGATGGATCAAGTCTTGAATTCCAGACAGCGACTCTAGTCGTTTTCTTTGTTTCTGTCGATTTTGGGTAACAGGTGTTTTTCATTTACTCTGTTTGTCTATCCTATCACCTTTTGGGTGTAAGCTGTACATACCTTCGTTTACTGGTGTTTCCTGGTGTTGATAGACTTTGTTGGATTCATTCACTTTGCTGTAGTTTGTGTTGGTTGCAGTTGTTTTGTGTGTGATTCCTGAACTTCTTAGGAAACTGTTTCTCTGGAGATTCTAGGAGCTGCTAAGGACATTCATTGTAAGCGGCCGTCGAGTGGGGTTACCATTGCGTTATCTTAGGATGCCAACCTCTAATGTCAGCAGAGACAAACCAGGGTCAGAGAAGGGCTTTCCCTTGTCTGAACAGGCACCTGTCAGGTTCAGATATTTGTCTCCCATTTTTGTACGTTATCCATGTGAATCTACTTTGGCAGTCGTAACACTCCATCACTCAGCTTGACACCTTCCTCTTTATGAGAGTCACAGATCCTTCATCTCTACTCATGGTCTGTAGTAGCACCAGCATGATCTCCTAGACCACGCCACTGAGTTCCTCACTGTTCTTACAGAACATCCTGTCTTGTGTTTGGGTTTTTGGGCTTTCCAATACCTTGGTTGTGGTCTGCACTAACTCTTGACTGGTTTTCCTCCACTTTTCCAAGTATAATGGTCGTAATCATTGAGATGGCTCTTCTGATAGTGTACACAATATAATATGGCTGGTGTCCAGACCTCTTTAGATGAAGCCTTTCACAATGGTGTAAAAGCCCTGCACATCCTTCTCGCCTCATGCTCTTGCGGTAATTTTACCTCTATATTCTTTAGTACTGTCCTCATCTATATGCCATAAATCTTCTCGTTCTGAGGTCTAACATCTCATAAAAGTTCTCATCATCCTATTTGGGACAGCTGTAAACAAATAGATTTTTATCCACACCAATGGTTGAAGAAACATCTGCCCATCTTTATATTTTAAAGGAGGGGCTATCACTTGCAATGAATATGTATTTTTTTACTCAGCTTAAATCCCATCATTCTTATGAATCTGGCCCTGTTTTAAGTTTATTTCTACATATCTCAGTTCGTGAAATATGGATCCTTTACCTGTATTCAAATCTAGTCTTTTTATCCAAGTGGGTGTGGTATTCAAGAAGCCACCCACAGAGAAGAGTTCAGGTCTACGTCAACTTGGACAAGAAGACTAGATATATATGCAAGGAAATTGAGTCCATATCTCAGGAACGGAGAAGCGCAGACCGAGTCTCCCGTGCCCACTGCATCCCTCCTTGCTCTCCTCCCTTTCCCCCTCAGTGTCACATACCCGCTGTATGCTTCCTCGCTCTCTTCACTTCCCGCATCAGCCTCCCATACCTGCTGCATCCCTCCTTGCGCTCCTACGTTTCCCCCTCGAACGTACCTGCTGCATCCCTCGATCTCCTCACTTTCCCCCTCCATCTCCTGTACCCACTGCATTCCTCCTCACTCTCCTCCCTTTTCCTCTAAGTTTCCCGTACCCATTGCATCTCTCCTCGCTCTCCTTCCTTTCCCCCTCAATTTCCCTTACCCACTGCATCCCTCCTTGCTCTCCTCACTTTCCCTTTTGACCTCAGTCTCCCATGAATGCTGCATCCTTCCTCACTCTCCTCCTTTTCCTCCTGTGATGCAGCAGCAAAAAAGGCAAATGCAATTCTAGGATGTATTAACAGAAGCATACAGTCTAGATCACGTGAAGTCATTATTTCCCTCTACTCCTCTTTGGTCAGACCTCATCTGGAATATTGTGTTCAGTTTTGGGCACCACATTTTAAAAAAAACATCAACAAACTGGAGCAAGTTCAGAAAAGAGCGACCAGAATGGTGACCGGTCTGCAAACCCTGTCTTATGAGGAAAGGTTGCAGGATTTGGGATTGCTGAGTTTGCAAAAGAGAAGACTGAGAGGAGACTTAATAGCTGTCTACAAATATCTAAAGGGCTGTCACATTGTAGAAGGATCAACTTTATTCTCATTTGCACAAGGAAAGACTAGAAGCAATGGGATGAAACTGAATGGGAGGAGACACAGATTAGATATTAGAAAAAACTTTTTGACAGAGTGATCAATGAGTGGAACAGGCTGCCACGAGAGCTGGTGAGTTCTCCTTCAATGGAAGCCTTCAAACAGAGGCTGGACAGACATCTGACTGGGATGATTTAGCAAATCCTGCTTTGAGCAGGGGGTTGGACCAGATGGCCCAGGAGGTCCCTTCCAACTCTACGATTCTATGATTCTATGATTCTCTCAGTCTCCAGTACCCGATGCATACCTCCTAGGTCTCCTCACTTTTCCCATCAGTTTCCCGTACCCGCTGCATCCCTCCTTGCTCTCCTCACTTTCCCTTTTGATCTCCTATACACACTGCATCTTTATTTGTTCTCATTTCTTTCCCCTCAGTCTCCTGTACCCACTGCATTCCCCTCGATCTCCAGTATCCGCTGCATCCCTCCTTGCTCTTCTCTTTCCCCCTCGATATTCCGTACCCGCTGCATCACTCCTCATTCTTTTTCCTTTCGCCTTCAGTCTCCCTTACCCACTGTATCTCTCCTCGCTCTGTTTTCTTTCCCCCTCAGTCTGTAAACACTGCATCCCTCCTCCCTCTCCGCTCTTCCACCCTCAACCTCACATTCCTGCTGCATCTCTCCTTGTTGTCCTCCGTTTTCCTTCAGTCTCCCGTACCCATTGCATCCCTCCTTACTCTCCTCACTTTCCCCCACGATCTCCCGTACCCACTGTATCCCTCCTCGCCCTCCTCCCTTTCCCCCTCAGTCTCCCGTACTCATTGCATCCCTCCTTGCTCTCCTCACTTTCCCCCACGATCTCCCGTACCCACTGTATCCCTCCTCGCCCTCCTCCCTTTCCCCCTCAGTCTCCCGTACTCATTGCATCCCTCCTTGCTCTCCTCACTTTCCCCCACGATCTCCCGTACCCACTGTATCCCTCCTCGCCCTCCTCCCTTTCCCCCTCAGTCTCCCGTACTCAATGCATCCCTCCTTGCTCTCCTCACTTTCCCCCACGATCTCCCGTACCCACTGTATCCCTCCTCGCCCTCCTCCCTTTCCCCCTCAGTCTCCCGTACTCGTTGCATCCCTCCTTGCTCTCCTCACTTTCCCCCACGATCTCCCGTACCCACTGTATCCCTCCTCGCCCTCCTCCCTTTCCCCCTCAGTCTCCCGTACTCAATGCATCCCTCCTTGCTCTCCTCACTTTCCCCCACGATCTCCCGTACCCACTGTATCCCTCCTCGCCCTCCTCCCTTTCCCCCTCAGTCTCCCGTACTCGTTGCATCCCTCCTTGCTCTCCTCACTTTCCCCCACAATCTCCCGTACCCACTGTATCCCTCCTCCCTTTCCCCCTCAGTCTCCCTCACATTCACTAATTATAAGTTTGTTACTATAATTGTCGGATTCCAAACTATAAACAGAAGGAACAGTTTAATTAAATAAATGATCCTGTTCATTACGATCTGGAAAAAGCGGTCTGAAAAGGAAGAGCAAGGGGGGAGGGGAAGGAGACGAGCCAGCGGCTAGGTAGGGGGCGGCTGATGTAGAAGTTCATGACGGATTGTGCGGAGACAGAGGTTTCCATATTGATGTCTCCAGCAGTGAGATTTCAATCTAACGAGAACAAGAAGCACCTAAAAAAAAATGCCATCAGAGCTGAAAAAACAAAAATTGTCTTATCGAGGATTCCTCAGGGTGATATTTAGTTAGTTCATATGATGGGGAAAATTAAGTATAGTACCGCTTCGGCACAAGGAGGGTTGCAGGGTTCAGTACAAGGCAAGAGGAACATACGGTATCACACAAGGTAGAAAGGCCGCAGGGTACCTAGCAAGAACCAGAGGGACCCAGTGTACTGGTAAAGATAGAAGGATGCAGGGCATCAGTAAAGGAAGAAGGATACAGGGTACTGGATAAGAATAGGGACACAGGGTACTGGTGAACTACAGACCAGTCTCCCCTTCATCTCTAAACTCTTGGGGCGCCTAGTCTACTGCCGCCTTACCCGTTACCTCTCCACTCACTCCCTCCTAGACCCTTCGCAGTCTGGCTTCCGCCCCCTACATTCGACTGAAACTGCACTCATCAAAGTGACCAATGACCTTCTGACAGCAAAACGTAACTGTGACCACTCTGCTCATTCTTCTCGACCTTTCTGCAGCTTTCGACACTGTTGACCACCATCTCCTACTTTCTAGGCTCCAGTCACTAGGAATTAAGGACATCGCTCTCTCCTGGTTCTCTTCCTATCTTTCTGACCGCTCCTTCAGTGTTTTGTTCTCTGGCTCCACGTCATCTCCTCTTCCTCTTGCTGTCGGGGTACCTCAGGGCTCAGTCTTTGGCCCCCTTCTCTTCTCTCTCTACACGGCACCAATTGGACAGACCATCAGCAGATTTGGCTTTCAGTACCATCTTTATGCTGATGACACACAACTATACCCGTCATCCCCTGACCTTACCCCCGCTGTACTACAGAACGCCAGTGATTGTCTGTCCGCAGTCTCCAACGTCATGTCCGCTCTCTATCTGAAAGTCAACCTCTCCAAAACTGAACTTCTTCTGCTCCCGCCATCTACTAACCTCCCTAAATCTGACTTTTCCCTCTCCGTGGGTGGCACCACAATAACACCCCGGCAGCAGGCGCGCTATCTGGGTGTTATGTTTGACACCAATCTCTCCATATACAATGTCTTGCTGCCTACACCTAAAGAACATCTCCAGAATTCTCCCTTTTCTCACCATGAAAACAACAAAAGCCCTCACTGTCGCCCTGATCCACTCCCGCCTGGACTACTGCAATGCACTATTAATTGGCCTCCCCGCTACTCGACTTTCCCCTCTCCAGTCCATACTTAATGCAGCAGCCAGGGTCATCTACCTGGCTAATTGGTACTCGGACGCGTCCACTCTTCGTCAGTCCTTACACTGGCTGCCCATTCATTATAGGGTCCAATTCAAAGTACTTGTTCTCACCCACAAAGCTCTCCACAGTGCGGTACCCCCCTACATCTCCTCCCTCATTTCTGACTATTGGCCTAACCGACCGCTGCGCTCTGCAAACGACTTTCACCTGACCTCTGCACTAATCCGCACCTCCCACTCCCGACTCCAAGACTTCTCCCGTGCTGCTCCTATCCTCTGGAATGCTCTACCCCAAGAAATTAGGACTATCCACAATTTGCATAGTTTTAGGCGTTCCCTCAAAACACATTTGTTCAGAGCGGCCTATCACATTCACTAATCAAAGTCTTTCTATGTGTAAGTGTGCGTGTGTAGCCCATTCACTATATCCATCCATCCCTCACTCCCTCAAGATGGCTGGACCTTCATTGTAAATACATCATTGTATATACGCCCCTGTACTCTGTATCTCCCCCACCTCATTGTAGATTCTAAGCTCTCACCAGCAGGGGCGGCTTATTTTACTTTAATTATTGGATTGTTAGCGTTGTTACTTATGACTTGTGTTTTGAAACTGTTAAGCGCTGCGGAATATGTTGGCGCTATATAAATAAAGATTATTATTATTATTATAAAGATTATTATTAAGGGTGCCGGGCAAGAGAGAGGGACACAGGGCATCAGTAAATGAAGAAGGATACAGGGTACTGGATAAGCATAGGGACGCAGGGTACTGGTAAAGGTAGAAGGACCCAGGGTGCCAGGCAAGAGAGAGGGATGCAGGGTACTGGTGAAAGGAGAAGGATACAGGGTAGCTGATAAGCATAGGGATGCAGGGTACTGGTGAAAGGAGAAGGATACAGGGTAGCTGATAAGCATAGGGACACAGGGTACAGGTATAGGGAGAAGGACGCTGAGTTGTAGGCAAGTGGGATTGATGCAGGGTACCAATAAAGGTAGGAGGATGTGGGGTATCGGGCAAGTGAGAGGGACACAGGGTACAAGTAAAGGGAGAAGGAAGCAGGGTACTGAATAAGCGAGAGTAACGCAGGGTTCAGGTAAAGGGAGAAGGTCACAGTACCGGTAAAAGAGAAACTGCGCAAGTGGGAGGGACGCAGGGTATCAGAAAAGGGTGTAGGATGTAGGGTATCAGACAAAAGTCACGGACACAGGGTACCGGTAAAGGTAAATTGACGTGGGGTACCAGGCAAATGCGGATACTGGTAAAGGCTGAAGGTCGCAGGGTACCGGGCTGGGAGGTAGTTTCCTTCCAGTTTTCTTCATTCTGTTGAGTTGTCCTGTTGTCTCTTCCCAGGTCCTTCAATGTGGCACTCGAGGAGATCTGGTGGTGGCTCCTTGCCCTGCGCCTGGGTCAGAGATGGAACGTAACAGAGTGGCGGCCCCGTCTCCCATCCTACAGATGTCCGCTTCTCTTCTGTCTGATCCTTCTGCACTGGCCTTGTTCCTGTAGAGAGGCGATTCTTTTTTCCTTTGGAGTGGGGACATCTGTGGTCCCCGTCATGTACGCTGCTTTTCTCCTATGGTTGTGACCTGAATCCATCGCCCTATCCCCTAACAGATTTACTTGATTCTTGCCAAATTGGATCTTACTTTTTTTCTGTTTTTCCATTTTTTTAGAACTTCCATAGATTTTATCGGCCATTGACCCTTTCAGGGTAAATATCATCTCTTTAAGTTTCTTTAGTTACCACATTTTTTTCTTTCGGCATCAGCACCTGAGCCACTTTTCTTCTGAAAGTTTTATTTCTCCCGGCCCAAGAATTTCTATCAACTAGCGGCATTTTTCCTCATGGCGCCAGATCTTCGAGCTCCACTGATGCTGTGGCTCCTGGCCGCGTATCCTGCGGAGGGGCAGAAAGTGGACGAAAAGTACCCCGTAGTGAACACCAACTATGGAAAACTGCGTGGAGTGAAGAAAGATCTGAACAACGAGATCTTGGGCCCGGTGGTGCAATACTTGGGGATTCCTTACGCCACCCCTCCGATGGGAGAACGGAGGTTCCAGCCTCCCGAGGCCCCGGCGTCCTGGACGGAGATAAGGAACGCTACAACCTTTGCCCCTGTGTGTCCACAGAACCTACACGGAATGTTACCTGGGATTATGCTGCCCTTATGGTTCACCGAGAACATGGATGTGGTGGCGGGATATGTACAAAACCAGAGCGAAGACTGTCTGTACCTCAACATCTACGTCCCCCTGGAAGATGGTGAGATTGTGTATTACGGAGATGTGCACAACATGGCGACATGTGTTACACGCATGGCTCACACTCGACACACGGGGGAGAGGAGTGCACGGTGCAGAGGACGACGGACTGATACTGCCCCCTACTGATAGTATACAGACCCCCAACGTCACATAGGTAGGGGTAATGTCTGAGGGTGACAGCCACTAAGAAGGCAATAGTCAGCTTCTGTGTATCCGAGCGCAGCCGCCGTATCCAACTAATGACAGTATACAGTGTGTACAGGACAGCGAGTATACGGCTCTAGCTAGTAATGGCATACAGTGTATACTGGACAGCAAGTATACGGCTCTACATAGTGATGGTATACAGTGTATACTGGACAGCGAGTATACGGCTCTACATAGTGATGGTAAACAGTGTGTACAGGACAGCGAGTATATGGCTCTACATAGTGATGGTATACAGTGTATACTGGACAGCGAGTATACGGCTCTACATAGTGATGGTATTCAGTGTGTACAGGACAGCGAGTATACGGCTCTACATAGTGATGGTATACAGTGTGTACAGGACAGCGAGTATACGGCTCTACATAGTGATGGTATACAGTGTATACAGGACAGCGAGTATACGGCTCTACATAGTGATGGTATACAGTGTATACTGGACAGCGAGTATACGGCTTTACATAGTGATGGTATTCAGTGTGTACAGGACAGCGAGTATACGGCTCTACATAGTGATGGTATACAGTGTGTACAGGACAGCGAGTATACGGCTCTACATAGTGATGGTATACAGTGTGTACAGGACAGCGAGTATACGGCTCTACATAGTGATGGTATACAGTGTGTACAGGACAGCGAGTATACGGCTCTACATAGTGATGGTATACAGTGTGTACAGGACAGCGAGTATACGGCTCTACATAGTGATGGTATACAGTGTACACAGGACAGCGAGTATACGGCTCTACATAGTGATGGTATACAGTGTATACAGGACAGCGAGTATACGGCTCTACATAGTGATGGTATTCAGTGTGTACAGGACAGCGAGTATACGGCTCTACATAGTGATGGTATACAGTGTATACAGGACAGCGAGTATACGGCTCTACATAGTGATGGTATACAGTGTGTACAGGACAGCGAGTATACGGCTCTACATAGTGATGGTATACAGTGTGTACAGGACAGCGAGTATACGGCTCTACATAGTGATGGTATACAGTGTATACAGGACAGCGAGTATACGGCTCTACATAGTGATGGTATACAGTGTGTACAGGACAGCGAGTATACGGCTCTACATAGTGATGGTATACAGTGTATACTGGATAGCGAGTATATGGCTCTACATAGTGATGGTATACAGTGTACACAGGACAGCGAGTATACGGCTCTACATAGTGATGGTATACAGTGTATACTGGACAGCGAGTATATTGGTCTACATAGTGATGGTATACAGTGTATACAGAGCAGCGAGTATACGGCTCTACATAGTGATGGTATACAGTGTATACAGGGCAGCGACTATACGGCTCTACATAGTGATGGTATACAGTGTGTACAGGACAGCGAGTATACGGCTCTACCTAGTAATGGTATACAGTGTGTACATGACAGCGAGTATACGGCTCTACATAGTGATGGTATACAGTGTATACTGGACAGCGAGTATACGACTCTACATAGTGATGGTATACAGTGTATACTGGACAGCGAGTATACGGCTCTACATATTGATGGAATACAATGTACACAGAACAGTGAGTATACGGCGCTACATAGTGATGGTATACAGTGTATACTGGACAGCGAGTATACGGCTCTACATAGTGATGGTATACAGTGTGTACAGGACAGCGAGTATACGACTCTACATAGTGATGGTATACAGTGTGTACAGGACAGCGAGTATACGGCTCTACATAGTGATGGTATACAGTGTGTACAGGACAGCGAGTATACGGCTCTACATAGTGATGGTATACAGTGTATACAGGGCAGCGAGTATACGGCTCTACATAGTGATGGTATACAGTGTGTACAGGACAGCGAGTATATGGCTCTACATAGTGATGGTATACAGTGTACACAGGACAGCGAGTATACGGCTCTACATAGTGATGGTATACAGTGTATACAGGGCAGCGAGTATACGGCTCTACATAGTGATGGTATACAGTGTATACAGGACAGCGACTATACGGCTCTACATAGTGATGGTATACAGTGTGTACAGGACAGCGAGTATACGGCTCTACCTAGTAATGGTATACAGTGTATACTGGACAATGCATATACGGTTCTACATAGTGATGGTATACAGTGTGTACAGGATAGCGAGTATACGGCTCTACATAGTGATGGTATACAGTGTACACAGGACAGCGAGTATACGGCTCTACATAGTGAAGGTATACAGTGTATACAGGGCAGCGACTATACGGCTCTACATAGTGATGGTATACAGTGTGTACAGGACAGCGAGTATACGGCTCTACATAGTGATGGTATACAGTGTATACAGGACAGCGAGTATACGGCTCTACATAGTGATGGTATACAGTGTACACAGGACAGCGAGTATACGGCTCTACATAGTGATGGTATACAGTGTATACAGGACAGCAAGTATACGGCTCTACATACTGATGGTATACAGTGTATACTGGACAATGCATATACGGCTCTACATAGTGATGGTATACAGTGTATACAGGACAGCGAGTATACGGCTCTACATAGTGATGGTATACAGTGTACACATGACAGTGAGTATACGGCTCTACATAGTGATGGTATACAGTGTATACTGGATAGCGAGTATATGGCTCTACATAGTGATGGTATACAGTGTACACAGGACAGCGAGTATACGGCTCTACATAGTGATGGTATACAGTGTATACTGGACAGCGAGTATATTGGTCTACATAGTGATGGTATACAGTGTATACAGAGCAGCGAGTATACGGCTCTACATAGTGATGGTATACAGTGTATACAGGGCAGCGACTATACGGCTCTACATAGTGATGGTATACAGTGTACACAGGACAGCGAGTATACGGCTCTACATAGTGATGGTATACAGTGTATACAGGAGAGCGACTATACGGATCTACATAGTGATGTTATACAGTGTGTACAGGACAGCGAGTATACGGCTCTACCTAGTAATGGTATACAGTGTGTACATGACAGCGAGTATACGACTCTACATAGTGATGGTATACAGTGTATACTGGACAGCGAGTATACGGCTCTACATATTGATGGAATACAATGTACACAGAACAGTGAGTATACGGCGCTACATAGTGATGGTATACAGTGTATACTGGACAGCGAGTATACGGCTCTACATAGTGATGGTATACAGTGTGTACAGGACAGCGAGTATACGACTCTACATAGTGATGGTATACAGTGTGTACAGGACAGCGAGTATACGGCTCTACCTAGTGATGGTATACAGTGTATACAGGACAGCGAGTATACGGCTCTACATAGTGATGGTATACAGTGTATACAGGACAGCGAGTATACGGCTCTACATAGTGATGGTATACAGTGTGTACAGGACAGCGAGTATACGGCTCTACATAGTGATGGTATACAGTGTATACAGGACAGCGAGTATATGGCTCTACATAGTGATGGTATACAGTGTACACAGGACAGCGAGTATACGGCTCTACATAGTGATGGTATACAGTGTGTACAGGACAGCGAGTATACGACTCTACATAGTGATGGTATACAGTGTGTACAGGACAGCGAGTATACGGCTCTACCTAGTGATGGTATACAGTGTATACAGGACAGCGAGTATATGGCTCTACATAGTGATGGTATACAGTGTATACAGGAGAGCGACTATACGGATCTACATAGTGATGTTATACAGTGTGTACAGGACAGCGAGTATACGGCTCTACCTAGTAATGGTATACAGTGTGTACATGACAGCGAGTATACGACTCTACATAGTGATGGTATACAGTGTATACTGGACAGCGAGTATACGGCTCTACATATTGATGGAATACAATGTACACAGAACAGTGAGTATACGGCGCTACATAGTGATGGTATACAGTGTATACTGGACAGCGAGTATACGGCTCTACATAGTGATGGTATACAGTGTGTACAGGACAGCGAGTATACGACTCTACATAGTGATGGTATACAGTGTGTACAGGACAGCGAGTATATGGCTCTACATAGTGATGGTATACAGTGTATACAGGACAGCGAGTATATGGCTCTACATAGTGATGGTATACAGTGTATACAGGACAGCGAGTATATGGCTCTACATAGTGATGGTATACAGTGTACACAGGACAGTGAGTATACGGATCTACATAGTGATGGTATACAGTGTGTACAGGACAGTGAGTGTACGAATCTACATAGTGATGGTATACAGTGTATACAGGACAGAGAAAATACGGCTCTACATAGTGGTGGTATGCAGTGTGTACAGGACAGCGAGTATACGGATCTACATACTGATGGTATACAGTGTATTCTGGACAGCGAGTATACGGCTCTACATAGTGATGGTATACAGTATGTACAAGACAGTGAGTATACGGATCTACATATTGATGGTATACAGTGTGTACAGGACAGCGAGTATACGGCTCTACATAGTGGTGGTATACAGTGTGTACAGGACAGCGAGTATACGGATCTACATACTGATGGTATACAGTGTACACAGGACAGCGAGTATACGGATCTACATAGTGATGGTATACAGTGTATTCTGGACAGCGAGTATACGGCTCTACATAGTGATGGTATACAGTATGTACAGGACAGTGAGTATACGGATCTACATATTGATGGTATACAGTGTGTACAGGACAGTGAGTATACGGATCTACATATTGATGGTATACAGTATGTACAGGACAGTGAGTATATGGCTCTACATAGTGATGGTATACAGTGTATTCTGGACAGCGAGTATACGGCTCTACATAGTGATGGTATACAGTATGTACAGGACAGTGAGTATACGGATCTACATATTGATGGTATACAGTGTGTACAGGACAGTGAGTATACGGATCTACATATTGATGGTATACAGTATGTACAGGACAGCGAGTATACGGATCTACATAGTGATGGTATACAGTGTATTCTGGACAGCGAGTATACGGCTCTACATAGTGATGGTATACAGTATGTACAGGACAGTGAGTATACGGATCTACATATTGATGGTATACAGTGTGTACAGGACAGTGAGTATACGGATCTACATATTGATGGTATACAGTGTGTACAGGACAGCGAGTATACGGCTCTACATAGTGATGGTATACAGTATGTACAGGACAGTGAGTATACGGCTCTACATAGTGATGGTATACAGTATGTACAGGACAGTGAGTATATGGCTCTACATAGTGATGGTATACAGTGTGTACAGGACAGTGAGTGTACGAATCTACATAGTGATGGTATACAGTGTATACAGGACAGAGAAAATACGGCTCTACATAGTGGTGGTATGCAGTGTGTACAGGACAGCGAGTATACGGATCTACATACTGATGGTATACAGTGTACACATGACAGCGAGTATACGGATCTACATAGTGATGGTATACAGTGTATTCTGGACAGCGAGTATACGGCTCTACATAGTGATGGTATACAGTATGTACAGGACAGTGAGTATACGGATCTACATATTGATGGTATACAGTGTACACATGACAGCGAGTATACGGATCTACATAGTGATGGTATACAGTGTGTACAGGACAGCGAGTATACGGCTCTACATAGTGATGGTATACAGTGTATACTGGACAGCGAGTATACGGATCTACATAGTGATGGTATACAGTGTGTACAGGACAGCGAGTATACGGCTCTACATAGTGATGGTATACAGTGTGTACAGGACAGTGAGTGTACGAATCTACATAGTGATGGTATACAGTGTATACAGGACAGCGAGTATACGGCTCTACATAGTGATGGTATACAGTGTATACAGGACAGCGAGTATACGGATCTACATATTGATGGTATACAGTGTGTACAGGACAGCGAGTATACGGCTCTACATAGTGATGGTATACAGTGTATACAGGACAGCGAGTATACGGCTCTACATAGTGATGGTATACAGTGTACACAGGACAGCGAGTATACGACTCTACATAGTGATGGTATACAGTGTATACAGGACAGCGAGTATACGGCTCTACATATTGATGGAATACAATGTACACAGAACAGTGAGTATACGGCTCTACATAGTGATGGTATACAGTGTGTACAGGACAGCGAGTATACGGCTCTACATAGTGATGGTATACAGTGTATACAGGACAGCGAGTATACGGCTCTACATAGTGATGGTATACAGTGTACACAGGACAGCAAGTATACGACTCTACATAGTGATGGTATACAGTGTACACATGACAGCGAGTATACGGATCTACATATTGATGGTATACAGTGTGTACAGGACAGCGAGTATACGGCTCTACATAGTGATGGTATACAGTGTGTACAGGACAGTGAGTGTACGAATCTACATAGTGATGGTATACAGTGTGTACAGGACAGCGAGTATACGGCTCTACATAGTGATGGTATACAGTGTATACAGGACAGCGAGTATACGGCTCTACATAGTGATGGTATACAGTGTATACAGGACAGCGAGTATATGGCTCTACATAGTGATGGTATACAGTGTACACAGGACAGCGAGTATACGGATCTACATAGTGATGGTATACAGTGTGTACAGGATAGCGAGTATACGGATCTACATAGTGATGGTATACAGTGTACACAGGACAGCGAGTATACGGCTCTACATAGTGATGGTATACAGTGTACACAGGACAGCGAGTATATGGCTCTACATAGTGATGGTATACAGTGTACACAGGACAGCGAGTATACGGATCTACATAGTGATGGTATACAGTGTGTACAGGACAGCGAGTATATGGCTCTACATAGTGATGGTATACAGTGTACACAGGACAGCGAGTATACGGCTCTACATAGTGATGGTATACAGTGTGTACAGGATAGCGAGTATACGGCTCTACATAGTGATGGTATACAGTGTATACAGGACAGCGAGTATATGGCTCTACATAGTGATGGTATACAGTGTATACAGGACAGCGAGTATATGGCTCTACATAGTGATGGTATACAGTGTACACAGGACAGCGAGTATACGGATCTACATAGTGATGGTATACAGTGTGTACAGGATAGCGAGTATACGGCTCTACATAGTGATGTTATACAGTGTGTACAGGATAGCGAGTATACGGCTCTACATAGTGATGTTATACAGTGTGTACAGGACAGCGAGTATATGGCTCTACATAGTGATGGTATACAGTGTACACAGGACAGCGAGTATACGGCTCTACATAGTGATGGTATACAGTGTGTACAGGATAGCGAGTATACGGCTCTACATAGTGATGGTATACAGTGTATACAGGACAGCGAGTATATGGCTCTACATAGTGATGGTATACAGTGTATACAGGACAGCGAGTATATGGCTCTACATAGTGATGGTATACAGTGTACACAGGACAGCGAGTATACGGATCTACATAGTGATGGTATACAGTGTGTACAGGATAGCGAGTATACGGCTCTACATAGTGATGTTATACAGTGTGTACAGGACAGCGAGTATATGGCTCTACATAGTGATGGTATACAGTGTACACAGGATAGCGAGTATACGGATCTACATAGTGATGGTATACAGTGTATACAGGACAGCGAGTATATGGCTCTACATAGTGATGGTATACAGTGTACACAGGATAGCGAGTATACGGATCTACATAGTGATGGTATACAGTGTACACAGGACAGCGAGTATACGGCTCTACATAGTGATGGTATACAGTGTACACAGGACAGCGAGTATACGGCTCTACATAGTGATGGTATACAGTGTACACAGGACAGCGAGTATACGGATCTACATAGTGATGGTATACAGTGTGTACAGGATAGCGAGTATACGGCTCTACATAGTGATGTTATACAGTGTGTACAGGACAGCGAGTATACGGATCTACATAGTGATGGTATACAGGACAGCGAGTATACGGCTCTATATAGTGATGGTATACAGTGTATACAGGACAGCGAGTATACGGCTCTACATAGTGATGGTATACAGTGTGTACAGGACAGCGAGTATACGGATCTACCTAGTAATGGTATACAGGACAGCGAGTATACGGCTCTATATAGTGATGGTATACAGTGTACACAGGACAGCGAGTATACGGCTCTACATAGTGATGGTATACAGTGTACACAGGACAGCGAGTATACGGCTCTACAAAGTGATGGTATACAGTGTATACAGGACAGCGAGTATACGGCTCTACATAGTAATGGTATACTGTGTATACAGGACAGCGAGTATACGGCTCTATATAGTGATGGTATACAGTGTATACAGGACAGCGAGTATACGGCTCTACATAGTGATGGTATAC
The DNA here is from genome assembly GCF_039654945.1 of Dendrobates tinctorius. Classification (NCBI taxonomy): domain Eukaryota; kingdom Metazoa; phylum Chordata; class Amphibia; order Anura; family Dendrobatidae; genus Dendrobates; species Dendrobates tinctorius. The sequence goes on from NW_027361670.1 coordinate 279,552, forward strand.
AGTGTATACAGGACAGCGAGTATACGGCTCTACATAGTGATGGTATACAGTGTACACAGGACAGCGAGTATACGGCTCTACAAAGTGATGGTATACAGTGTGTACAGGACAGCGAGTATGCGGATCTACATAGTGATGGTATACAGTGTGTACAGGACAGCGAGTATACGGCTCTACATAGTGATGGTATACAGTGTATACAGGACAGCGAGTATACGGCTCTACATAGTGATGGTATACAGTGTGTACAGGACAGCGAGTATACGGCTCTACATAGTGATGGTATACAGTGTGTACAGGACAGCGAGTATACGGATCTACATAGTGATGGTATACAGGACAGCGAGTATACGGCTCTACATGGTGATGGTACACAGTGTATACAGGACAGCGAGTATACGGCTCTACATAGTGATGGTATACAGTGTGTACAGGACAGCGAGTATACGGCTCTACATAGTGATGGTATACAGTGTGTACAGGACAGCGAGTATACGGATCTACATAGTGATGGTATACAGGACAGCGAGTATACGGCTCTACATGGTGATGGTACACAGTGTATACAGGACAGTGAGTATACGGCTCTACATAGTGATGGTATACAGTGTGTACAGGACAGCGAGTATACGGCTCTACATAGTGATGGTATACAGTGTGTACAGGACAGCGAGTATACGGCTCTACATAGTGATGGTATACAGTGTGTACAGGACAGCGAGTATACGGCTCTACATAGTGATGGTATACAGTGTGTACAGGACAGCGAGTATACGGCTCTACATGGTGATGGTACACAGTGTACACAGGACAGCGAGTATACGGCTCTACATAGTGATGGTATACAGTGTGTACAGGACAGCGAGTATACGGCTCTACATAGTGATGGTATACAGTGTATACATGACAGTGAGTATACGGCTCTACATAGTGATGGTATACAGTGTATACAGGACAGCGAGTATACGGCTCTACATAGTGATGGTATACAGTGTGTACAGGACAGCGAGTATACGGCTCTACATAGTGATGGTATACAGTGTGTTCATGACAGCGAGTATACGGCTCTACATAGTGATGGTATACAGTGTACACAGGACAGCGAGTATACGGCTCTACATAGTGATGGTATACAGTGTATACATGACAGCGAGTATACGGCTCTACATAGTGATGGTATACAGTGTGTACATGACAGCGAGTATACGACTCTACATAGTGATGGTATACAGTGTATACAGGACAGCGAGTATACGGATCTACATAGTGATGGTATACAGTGTATACAGAGCAGCGAGTATACGACTCTACATAGTGATGGTATACAGTGTGTACAGGACAGCGAGTATACGGATCTACATAGTGATGGTATACAGGACAGCGAGTATACGGCTCTACATGGTGATGGTACACAGTGTATACAGGACAGCGAGTATACGGCTCTACATAGTGATGGTATACAGTGTATACATGACAGTGAGTATACGGCTCTACATAGTGATGGTATACAGTGTGTTCATGACAGCGAGTATACGGCTCTACATAGTGATGGTATACAGTGTATACAGGACAGCGAGTATATGGCTCTACATAGTGATGGTATACAGTGTATACAGAGCAGCGAGTATACGACTCTACATAGTGATGGTATACAGTGTGTTCATGACAGCGAGTATACGACTCTACATAGTGATGGTATACAGTGTATACAGGACAGCGAGTATATGGCTCTACATAGTGATGGTATACAGTGTATACAGAGCAGCGAGTATACGACTCTACATAGTGATGGTATACAGTGTGTACAGGACAGCGAGTATACGGATCTACATAGTGATGGTATACAGGACAGCGAGTATACGGCTCTACATGGTGATGGTACACAGTGTATACAGGACAGCGAGTATACGGCTCTACATAGTGATGGTATACAGTGTATACATGACAGTGAGTATACGGCTCTACATAGTGATGGTATACAGTGTGTTCATGACAGCGAGTATACGGCTCTACATAGTGATGGTATACAGTGTACACAGGACAGCGAGTATACGGCTCTACATAGTGATGGTATACAGTGTGTACAGGACAGCGAGTATATGGCTCTACATAGTGATGGTATACAGTGTATACAGGACAGCGAGTATACGGCTCTACATAGTGATGGTATACAGTGTACACAGGACAGCGAGTATACGGCTCTACATAGTGATGGTATACAGTGTGTACAGGACAGCGAGTATACGGATCTACCTAGTGATGTTATACAGGACAGCGAGTATACGGCTCTACATAGTGATGGTATACAGTGTACACAGGACATCGAGTATACGGCTCTACAAAGTGATGGTATACAGTGTATACAGGACAGCGAGTATGCGGATCTACATAGTGATGGTATACAGTGTGTACTGGACAACGAGTATACGGCTCTACATAGTGATGGTATACAGTGTGTACAGGACAGCGAGTATACGGCTCTACATAGTGATGGTATACAGTGTATACTGGACAACGAGTATACGGCTCTACATAGTGATGGTATACAGTGTGTACAGGACAGCGAGTATACGGCTCTACATAGTGATGGTATACAGTGTATACTGGACAACGAGTATACGGCTCTACATAGTGATGGTATACAGTGTGTACAGGACAGCGAGTATACGGCTCTACATAGTGATGGTACACAGTGTATACATGACAGCGAGTATACGGCTCTACATAGTGATGGTATACAGTGTGTACAGGACAGCGAGTATACGGCTCTACATAGTGATGGTATACAGTGTGTACAGGACAGCGAGTATACGGATCTACATAGTGATGGTATACAGGACAGCGAGTATACGGCTCTACATGGTGATGGTACACAGTGTATACAGGACAGCGAGTATACAGCTCTACATAGTGATGGTATACAGTGTATACATGACAGTGAGTATACGGCTCTACATAGTGATGGTATACAGTGTATACAGGACAGCGAGTATACGGCTCTACATAGTGATGGTATACAGTGTGTACAGGACAGCGAGTATACGGCTCTACATAGTGATGGTATACAGTGTGTTCATGACAGCGAGTATACGGCTCTACATAGTGATGGTATACAGTGTACACAGGACAGCGAGTATACGGCTCTACATAGTGATGGTATACAGTGTATACATGACAGCGAGTATACGGCTCTACATAGTGATGGTATACAGTGTGTACATGACAGCGAGTATACGACTCTACATAGTGATGGTATACAGTGTATACAGAGCAGCGAGTATACGACTCTACATAGTGATGGTATACAGTGTGTACAGGACAGCGAGTATACGGATCTACATAGTGATGGTATACAGGACAGCGAGTATACGGCTCTACATGGTGATGGTACACAGTGTATACAGGACAGCGAGTATACGGCTCTACATAGTGATGGTATACAGTGTATACATGACAGTGAGTATACGGCTCTACATAGTGATGGTATACAGTGTGTTCATGACAGCGAGTATACGGCTCTACATAGTGATGGTATACAGTGTACACAGGACAGCGAGTATACGGCTCTACATAGTGATGGTATACAGTGTGTACAGGACAGCGAGTATATGGCTCTACATAGTGATGGTATACAGTGTATACAGGACAGCGAGTATACGGCTCTACATAGTGATGGTATACAGTGTACACAGGACAGCGAGTATACAGATCTACATAGTGATGGTATACAGTGTGTACAGGACAGCGAGTATACGGATCTACCTAGTGATGTTATACAGGACAGCGAGTATACGGCTCTACATAGTGATGGTATACAGTGTACACATGGTGATGAGTATACAACTCTACATAGTGATGGTATACAGTGTACACATGGTGATGGGTATACAGCTCTACATAGTGATGGTATACAGTGTACACATGGTGATGAGTATACAACTCTACATAGTGATGGTATACAGTGTACATGGTGATGAGTATACAGCTCTACATAGTGATGGTATACAGTGTACACATGGTGATGAGTATATAACTCTACATAGTGATGGTATACAGTGTGTACATGGTGATGAGTATTGTGACGGTGTGTGCAGCAGAGCAGTAAGGGACACCAGGCCGAAGATTAATCCATCGGGATTTATTGAGACAGTGAGTATAGAACATAAGATATCAATAGCGTCTCTTTGAGTCCACAATGAGTCCACACCAAGAGGGAGTCCACGCCAGGTAAAAGACAAAATAATCCTGGGATGAGTTCAATGGCTCCAACAGATGAGGGACATAACACCATACCACGTGGTCGCTTTTAACTCTCCTAACACCGGCACTAGGATCTTGCCTCGGCATAAGGTCCTAGCCCCTGGCCCATCAACACCCAACTGCCTGGGCAAAACGTGTCTATTGTTCTATGTCCTTTGATCCACCCCTCCATGATGGAGTGCTCCCACCTACATTTGACAATGTTGCTAACTTAAGAAATTTCCAGAAGCTACACACTTGTATTGGATAAGTTCTATGCTGAGGAGAACAAAGACAGACTCCCCCCACTGGTGGGTGACTCAGGCCCGATTACATTGCAGTCCAGGGACACAGGCCGGGGGAGGGACACACTGTTACAACCCCTTCCCCCCTCAATTTGTGTACGGACTAGTGACCTCAACAGGTTGCTTGTCAAGTGCACGTAGTCATGGGTAGTCATGGCTGATGTGACACGTGGCTCCTGTCTGGACAATCCATCAGCATTTTGGTGTTGACTGCCTCTTCTTTATTCTATGAGGAAGTTGTAGGGTTGAAGGCCGAGCCCCATTTTACATCTCTGCTTCCTGCACCCACAAATCGACATTGTAGCTCTCCCACATCATTTCCTAGGACAATATCCGCAGACAGGCCACTCAACACCCCAACCACACATTGCTTGACCCCAAAGTCCAGTTCCACACTTGCTTTTGGGATAGTCTTCCATTGGCCTCCAGCTAATTCAATGGTAATCCCAGGTCCATGTTGTATTGCCTCTGGTCTAACCATTCTGGGATCAGCTATGGTGAGAAATGCTCCAGAGTCACAAAAACCAAGATCTCTCCGACCGTACAGCATGACCTCCTGCTTTCTTTGAGGATTAGAGGAGCTTGTGGCCCGCACCCCTGTGTATAGTGTAGGAGGTTTGCACTAGTCGTGTATATACTGTATACAGTGTGTAGTGACTCATGCACCATCTTATTCCCCTGCACATTGTATTTTCCGTGTCCCCGGAGGAGCTCTGATCTCTTTCCGATGTGTGCCGACAATCACATCTCCACATTTGACCATCGTTAACCAGACAAGGGTCACACATACATCGGATGTCCGGAACGTCAGAGACGATTTATAGATTTACAAATAAAAGTGAAATTGTTTCAGAACTCTCTGCTTACATGGAAAATTCCCATAGTAATAAAGGGGCTCTGGTGTTCTGCAATTGTCTCTGAGACTGTGACTGGAGTGGAGGTTAGTCCTGTACATTTAGACCAGTTCTGCCGAGCACCAGTTCCAGACACCCCCTTCTCAGGTTTCTGGGGGTCTCAGTGGTCCGACCTCTAGCAATCAGTAAGTTATATGTCTCCTAAGGGTAGGGGGTAACATCATAGCTCCCAACCTTCCAGGATCCCACGGGACTGTCCTGATTTGGTGGAGCTGATCCGCTGTCCCGGGAGGTCAGGACAATGTCCCGACTTCCACTCACTGTGCAGTGTGTCTGCTGCCATCTTTACTGGTCTGTTCGTCCTCCTTCTCTCCTGACGATGGGCCTCTCTCTACAGAGATGCCCCAGCTGATGACTGGAGGCCAGAGAATACAGGAGGCGTCCGGGACAATGTTCTGTATGTGACGGCTCAGGGTGCTCTGCATCCTTACAGGCACGTTGTGCTGGTACCAGCAGACACTGCTCTATTCTCCACACTATTTCTGTCTCCTTGTGTAATAAGGGAAAAAGTTACTCAGATATTTTTCTTCCTATAAAATTACTAAAAATAATGAAAAACAATTACACTAATTTTTATTGCGCAAATTGGCAAATAAACTCATTTGTGTCCCTGTAATAGTAACGACCCACACAACACAGCAAGCAGATTATTTGTGTTGATCGATAAATGGCGGGATTCATTTTCTCCATTGAATCCAGAAAAATGCAACGACAAGGCCGTGTTCACACAAAGCGTAAATGCTGCACAGAAACTCTGCAGTGTCTACAGTGTTATCTGTCAACCAAAGTGGATGTGATGACATGAGACCTGCACCCCCTGTGCATCTAAAGACCACGTACACTGCACATCTAAAGACCCGGCCCCCTGCACATCTAAAGACCCCGCCCCCTGCACATCTAAAGACCCGGCCCCCTGCACATCTAAAGACCACGTACACTGCACATCTAAAGACCCGGCCCCCTGCACATCTAAAGACCCGGCCCCTTGCACATCTAAAGACCCCACCCCTGTACATCTAAAGACCCCACCCCTGCACATCTAAAGACCCTGCCCCCTGCGCATCTAAAGACTCCATCCTCTTTGTGTCTAAATACTCTGCATTCTGTGTATTTAAAGACTCCATCCCCTGTTCATCTAAAGACTCCACCCCGTTTGCGTCTAAAGACTCCACCCTCTGTATGTTTAAATACTCTGCTCCCTGTGGTCTTAAGACTAGTGTGACGCTAGTCACTTCTCATGGCCAAGCCGTGAGTCGGAGTAGTCAGGGAGTCCAAGGTCAGAAGCCAGGAGACTAAGTCATAAACAGAAGGAAGAGACAAAAGCGTAGTCGGGTAACTTTACGAAGTTGGAGTACCGAGAGGATAACAGATCAGAGCTGAAGGGGTTAAATAGGCGGATGTCAGAACGAAGTCCAAAGTCAGGCAACAGATCAACCAAACAGAACACAAGGCACAGGGCGCACAAACCTCACAAGATGAATGTACGTCTGGCAGTGGTCTGGGAGAAGCTGCTCAGTTACGTAGGCATGGCAATTACCTGGGATAGTGAACACCTGAGACAGCCAAGGCTTCCCAGTCACAGATTGGCTAGTTGAGCTGTCAATCAACACTGACAGCTCAGCACACCCCTGTACCGGATTGGACGGCCAAGCTGTCAGTAACTGCATCCCAGACACACTGAGGGGTGGAACCATGACAACTAGCTCCTGTGGTCTAAAGACTCCACCCTCTGTATGTTTAAAGACTCTGATCCCTGTGGTCTTAAGACTCCATCCCTTGTGATCTAAAGACTTTGGCTGCTATGGCACCTTGTAAATTATAAATACTCTGCCCTTGTGCATCTAAAGACTCCGCTTCTTTGCGTCTAAAAACTAAGTCCCCTGTGTTTCTAAAGACTATGGCCCTTTGCATATAAAGTCTCTGCCCCCTGTGCATCTAAAGATTCCTCCCCCTGTGTGTCTAAACTCTCCATCCCTTGTGTGTCCAAAGATTACAACCCTTTTGTGTCTAAAGACTACTCCCCTGTGCGAGACTCCGCCTCCCTTTGCATCTGAAGGCTCTGCCCTCTTTGCATATACAGACTCCATCCCCTGTGGTCTAAAGACTGTTTCTTGTGGTTTAAAGACTCCGCCCCTGTGCATCTAAAGACTTTGCCATTTTTTGACTAAAGAGTACGTCCCCGTTATGAGACTCCACCCACTTTGATCTAAAGACTCTGCCCCCTGTGCATCTAAAGACTCCGCTGTTATGATTGGGTCACCAAGGAGGAGAGCAAGACCAAGCTAAGCCACAGAAAACCAGAGAGATTGGTAACTAAGCGGATTGCAGACCCTTGATCCTATCCACACAACTAGCAGTAGCCGTGGAGCGTACCTACGATGATCCTAGATGCCTCGACACAGCCAGAGAACTAACTAAGACTAAAGCAAGAAAGGGGAAATCTAAACTGCCCCAGAGCAGACCCCAAAGGAATAGATAGCCCCCAAACATATATTATCGGTGAGACAAGATGAAAACACAAACGCAGGTAGAAAAATAGACTGAGCAAATGATGGGGCCCACTCTGACTAGAAAGGACAGGAAAGGAAAGACACTGTCTGCAATCACGCAAAAAACCCTGCAAAAAATGTCCAACACGTCTGATAGAAAAATACTGAAGTCACTCGACTTTGCCCACTATATCAGCACTCTGGTATTGTTAGGCGTCGGATTCCTGCGGCTACACAGCAGGAATCCAGAGCCTCACATTCTGTGGTCTCCCATTATTTATCAACCGCAGAGGAAATTGCTCAGCAATCCCAGCCTCACAGACGCTCTGCCCAGACCTGCTCTATGGGTCTGGCTGTTGCTGCCACTTTTGGGTCAGCAATAGCAATGCAGACTGCTCAGCAGCAAATCGTTCCAGAGGCTAAGTCCCTCCGCCGCTCTACTGAGCATGCTCACGAGACGATCTCCCATTGGAGATCGGGAGTCACGTGCTCAGGTCCTTCTCCTGATCTCATTGGTCCATTTCAGAGATCTGGAAGGTCCCGCACGACTATAAAAGGTCCGCATGGCCGCTCGGCATGCACTAGTATAGACTATACTTGCTACGTGTGAATGGTGACGGATGTATGATTCTGGTGACGGACTCATTGTAAAACCCCTTCCCTCTGATATTACGCATGTGGATAGGGAATTAGAGTTATAGTCAGCGCCAGTCAGTGGCAAGCCATACGCCACAGTGAATACCGCACCGCTACACTAGCGTCCGATAGTGTGATGCCTCACGGCACTGTCCTACAGCGGCAGTAGTTACCGCCGCGCTGCAGTTAGCAGCACTTACCGGCGTCCACAGCAGAGACGCCGCAATTTCACTGAGTCCGGTGAAGTCTAACTGGCTCAGTGTATACTTGTATGTTTTTGTTACAGCGCCTCTAATTTTAACAGTCCGCTCCATTCTCATCGGGTTCTCAGCGGTTTTAACACCTACTGCACGGTGGACCCCGAGCGGCGAACGCACTTTATTATTTATTTAGTGCGTTCTGCCGTTCCTAACACGTATATTCTGAAAGCAGAGCAAAAAGAGGCCAATCTAATAAGGGACAAAAACAAACTGGCACAAGCAGTAACATAAGGATGGAAATTCAGCACAGCCCCAGCCGGAGCTGGCTGACCACACAAAACTGAAATAGACAAAACCAGATCAAATGTGAACAATAGCAAAAGAACACTTAGCTGAGCATGCAGGGACTGAGCTGGAAACTATGACCTCAGGAGGCAGGAAAAAATCACCAGCAGGGATAGAGGGAGTCGGCTGTCTTAAATCCAGTCAGAAACTCCAGATCTCCAATTGTCCTCCTCATTATCAAGTGGCAGGCCTCTGTTAATTAGATCAGCTCCATTACGTCCAGTAACCACCAGAGGGAGCCCGGAAAGAGAACTCGCGACCCCTCTGTCAATATAACCAGCTCCACTACCTTCACTAGTAACCAGAGGTAGGCCAGAAAGCAAATTCACAACACTCAGCCCTCTGCAAGTAAATACCCCACCTCTTGTACATGTAAGGGCTCCACCCCTTGTTTGTGTAAAGACTCCACCCCTTTTGTGTAAAGACTCCGCCCCTGAGCATCTACAGACTCCCCCCCCCCCCTTTTATCTAAAGACTCTGTCCCGTGTGGTCTAAAGACTCAGCTCCTTTGCAGGTAAATACTGCACCTCCTGTGGTGTAAAGACGCCGCTGAGCTGCGCGGTTTTGGTTTTTCTCTCTGCGCTCCCTGTGTGTCTAAAAACAGTTTGGGCTTAACCTTATAATACCATCCTGTTGTCACTAGGGGGCGGGGCTGACAACCTCTCACACCATGCACAGACTGGTTGTCAGCAGTAACAGATGAGAAGGCGGTGCTGGAGTATAAAGCTATGTGCGCACGTCGCGTATTTGTTTGCAGAAATTTCTGCATCTCTTGGCAGCAAAAACGTTCTGTTGTGTTTTTGGTGCATTTTTTTTCCTGTGCACTCAATGGGTCAAATACGCAGGCAAAAACGCAAAACGAATTACATGCTGCAGAAACAACCGCACTGCCACTACACGCAGAAATGTATTGACCATGTGCACAACACTTCACGATTGTCATTGAAGACGCTGCATAAGGATTCCAGTCCATTGGACGGAGAAAACGCTGCAAAAACACATCAAATTCTCAATGAGCGCATATAGCCTAAGGGGTGTGAGCTCATGTCATTATATCAGGGGCAGCCGGGCTGACAACCTCTCACGTGGTGCAAAGGCTGGTTGTCAGCAGTTTGTCGGGATGACACAGTGCTCTGATGATTTTCACATGGAGCGATTTCCTGTGGTCAAAAGATGTGCTCCAGATGTGCTAGGATTACTAGGCGGTCACCAGGTAGAGGTTATACTGGTGAGGGGTCTGCTGATGGTGTTATACTGGTGAGGGGTAGGAGGTGGGGTTATACTGGTTTGGGGTGTGTTGGTGGGGGTTATACTGGTGAGGGGTAGGACGTGGGGTTATACTGGTGAGGGGTAGGAGGTGGGATTATACTGGCGAGGGGTCTGCAGATGGTGTTATACTGGTGAGGGGTTGGAGGTGGTGTTATAGTAGTGAGGGGTCTGCTGATTGTGTTATACTGGTGATAGGTACGAGGTGGGGTTATACTGGTGAGGGGTGTATTGATGGGGTTATACTGGTGAGGGGTCTGTTGGTGGAGGTTATACTGATGAGGAGTCTGCTGTTGGAGGTTTTACTGGTGAGGGGTCTGCTGGTGGGGTTGTACTGGTGAGGGGTAAGAGGTGGGATTATACTGGTGAGGGGTCTGCAGATGGTGTTATACTGGTGAGGGGTAGGAAGTGGTGGTATAGTGGTGAGGGGTCTGCTGATAGTGTTATACTGGTGAGGGGTACAAGGTGGGGTTATACTGGTGAGGGGTGTGTTGGTGGGGTTATACTGGTGAGGGGTCTGTTGGTGGAGGTTATACTGGTGAGGAGTCTGCTGGTGGAGGTTATACTGGTGAAGGGTCTGCTGGTGGAGGTTATACTGGTGAGGGGTCTGCTGGTGGAGGTTATACTGGTGAGGGGTCTGCTGGTGGGGTTGTACTGGTGAGGGGTCTGCTGGTGGAGGTTATACTGGTGAGGGGTCTGCTGGTGGGTTGTACTGGTGAGGGGTCTGCTGTTGAAGTTGTACTGGTGAGGGGTCTGTTGGTGGAGGTTATACTGGTGAGGGGTCTGCTGTTGGAGTTGTACTGGTGAGGGGTCTGCTGGTGGAGGTTATACTGGTGAGGGGTCAGTAGGTGGAGTTGTACTGGTGAGGGGTCTGCTGGTGGAGGTTATACTAGTGAGGGGTCTGCTGGTGGAGTTGTACTGGTGAAGGTTATTCTGGTGAGGGGTCAGTAGGTGGAGTTGTACTGGTGAGGGGTCTGCTGGTGGAGGTTATACTAGTGAGGGGTCTGCTGGTGGAGTTGTACTGGTGAGGGGTCTGCTGGTGGGGTTGTACTGATGAGGGCTCTGCTGGTGAAGGTTATTCTGGTGAGGGGTCAGTAGGTGGAGTTGTACTGGTGAGGGATCTGCTGGTGGAGTTATACTGGTCAGGGGTCTGCTGGTGGGGTTGTACTGGTGAGGGCTCTGCTGGTGAAGGTTATACTGGTGAGGGGTCAGTAGGTGGAGTTGTACTAGTGAGGGGTCTGCTGGTGGAGGTTATACTAGTGAGGGGTCTGCTGGTGGGGTTGTACTGGTGAGGGCTCTGCTGGTGAAGGTTATACTGGTGAGGGGTCAGTAGGTGGAGTCGTACTGGTGAGGGGACTGCTGGTGGGCCTTATACTGGTGGAGTTACACTAGTGAGGGGTCTTCTGTTTCACCGTCATTCGGTGGGTGTACTGGATCTTGTCCTCTTGTCTCCACAACTAGGATCCTTTCCGTCCCTCATTCCCTTGTTGGCCTGTAGTTGCCTGTTCTCCGGGCAGATGAGTAGTTAATTCTGCTCCTATCTTGGTCACTCGTTGTAGATTACCGCCATGGTGTTTCCCTTCTACTTTACCTCTCTGCTGACCACACTGCTTCAAATCCGGGCCATCTCCTGAGACGTGATCACATATTAATCGCCATCTTCACCAGTGTTTCCAGACCCATCTTACCTGTGTCCAGGTGAAACTAAGGTGGACGCTCATGTTCTCATGACCCACTAGACATCTGGTAGTGTCAGAGGCTTCAGGGGACGTGCAGCAGCTGTGACAGACCCCACAAGCACCTTCATCTGCTGAATTACAGCGCCAGTCCTTCAGTCTTTCCGGCTGATATGTTCCCAGTTTGCGGCGTCATCTTGCAGCACTGCGTGTCCACTGACCGCATTCAGCTACATTAATGGCTCTTTCAGCTGGAAACGTGTGTTAGGGACCCGTTACGGTCCAGCAGCACGGAGGAGACTCACTCCACATTCTGCTTCCAAATGAGTTGGGACTACGGTAATTCTGAAGAGTTAAAGCCCCAGGGATCTCACTCGCTGTGAGCTCGTAGCAGCTGCTCTGGAGACCGTAGGGACTAATACTCCATTGGGTAATATTCTATGATGAGTAATGAATCCTCCTTTATCATCTCCTCCTAAGACCCAGATGGTCCACTGCACCTAGACTCTTCCTTCCTGGAAGGCGGAGGTAATTCTGAGGAGACATCGTGGTCCATGGATGATGCCATTGATTATTTGGTTAGCCTTATCAATACCAGGAGAAGAGTCTTGAGGAGATCATTTGCATATTCCCAGTGCCTTCTGGGATAAGTGAAGAGTCTCCGCGAGCTCAACGATCACTGGGTTTTGGCTGTTGCAGCTGAAAAGAGGAAATCGGAAAACCAGGGGAAGAGTCTTGAGGAGATCATTTGCATATTCCCAGTGCCTTCTGGGATAAGTGAAGAGTCTCCACGAGCTCAACGATCACTGGGTTTTGGCTGTTGCAGCTGAAAAGAGGAAATCGGAAAAACCGCGCGCCGAGAGGCGCGCGAATTTTGGCTCATCTTTCATCGTTTCTAAGAAATCTCAAGATGGAAGAGGCCAGGAGCCATTTGGTGAGCTGCATTTCTTGCTACATGTTCACAGATTTACCAGTGGAAAAGCCAAACTTCACATGCCGCAAATGCAGCTTGTGTCCCTGTTGGAGGAAAAGTTGCAAAATCTCGAAGAGAGGTTAGCTACGTTGAAGATCATTAAGGAAGGTGAAGAGTTCTTGGACAGAGCAGAATTATCTCTTCATGTTACAGAAAGAGAAGAAATTCGAAGTGCACCTGAAGAAACAGAGGAATGGAGACATGTGACCCAGAGAAGCAGGAGGATCAGGAGGCAGTCAGCACCCATACTGCTCAGAAACCAGTACCAGGCTCTCACGCAGGAAAACGATGAAGAAATACATCAGGATAAGACTTTGCCAACAAACAGCAACCTTGTACGCCCTCAGAGTCCTCCTGGATGGAGAAAGAAAAATGTTGTGAAGAAGAAACGGAGAGTGGTGGTCATGGGGGATTCCCTGTTGAGAGGAACAGAGGCCGCTATCTGCAGACCGGATATAACTTCAAGAGAAATGTGCTGTCTTCCAGGTGCAAAAATTAAAGATGTGTCTGACAGGATATCAGGACTCTTCAGACCTACAGATGACTACCCATTCCTGCTACTACATGTGGGGACAAATGACACCGCAAGACACGACCTGGAAACCATCTGCAGAGACTTTGAAGACTTAGGCAAGGAAGTGAAAGAACTGGGAGCGCAGGTGGTCTTCTCTTCCATCCTCCCAGTGGATGGCCATGGAACAAGGCGGTGGAATAAGATTCTGCAGGTGAACAACTGGCTACGTCGATGGTGCCGTCAGCAACGATTTGGATTTCTGGATCACGGAGTGAACTACTTATACGATGGACTACTTGCTAGAGATGGGGTGCACCTTACGAAGACTGGAAAGCATGTATTTGGAAGTCGCCTTGCTACACTTGTAAGGAGAGCTTTAAACTAGAACAACATGGGAAGGGAAGCAAAAGACCAGAAAAAGCCATACACCTGACAAATGCTATTGAGAACTCTGCTATTAGAAGTGGAAAGGAAGAACAAAGACGAAAGAATCTAATTAATAAAAATATTGGAGAAAGAGAAACCAATCACAAACTAAAATGTTTCTATACTAATGCACAAAGCATGGGCAACAAACAAGGAGAATTGGAACTACTAACACAGGAAAAGAAATATGATGTCATTGGAATCACTGAAACTTGGTGGGACAATACACATGATTGGAATACAAGACTAGAAGGATACAACTTATTTGCAAGAAACAGACTTGATAAACGAGGAGGGGGTGTTGCATTGTATGTTAGAAACGCGTATATCTGCACAGAGATTGAAGCTTCAGAGACTGGGAGTTCTGTGGAAACTGTTTGGGTAAGAATACAAGGACAGAACAATGGAAAGGACACCATTGTAGGCATTTACTACAGGCCGCCTGTGCAAGCTGAAGATATGGATGAACTCTTTATGCATCAAATGGCCAAGTTCTCCAAAAAATATGACATAGTTGTCATGGGAGATTTCAACTATCCAGACATTGGTTGGGAATCTCTCTCAGGCAAAACTAACAGGTCAAGGAAATTCTTATCCTCTCTTGCTGACAACTTTATCTTCCAAAAGGTAGGGGAGAAAACAAGGGGAACTGCTACCTTGGATCTAATCCTTATAAACAGGGAGGAAATGGTTGAGGAGGTAAAAGTGGCTGGAACCCTAGGAGGTAGCGACCATGCTATTTTAGAATTTTGGATAACTAGAGGCGGAAGACCTGTGAAGACTCAGACGTCAAGGTTAGATTTCAGAAAGGCAGATTTTAAGGGATTCAGAAAGATAATTGGAGGGATCCAATGGCTGGATATCCTTAAAGACAAAAATGTCCAGGAAGGATGGGAAATCTTGAAAAATGAAATTCTCAAAGCACAGTTGTTAACAATTTCGAAAAGAGGGAAGAATAGGAAGCATTTAAGGAAACCAGGATGGGTGAACACAGAACTTAAGCACATGCTAAAAAGGAAGAAAAAAATGTTTATAAAATGGAAAGAGGGAGGCATATCTAAAGAAGAATATAATGCTGTCTGCAGAACCTGCAGGGCACAAATCAGATTAGCTAAAGCTGAAAATGAATTGAGGCTTGCAAGAGATGTCAAAAGCAATAATAAAGGATTTTGGGGATATGTCAAAAGTAAAAGAAAAGTCAAAGATGCTATAGGATTTTTACAGGATGAAAATGATGAAATGGTAAGACAGGATGCTGAGAAGGCTGAACTTTTAAATTCCTATTTTGCATCTGTTTTCTCTCAGAAAGGAAATGTAACACCAACTGTTATTCACTGTCCTATTAAGGGAATAGAAGAATCCAGGATATCTATAAACAGAAAGATAGTGAGGAAACACTTAGCTAACCTAAATGAATTCAAGTCTCCAGGTCCAGATGAATTACACCCCAGAGTACTGAAGGAGATAGCAGAAGAAATTTTTGAACCCCTCTCCATAATCTTTGAAAATTCTTGGAGAACAGGAGAAGTGCCAGAAGACTGGAGAAGAGCAAATGTTGTTCCTATCTTCAAAAAGGGGAAGAAGGTGGACCCAGGCAACTATAGGCCGGTGAGTCTGACTTCTATACCAGGAAAGATCTTTGAACAAATTATTAAACAACATGTATGTCAATACCTGGATAAGAATGAAGTGATCAAACAGAGTCAGCATGGGTTTGTAACTAATAAGTCATGTCAGACTAACTTAATTTCCTTCTATGACGGTATCACTGATTGGGTGGATCAAGGAAATGCTGTAGATATAGTATATCTTGACTTCAGCAAAGCATTTGACAAAGTCTCTCATACAATCCTTATTGAAAAAATGACTAAGTATGGAATGGACAAGGCAACTGTTAGGTGGATTCATAACTGGCTTAGTGATCGGACCCAAAGAGTGGTCGTAAATGGCTGCACATCCAGTTGGAAGAATGTCTCAAGTGGGGTACCACAGGGCTCTGTCCTGGGCCCTGTATTGTTCAACATCTTTATCAACGATTTAGATGAAGGAATTGAGGGTAAACTGATTAAATTTGCTGATGACACAAAGCTAGGAGGGATAGCTAATACTAGAGAAGAGAGAGAGAGGATTCAAAAAGATTTAAATAAACTGGAGAAGTGGGCAGCAACAAACAGAATGGTTTTTAACAGGGAGAAATGCAAAGTACTACATCTGGGCAATAAAAATGAAAAAAGCATATATAGAATGGGAGGAATAGGGCTAAGTGACAGCACATGTGAAAAAGACTTGGGTATACTAATAGATCACAGACTGAATATGAGTCAACAGTGTGATGCAGCAGCAAAAAAGGCAAATGCAATTCTAGGATGTATTAACAGAAGCATACAGTCTAGATCACGTGAAGTCATTATTTCCCTCTACTCCTCTTTGGTCAGACCTCATCTGGAATATTGTGTCCAGTTTTGGGCACCACATTTTAAAAAAGACATCAACAAACTGGAGCAAGTTCAGAAAAGAGCGACCAGAATGGTGACCGGTCTGCAAACCCTGTCTTATGAGGAAAGGTTGCAGGATTTGGGAATGTTTAGTTTGCAAAAGAGAAGACCGAGAGGAGACTTAATAGCTGTCTACAAATATCTAAAGGGCTGTCACATTGTAGAAGGATCAACTTTATTCTCATTTGCACAAGGAAAGACTAGAAGCAATGGGATGAAACTGAATGGGAGGAGACACAGATTAGATATTAGAAAAAACTTTTTGACAGTTAGAGTGATCAATGAGTGGAACAGGCTGCCACGAGAAGTGGTGAGTTCTCCTTCAATGGAAGTCTTCAAACAGAGGCTGGACAGACATCTGACTGGGATGATTTAGCGAATCCTGCTTTGAGCAGGGGGTTGGACCAGATGGCCCAGGAGGTCTCTTCCAACTCTACGATTCTATGATTCTATGATTCTATACCATGTGTGTGCCTGAAAAAGTTTGTCAAGCTATGGGGTTAGTGACCCTCATACTCGGGTCTGATCTTCAGACTCTTTTGCATCTCTGTTAAGATCCACAAATCTTCTCCACCTCCATCACTTCCATTAGAGAGGTGCGAAGCAGGAGCTCCGGTCTGTCCTGCAGGTGCCATCATCCCATCATCATTGTTTATCTTGGCAGATAGCATTTGTACAGAGATTAAAATCTAATAAGAAGAGGGCAGGAGGCCACGTACATGAGCCCATGACTTCTGCTGGTTCAGCATCTCCAAACACCTAATTTTTGGAGCTCTCTAGCTGATGACGATAAATGAGAAAGATTGTGGCTTTACTAAACCCACAGGATCTCCTGAACTCTTTTGAAGAATTCTCCTAGATCAAATCAACACACTTCAAAGATCAGTCCATCACTGATCCCAGTTCCCCCATCAACCTTAAAGAAAAAATCCCTGATAGTGATCCCAGATCATGTCTGTCTATCAGAGATCTGGCCTCATCACGGATCACTTCTGTCCACCAGAGATCGGTCCTGATCATTAGTCACTTCTGTTCATCAGAGACGTGTCCTCATCGTGGGTCACTTATGTCCATCATAGACATGTCCTGATCACGGGTCACTTCTGACCTTCAGACATCTGACTTGATGACGGGTCACTTCTGCCCTACAGAGATCTGACCTATTCACAGGTCACTTCTGTCCACAAGAGATCCATCCTCTTCTTGGGTCACTTTTGTCCATCACAGATCTGACCTGATCACGGGTCACTTCTGTCCATCAGAGATCTGTCCTGATCAAGGGTCACTTCTGCCGATCAGAGATCTGTCCTGATCGCTTCTGTCCATCAGAGATCTGTCCTGATCATGGGTCATTTCTGTCCAGCAGAAATCTGTCCTGATCATGAGTCACTTCTGCCCTTCAGAGATCTGTCCATCAGAAAACTGTCCTGATCACGGGTCACTTCTGTCCATCAGAGATTTGTCCTGATCACTTCTGTCCATCAGAGATCTGTCCTGATCACGGGTCACTTCTGTCCATCAGAGATCTGTCCTGATCACAGGTCACTTCTGTCCATCAGAGATCTGTCCAGATCACAGGTCACTTCTGTCCATCAGAGATCTGTCCTGATCACAGGTCACTTCTGTCCAGCAGATTTTTCCTGATCACCATGCCAAACAAGAGGTTGGTACACAAAATGAGACTGCTGGGTCTGGGCGAAAATGTGGGTAAATGGGTAAGTAATTGGCTGAGATAGAAAGCAGAGGGGGGTTATAAATGGGATATTCTCTAACTGGGTCGCTGTGACCAGTGGGGACCGCAGGGGTCGGTGTTGGGACCTCTTCTCTTCAACATATTGTAGGGATTCAACTCAGGAGCAACGGGAGTCAATCAGGAGGCACGTTCTTTTAAAAGTTCACAGGGTTTATTGCTTCATAACCCATAAAGCAGCACATTACATAAGGAATAGCCTTTGGGCTCAGGCAAAAGCAAGCATAAATGTCCATTATTTCAGGCTCAGTCCTGGAGCCTCAGCAAAACACAGGAGGCTTATCCGTCCTCACATACAGCCAATATCCTCATAGGCCTCCCCGGGTCAGCAGCCTCAGCACGTGGTCTTCAGGAAGGTTGCACACCTTCTTCCACCTAGGTCTGCCGGGACCTTCCACATGGCCCAATCAGATCCATGTGCTCTCTCTCGTGACCTACTCTAGTTACCTTATATGGTCCGTAGCCACGCCCAGCGGGTCACATGACTATGACGTCATCACAGGTCCTTCAAGCATTCACACATATATACTTTATTATGACACTCATAAACACACCACTTGGTGGATTTGTAGATGGCTCTCGCTGACACAGTGTAACAACAGCTCAGCAGTGCCTCTGCTGATCAACACACATATTCAAGCTTCCATCCCAAGGCCACCTACCTTGGGATACATAACGGTTATTCAGCATCCTATACCCATTACCACAATGGATATGCCTGTAGGCCCGTCCTGGGACACCCACACACCGCCCCCTAGCGGACATAGTGGTCACTGCACCACAATATTTATTAACGATCTGGTAGAAGGTTTACACAGTAAAATATCGGTATTTGCAGATAATACAAAACTATGTAAAGCAGTCAATACAAGAGAAGATAGTATTCTGCTACAGATGGTTCTGGATAAGATGGAAACTTGGGCTGAAAGGTGGCAGATGCGGTTTAACAATGATAAATGTAAGGTTATACACATGGGAAGAAGGAATTAATATCACCATTACACACTAAACGGGAAACCACTGGGTGAATCTGACATGGAGAAGGACTTGGGGATCCTAGTTAATGATAAACTAACCTGGAGCAGCCAGTGCCAGGCAGCGGCTGCCAAGGCAAACAGGATCATGGGGTGCATTAAAAGAGGTCTGGATACACATGATGAGAGCATTATACTGCCTCTGTACAAATCCCTGGTTAAACCGCACATGGAGGACTGTGTACAGTTTTGGGCACCGATGCTCAGGAGGGATATAATGCAACTAGAGCGAGTACAAAGGAGGGCAACAAAATTAATAAAGGGGATGGGGGAACTACAATACCCTGAGAGATTAGCAAAATTAGGATTATTTAGTCAAGAAAAATGATGACTGAGGGGCGATCTAATAACCATGTATAAGTATATAAGGGGACAATACAAATATCTCTCCGAGGATCTGTTTATACCAAGGAAGGTGACGGTCACAAGGGGGCATTCTCTGCGTCTGGAGGAGAGAAGGTTTTTCCACCAACATAGAACAGGATTCTTTACTGTTAGGGCAGTGAGAATCTGGAATTCCTTCCCTGAAGAGGTGGTGATGGCGAACTCAGTCGAAGGGTTCAAGAGAGGCCTGGATGTCTTCCTGGAGCGTAACAATATTGTATATTACAGTGATTAGGTTCTTTAGAAGGACGTAGATCTGGGGATTTTTTCTGATGGAATATAGGCTGAACTGGATGGACTAATGTCTTTTTTCATCTTTGCTAACTATGTTCCTATGTTCTGTCCATCAGAGACCTGTCCTGATCGCAGGTCACATCTGTCCATCAGAGATCTATCCTGATCACGGGTCACTTATGTCCATCAGAGATCTGTCTTGATCACAGGTGACCTGTTCATTTGAAATCTGTCTTGATAACAGGTCACTTCTGCTCATTAGGGATCTATCCTGATCACAGGTGACTTCTGTTCATCAGCGATCTTTACTCATCACAAGTCCCTTCCATATGTGCAGATTTGGTTTGGAGACCCTCATCTATTAATAATTTCTTGAGAATTGTCCAATCCATTTGTCACAATGGCTTTTTTCCTCATAGGTAGATGTACAACATTCAATTTTGGCCTTTTGCTTATTATGTTCAGAGATCTGGAGTCTTTTTGCTTTTTTTTAAATCTAGTTGCAGGGACAATATTCTACAGAAGCTGAGGTCCTGTCCTACTGAGCATACTAGCAGTATGTCAAGTGTAAGAGGCCTTATATCTATCTACTGTTGGGGTGGGAATATTTTCTTAGTCCAGATTTTTACACTGCTCTTCTTGTATTTTCCAATGTTGGTCGATGCCGAAGGTTCATCTTGTCTTGCTACGATCTGCCGAAGGTGTTCTAGATCTTACATGAACCTGAGGCTCAGGTCCAGTGCTGGTGATCACGTCATGAACGTTCCAACTCATTGTCATCTACTTTATTCCTTGGGTCTCCATCAATCAACTTGCTGGCCTTCCTCTTCTTCTGTGGTGGTCTTCTCCAGGGCTCCATCTCATGTGATAAAGCCTCTGCCTGCTCATTTTCCTTTAGGTGTGGCCTTGCCCTTGGAGAAGTGACTCTTCTCGGCTCATTTGGCAGCTCTCCTGGTGGGACATACATTCTTGGACTCCTAGTTGGTTCGGGGAGACTTGTTTGGGTGGGATGACTTCCTCCTCGCAGTGTTTTCCCCACAGCTTGTGGAGGTTTGTTTTAATTACTGGTTAGATTTTGAGAATTTTCATGCCCCGGACCCCGCAGGGGAGAACGTCGTCTCATTGGAGTTTTCTCTGCTGAAATTAAACAATTGGTCATTACTGCAGCTTCCGACATGTAACATGGAAGATAGAGCGCTCTCCTCCTGACAGTGATGTTCTGCAGATTATTACACCTCTGACCTCTCTGCAGAGCATTGGTCTGTCCCCTCCACACCCTGACAGTGATCTATTCTGCAGATGATCACATCTTTATCGATATCCTCAGCTGTGGCCCCCCCATTAATATATTCATAAGGACACATCAGCACTGATCCCACTGATCTGGAGACATTAGGGCGGTGGATGGTAATCAGTCATTATGAGGATCAATCTGCTCTGCGAGGCTCAGCGGTCGCCCCAGAACCTTCCAGCGTTATCAGGAGGGGCCCCAGTAGATATCACATTCATATATGTGCTGGAACATTATATATCACTTGTACATTATACACCACCCATATATATTATATACAATGCCTTGAAAAAGTCTTCATGCCCTGTGAACTTTCCTACATTTTTTCACCTTATTTATTGGGATTTTCTGTGATGCAAAGTATTTGTGATGTGTAAAGGAAATGATTCAAGTTGTACTAATTATTTTACAAATATGACTTTGAGAACAGTGATTTCTATTCAACCCCCCTGAGTGAATATTTTGTAGGACCACCTTTGTCTGCTGATGTCTGTTTCAGACTTATATTTTTACAATAATTAGTACACTTCGTATCATTTCCTTTACACTTCAAAGAAAATCCCAATAAAATACAATTAAGGTTTTGGGTATAATGTCAGAAAATTTGGGAAATATCATGGGGTGTGAAGACTTAATCAAATATCCAACCGCTGCACCAAGCATCAGGGGAACAGCTGGGAAATCCTGCACATATCCCACCGCTGCCACCAGTTGTCATGAACTGCCGGGGAATCCAGCAGACATCCCACCGCTGCCACCAATTGTCATGAACAGCTGGGGAATCCCGCAGACATCCCACTGCTGCCACCAATTGTCATGAACAGCCGGGGAATCCCGCAGACATCCCACCGCTGCCACCAATTGTCATGAACAGCTGGGGAATCCCGCAGACATCCCACCGCTGCCACCAATTGTCATGAACAGCCGGGGAATCCCGCAGATATCCCATCACTGCCACTAGTCATGAACAGCCGGGGAATCCTGCAGATATCCCAACGCTGCCACCAATTGTCATGAACAGCCGGGGAATCCCGCAGATATCCCACCGCTGCCACCAATTGTCATGAACAGCCGGGGAATCCTGCAGATATCCCACCGCTGCCACCAATTGTCATGAACGGACGGGGAATCCCGCAGATATCCCACCGCTGCCACCAATTGTCATGAACAGCCGGGGAATCCTGCAGATATCCCAACGCTGCCACCAATTGTCATGAACGGACGGGGAATCCCGCAGATATCCCACCGCTGCCACCAATTGTCATGAACAGCCGGGGAATCCCGCAGATATGCCACCGCTGCCACCAATTGTCATGAACGGCCGGGGAATCCCGCAGATATCCCACCGCTGCCACCAATTGTAATGAACAGCCGGGGAATCCTGCAGATATCCCACCGCTGCCACCAATTGTCATGAACAGCCGGGGAATCCTGCAGATATCCCACCGCTGCCACCAATTGTCATGAACAGCCGGGGAATCCCGCAGATATCCCACCGCTGCCACCAGTTGTCATGAACAGCCGGGGAATCCTGCAGATATCCCACCGCTGCCACCAATTGTCATGAACAGCCGGGGAATCCCGCAGATATCCCACCGCTGCCACCAATTGTAATGAACAGCCGGGGAATCCTGCAGATATCCCACCGCTGCCACCAATTGTCATGAACAGCCGGGGAATCCTGCAGATATCCCACCGCTGCCACCAATTGTCATGAACAGCCGGGGAATCCCGCAGACATCCCACCGCTGCCACCAATTGTCATGAACAGCCGGGGAATCCTGCAGATATCCCACCGCTGCCACCAATTGTCATGAACAGCCGGGGAATCCCGCAGACATCCCACCGCTGCCACCAATTGTCATGAACAGCTGGGGAATCCCGCAGACATCCCACCGCTGCCACCAATTGTCATGAACAGCCGGGGAATCCCGCAGACATCCCACCGCTGCCACCAATTGTCATGAACAGCCGGGGAATCCTGCAGATATCCCACCGCTGCCACTAGTCATGAACAGCCGGGGAATCCCGCAGACATCCCACCGCTGCCACCAATTGTCATGAACAGCCGGGGAATCCTGCAGATATCCCATCACTGCCACTAGTCATGAACAGCCGGGGAATCCTGCAGATATCCCAACGCTGCCACCAATTGTCATGAACGGACGGGGAATCCCGCAGATATCCCACCGCTGCCACCAATTGTCATGAACAGCCGGGGAATCCCGCAGATATGCCACCGCTGCCACCAATTGTCATGAACGGCCGGGGAATCCCGCAGACATCCCACCGCTGCCACCAATTGTAATGAACAGCCGGGGAATCCTGCAGATATCCCACCGCTGCCACCAATTGTCATGAACAGCCGGGGAATCCTGCAGATATCCCACCGCTGCCACCAATTGTCATGAACAGCCGGGGAATCCTGCAGATATCCCACCGCTGCCACCAATTGTCATGAACAGCCGGGGAATCCTGCAGATATCCCACCGCTGCCACCAATTGTCATGAACAGCCGGGGAATCCTGCAGATATGCCACCGCTGCCACCAATTGTCATGAACGGCCGGGGAATCCCGCAGACATCCCACCGCTGCCACCAATTGTAATGAACAGCCGGGGAATCCTGCAGATATCCCACCGCTGCCACCAATTGTCATGAACAGCCGGGGAATCCTGCAGATATCCCACCGCTGCCACCAATTGTCATGAACAGCCGGGGAATCCTGCAGATATCCCACCGCTGCCACCAATTGTCATGAACAGCCGGGGAATCCTGCAGATATCCCACCGCTGCCACCAATTGTCATGAACAGCTGGGGAATCCCGCAGATATCCCACTGCTGCCACCAATTGTCATGAACAGCCGGGGAATCCTGCAGATATCCCACCGCTGCCACCAATTGTCATGAACAGCCGGGGAATCCTGCAGATATCCCACCGCTGCCACCAATTGTCATGAACAGCCGGGGAATCCTGCAGATATCCCACCGCTGCCACCAATTGTCATGAACAGCCGGGGAATCCTGCAGATATCCCACCGCTGCCACCAATTGTCATGAACAGCCGGGGAATCCTGCAGATATCCCACCGCTGCCACCAATTGTCATGAACAGCCGGGGAATCCTGCAGATATCCCACCGCTGCCACCAATTGTCATGAACAGCCGGGGAATCCCGCAGATATCCCACCGCTGCCACCAATTGTCATGAACAGCCGGGGAATCCTGCAGATATCCCACCGCTGCCACCAATTGTCATGAACAGCCGGGGAATCCTGCAGATATCCCACCGCTGCCACCAATTGTCATGAACAGCTGGGGAATCCCGCAGATATCCCACTGCTGCCACCAATTGTCATGAACAGCCGGGGAATCCTGCAGATATCCCACCGCTGCCACCAATTGTCATGAACAGCCGGGGAATCCTGCAGATATCCCACCGCTGCCACCAATTGTCATGAACAGCCGGGGAATCCTGCAGATATCCCACCGCTGCCACCAATTGTCATGAACAGCCGGGGAATCCTGCAGATATCCCACCGCTGCCACCAATTGTCATGAACAGCCGGGGAATCCTGCAGATATCCCGCCGCTGCCACCAATTGTCATGAACAGCCGGGGAATCCTGCAGATATCCCACCGCTGCCACCAGTTGTCATGAACTGGTATCTCTCCATCAGGCTCACTAGGTCATCGGCATTACGCGAGTCTCCCTGGGAAGTCCAGGATTGCGCTGGCTTTGGTGTATTAATCTGTCCATGACAACCTTCTCCACCATCTGTGCTGGGGAGGAGGATTCAGATTGCAACCATTTTTGGACCAGGTGTAGGAGATTGAGCATCTGGGACTGGGGAAGTTTGTCACTGTGATACGCCCACTCGTGCACCCGTTGTGCCCTGACAGTCACTCCGAAGCATGCCAAGATGTCAGCGTTCAACTTGGTATACTCTTTTGCATCCTGCAACGCCAAGTCATAATACGCCTTCTGCAGTTCCCTTGTCAAATATGGTGCTAGAACCTGCACCCACATTCTGGAGGCAATTTCTCCCACTCCGCCACCCATTCAAACACCGCCAGAAACGCCTCTACGTCATCACCTGGGGTGATCTTTTGCAACGCTCTTCTTATCGTCTTCTTCACGTCTGAGACATCACCTGGGTTTGTGGTTTGGGTGATCGCCCTGCCACAGATCTCCTCAGCTAGGGGATCCATCTGCTGCCGGTGCTGCTGCTGCATCTGTTGCTGCTGGACATTAGCCTGCACCAGTTGCTTTATCACATCCTCCATGCTCTCAGATTAGGTTCCAGCAGTCGCTTTCACCCAGGACATGCGGTATCTTCGGCACTCACACTGTCCTGTGGGATTCGTGCCCGCTTCTAGCACCAATTGTAGAGGATTGTACTCACTCAGCTGCCTTTGAAGTCGGCACACGAAGAGGTAATGCTGCAATGTCCAGGCAGGTTTATATAACTCCTTCATAACGGAGCCCTTTATCATTTTTGCATTTCTGTTTTTCGCTTCCCAGAGCCATAACTTTTTTATTTTTCTGTATGGCCATGTGAGGGCTTGGTTTTTTTTTTTCGGGACGAGTTGTACTTTTGAATGACACCATTGGCTTTACCACATCATTTACTCAAAAACGGGAAAAAAATTCCAAGTACGGTAAAATTGCAAAAAAGTGCAATTCCACAAGATTTTTTTGGATTTTTTTTTTTTACCATGTTCACCAAGTGCTAAAACTGCCCTGCCATTATGATTCTCCAGGTCATTACGAGTTCACAGACACCAAACATGTCTAGGTTCTTTTTTATTTAAGAGGTGAAAAAAATCCCCCCAAAATTGCGCCATTTTCCGATACCCATAGCATCTCCATTTTTTGTGATCTCGGGTCGGGTGAGGGCTTATTTTTTGCCGCCGAGCTGACTTTTTTAACCCCTTAAGCCCCAAGGGTGGTTTGCACGTTCATGACCGGGCCAATTTTTACAATTCTGACCACTGTACCTTTATGAGGTCATAACTCTGGAACGCTTCCATGGATCCCGGTGATTCTGACATTGTTTTCTCGTGACATATTGTCCTTCATGTTAGTGGTAAAATTTCATTCAAATAACTTGCGTTTATTTGTGAAAAAAATGGAAATTTGGCGAACATTTTGAAAATTTCGCAATTTTCCAACTTTGAATTTTTATGCCCTTAAATCACAGAGATACGGCACACAAAAAACTTAATAAGTCACATTTTCCACATGTTTACTTTACATCAGCAAAATTTTGGAACCAAAAATTTTTTTTGTTAGGAAGTTAAAAGGGTTAAAAATTGACCAGCGATTTCTCATTTTTACACCATTTTATTTTTACGGACCACATCACATTTGAAACCACTTTGAGGGGTCTATATGATCGAAAATACCCAAAAGTGACACCATTCTAAAAACTGCACCCCTTAAGGTGCTCAAAACCACATTCAAGAAGTTTATTAACCCTTTAGGTGCGTCACAGGAATTTTTTGAATATTTAAAAAAAAATGAACATTTAACCTTTTTTCACAAAAAAAAAACTTCAGGTTCAATTTCTTTTATTTTACCAAGGGTAACAGGAGAAATTGGACTACAAAAGTTATTGTGCAATTTCTCCTGAGTGCGCTGATACCTGATATGTGGGGGGGAACGACTGTTTCGGCGCATGGCTGAGCTCAGAAGGGAAGGAGCGCCGTTTGACTTTTTCAATGCAAAATTGGCTGGAATTCAGATCGGATTCCATGTCACGTTTCGAGAGCCCCTGATGTGCCTAAACAGTGGAAACCCCCCACAAGTGACCCCATTTTGGAAACTAGACCCCCCAAGGAACTTATCTAGATATGTGGTGAGAACTTTGAACCCCCAAGGGCTTCACAGAAGTTTATAACATACAGCCGTACAATTAAAAAATCATATTTTTTCCACAAAAATGATCTTTTCACCCTCAATTCTTATTTTTCCAAAGGTAGCAGGACCCTAAAAGTTATTGTGCAATTTGTCCTGAGTACGCTGCTACCCCATATGTGGGGGTAGACCACTATTTGGGCGCATGGCAGAGCTCGGAAGGGAAGCAGCGCCATTTGACGTTTTTGGCTGGAATTGAGATCAGACACTGTCGCGTTTGGAAAGCCCCTGATGTACCAAAACAATAGAAACCCCCCACAAATGACACCATTTTGGAAACTAGACCCCCCAAGGAACTTATCTAGATGTGTGGTGAGAACTTTGAACCCCCAAGTGCTTCATAGAAGCTTATAACGCCCGGGCGTGAAAATAAAAAAATCGTATTTTTTCCACAAACATGATCTTTTAGTCACCAATTTTTTTATTTTCCCAAGGGTACCAGGAGAAATTGGACCCCAAATGTTGTTGTTCAATTTGTCCTGAGTACGCGGATACCCCATATGTGGGAGAAAACTACTGTATGGGCACACGTTGGGTCTCGGAAGGGAAGTAGTGACGTTTTGGAATGCAGACTTTGATGGAATGGTCTGCGGGTGTCATGTGCGTTTGGAGAGCCCCTGAGGTACCTAAACTATTGAAACTCCCCACAAGTTACCCCATTTTGGACACTAGACCCCCCACGGAACTTATCTAGATGTGTGGTGAGCACTTTGAACCCCCAAGTGCTTCACTTAGTAGGCTGATACCCTACATGTGGGGGTAAAACACTGTTAAGGCGCATGGCAGATCTCGGAAGGGAAGGAGCACCATTTGACTTTTTCAACGCAGAATTGGCTGGAATTGAGATCAGACGCCATGTTGCATTTGGAGAGCCCCTGATGTGCCCAAACAGTGGAAACCCCCCAATTCTAACTCCAACCCGAACCCCAACACACCCCTAACCCTAATCTCAGCCCTAGCCCTAATGGGAAAATGGAAATAAATACTTTTTTAAATTTTATTATTTTTCCCTAACTAAGGGGGTGATAACGGGGGGTTTGATTTACTATTTATGGCGGTTTTTATGTTTGGCGGTTGTCACACACTAAAAGACGCTTTTTATTGTAAAAATAGTTTTTGCATCACCACATATTGAGCGCTATAATTTTTCCGTATTTTGACCCACAGAGTCATGTGAGGTCTTATTTTTTGCGGGACGAGTTGACGTTTTTATTGGTACCATTTTCGGGCACGTGACATTTTTTGATCTCTATTTATTCCGATTTTTGGGACGCAGAATGAACAAAAACCAGCGTTTCATGAATTTCTTTTGGGGGGGTGCGTTTACACCGTTCCGCGTGCGGTAAAATTGATAAAGCGGTTTTATTCTTCGGGTCAGTACGGTTACAGCGATACCTCATTTAGGTTGTTTTTTTAATGTTTTGTCGGTTTTATGCAATGAAAACAATTTTATATAAAAAAAAATTATTTTTGCATCGCTTTATTCTGCGAGCTATAACTTTTATTTTTTCGCTGATGATGCTGTATGGTGGCTCGTTTTTTGCAGGACAAGATGACGTTTTCAGCGGTACCATGGATATTTATATGCGTCTTTTTGATCGCGCGTTATTGCACTTTTTGTTCGGCGGTATGATAATAAATCATTATTTTTTGCTTCGTTTTTTATTTTTTAAGGGGTTCGCTAAAGGGGTTAACTAGTGGGACAGTTTTATAGGGCGGGTCGTTATGGACGCGGCGATACCAAAAATGTGTACTTTTGTTTTGTTTTTTTATTTCCAAAAAATGAATTTATTGGAGAATATTTTTTTTTTTCTAATTTATTTGGTGATTTTTAAAAAAAAATTATTTTAACACTTTTTTTTTTTTTCTTTATCACATTGTCCCAGGTGGGACATCACTGTCCTGTGACAGATCGATGATCTGTCACAGGCACTGCTGCAGACTTCCTCATGCCTGCGCTTTGCAGGCATGAGGAAGCCAGCTCCCTGCAGGCCCCTGTCGCCATCTTGGATTCGGGGACCTGCAGGGATAGAGCCCCCCGCAGCAGCGCTGCACATTGCGCTGCCGTGGGGGGCTCAGGGAAGCACGGAGGGAGCCCCCTCCCTGCCGATGCTTCCCTTTAACCCCCGGTATACCGCGATCGTGTTTGATCGCGGTGTGCAAGTGGTTAACGTGTCGAGGGCGGTCCGTGACCGCCCCTGACACATTGTGCCGGGTGTCAGCTGTGATAATCAGCTGACACCCGGCCGCGATCAGCGGCGCTCACCACGTGGGCGCCGCTGATCACTGTGACGTACTATCCCGTCCATGGGAATTAAGTCCCAGGGCACATGGACGGGATAGTACGTCACATGGGATTAAGGGGTTAATGATACCATTTTGGTGCACATACAGTCTTTTGATCACCCGTTATTGCATTTTAATGCAATGTTGCCTCAACCAAAAAACGTAATTCTGGCGTTTTGACTTTTTTATCTCGCTACCCCATTCAGCGATCAGGTCAATCCTTTTTTTATTGATAGATCGGGCGATTCTGAACGCGGCGATACCTAATATGTGTAGGTTTGATTGTTTTTTATTGTTTTATTTTGAAAGGGGTGAAAGGGGGGTGATTTGATATTTTTTTTTCATTTTTTTAACATTTGGCATGCTTCAATAGACTCCATGGGAGGCTAGAAGCTGTCATAATAGAAGCGCGTTAAATGTCGCTGTCAGCATTTAACGGCGGCATTTAACGGGTTAATAGACGCGGGAGGATCGCGATTCTGGCCGCGGCTGTTAAAGGCACATGTCAGCTGTTCGAAACAGCTGACATGTGCCGGGAAAGATGTGGGCTCACCACCGGAGCCCACATCAAAGGGGAAGACACGACATGCGCCGTACTTTTACGGCGCATGTCATGAAGAGGTTCCTAAACTGCTCATAGCAAAACATAAGCGTACAAAGTGAAAACATAAAGTAAAATGTCCATACAACATATAGCAGGTCCGCCCACTCAGGATAGTGTCCGGTTCTTTAGGCCTTAGCACAGACTAACCACCTCCATCATCAGTATCTAAGATTGCCTGTCTCCTTTGTCATCAGTATCTAAAGCCGCCCATCGCCTCCATCATCAGTATCTGGTGACCGCCCGTCGCCTCCATCATAATTATTTGGTGACCGCCCGTCTCCTCCATCATAATTATTTGGTGACCGCCCGTCTCCTCCATCATCAGTATCTGGGGACCGCCCGTCGCTTCCATCATCAGTATCTGGTGACCCCTGTTGCCTCCATTATCAGTATCTGGTGACCTCCCGTCGCCTCCATCATCAGTATCTGGTGACCGCCCGTCTCCTCCATCATCAGTATCTGGTGATCGCCCGTTGCCTCCATCATAATTATTCGGTGACCGCCTGTCTCCTCCATCATCAGTATCTGGTGACCGCCCGTCGCCTCCATCATCAGTATCTGATGACCCCTGTTGCCCCCATCATCAGTATCTGGTGACCGCCCGTCGCCTCCATCATCAGTATCTGGTGACCGCCCGTCACCTCCATCATCAGTATCTGGTGACCGCCCGTCGCCTCCATCATCAGTATCTGGTGATCGCCCGTCGCCTCCATCATCAGTATCTGGTGACCGCCTGTCACCTCCATCATCAGTATCTGGTGACCCCTGTTGCCTCCATTATCAGTATCTGGTGACCACCCGTCGCCTCCATCATCAGTATCTGGTGACCACCCGTCGCCTCCATCATCAGTATCTGGTGACCTCCCGTCGCCTCCATCATCAGTATCTGGTGATCGCCCATCACCTCCATCATCAGTATCTGGTGACCGGCCGTCGCCTCCATTATCAGTATCTGGTGACCACCCGTCGCCTCCATCATCAGTTTCTTAGGCCGTCCGTCACCTACATATTCAGTATCTGATGACCGCCCGTCGCCTCCATCATCGATATCTGGTGACCACCCGTCGCCTGCATCATGAGTATCTGGCTGGATGTTGGGGGTCGTTGTCCGGCTGCAGAGTATAATAGGAGGTGATCAGACGCCTTCTGATGGTATCACATGGTGGGTCAGTGTCTGCCGGGATTTCTCAGCATTGAGGACACCATTAATCTTGGCCAAAACCACATCTCCATCTGGTGAAATGCAGCCTCAGACCTGCCGGACCCTCCACGGGGCGTCACTGCTCTGCAGACCCTCATTATTGTGCCGATCTCTCGTTACAGCCGAATATTCCACATTTTACCCCTCCAGTCTGGACTTGTGGCCATTTTCCGCATCCAGTTTTCGTGCAGAGCTGAGTCGCTTATTTCCATGTGGAAGGTTTCTGGCCACAAATCTTTGATGAAGACGATCTGTGGCCGGACATCTCCGCACAGTAGATGGTCCCACGGGTCGCTGCCAGTCCTGAGCTGATGGCACTGCTGGACATCTCATGATGTCTCATCTGCTGCACTAAGTTCCCTGAGCCCACTGCGGCATCTACAGATCACAAACGTTGGCCATTTCTTGGGGTCCTCATTGCTGAGAAACCCCGGCAGATACCGTGTGATACCATCAGGAGGCGCCTGATCGGCTCTGGATTTGTTCTGCAGCCATTCAATGACAACAACATGTCTCTTCTCTTCAGTCACTTAGATTATTGTTATCTTTTGCCAAAACACAATTAACCCTTCTGTTTCCTAAATGTCCTTATTTTACAGCGTTTTTTACATCGGCCTAGCAGCTTTGCACAGACAGCCCTGTGTATGTACCGTGTATATACTGTGTATAATGGCATATTCCTCATTGCTACGACCAGTTTATCGCTGCTGTTCTTATCTGTATCCCCAGTGTGGCTCCTTCCGGGGGCTGTGTTTGCGTTTCACATGTGGATGAGGTGCATCTGGTGGTATCTGTACGTAGTGATGGGGGCTCACAACTCCGGGGGCAGGAAAAAGGATCACAATAAAAGAGATGCGGCTGCTATTAGGGGCCCCGGGGTTGGCAGTGTGTATCGGAGGCCCTCGGGGTGGCAGCATGGTGGTCCCCAGGGTGGCACCGTGAATGGGAGGCCCCCGGGGTGGCAGCATGGTGGTCTCCAAGGTGGCAGCGTGAATGGGAGGCCCCCGGGGTGGCAGCATGGTGGTCTCCAAGGTGGCAGCATGAATGGGAGGCCCTCGGGGTGGCAGCATGGTGGTCTCCAAGGTGGCAGGGTGAATGGGAGGCCCCCGGGGTGGCAGCATGGTGGTCTTCAAGGTGGCAGCGTGAATGGGAGGCCCCCGGGGTGGCAGCATGGTGGTCTCCAAGGTGGCAGCGTGAATGGGAGGCCCCTGGGGTGGCAGCATGGTGGTCTTCAAGGTGGCAGCGTGTATCGTAGTCCCCGGTGTGGCAGAGTATATAGGAGGTCCCCGGGGTGGCAGCATGAATTGGTGGCCCCCGGCATGGCAGCGTGTATCAGAGGGTGGCAGCATGGTGGTGCCCTGAACTCTGTACTGGAGGAGACACATGGGAGGAATAGAACAGGTCTCACCTAAAGAGCAGAGCCTGATGCTGTCACATGGTGGCAGCCTGGTCGGGCGTTGTCTGCTGGAAATTGGAATTCTCTTTTCAACAATTGTTTTTCACTAGGACTAATTATTACCTGATGGTCAGTAAGCTCCGCCT
Source organism: Dendrobates tinctorius (assembly GCF_039654945.1). Taxonomy (NCBI): domain Eukaryota; kingdom Metazoa; phylum Chordata; class Amphibia; order Anura; family Dendrobatidae; genus Dendrobates; species Dendrobates tinctorius. Next base: position 312,276 of record NW_027361670.1, read on the forward strand.
CTAGCCTTCAAGCTCCCCCTTCTCACTACTACTGGCTATATTTAAGGACAGTAATAACTATCCCTGGGGTCATAGGCCTGCAAACTGCTGTATGAGGGAGGACAATAATAACCATCCCTGGGATCAGAGGCCTGCAGACTGCTGTATGAGGTAGGACAATAATAACCATCCTCGGGATCAGAGGCCTGCAGACTGCTGTATAAGGGAGGACAGTAATAACCATCCCTGGGATCAGAGGCCTGCAGACTGCTGTATGAGGGAGGACAATAATAACCATCCCTGGGATCAGAGGCCTGCAAACTGCTGTATGAGGGAGGACAATAATAACCATCCCTGGGATCAGAGGCCTGCAAACTGCTGTATGAGGGAGGACAATAATAATCATCCTTGGGATCAGAGGCCTGCAGACTGCTATATGAGGAAGGACAATAATAACCATCCCCGGGATCACAGGCCTGCAGACTGCTGTATGAGGGAGGACAATAATAACCATCCCTGGGATCACAGGCTTGCAGACTGCTGTATGAGGGAGGACAATAATAACCATCCCTGGGATCAGAGGCCTGCAAACTGCTGTATGAGGGAGGACAATAATAATCATCCTTGGGATCAGAGGCCTGCAGACTGCTATATGAGGAAGGACAATAATAACCATCCCCGGGATCACAGGCCTGCAGACTGCTGTATGAGGGAGGACAATAATAACCATCCCTGGGATCACAGGCCTGCAGACTGCTGTATGAGGGAGGACAATAATAACCATCCCCGGGATCAGAGGCCTGCAGACTGCTGTATGAGAGAGGACAATAATAACCATCCCCGGGATCAGAGGCCTGCAGACTGCTGTATGAGGGAGGACAGTAATAACGATCCCTGGGGTCACAGGCCTGCAGACTACTGTATGAGGGAGGACAATAATAACCATCCCTGAGATCACAGGCCTGCAGACTGCTGTATGAGGGAGGACAATAATAACCATCCCTGAGATCACAGGCCTGCAGACTGCTGTATGAGGGAGGACAATAATAACCATCCCCGAGATCAGAGGCCTGCAGACTGCTGTATGAGGGAGGACAATAATAACCATCCCCGGGATCAGAGGCCTGCAGACTGCTGTATGAGGGAGGACAATAATAACCATCCCTGGGATCAGAGGCCTGCAGACTGCTGTATGAGGGAGGACAATAATAACCATCCCCGGGATCACAGGCCTGCAGACTGCTGTATGAGGGAGGACAATAATAACCATCCCTGGGATCAGAGGCCTGCAGACTGCTGTATGAGGGAGGACAATAATAACCATCCCTGGGATCACAGGCCTGCAGACTGCTGTATGAGGGAGGACAATAATAACCATCCCCGGCATCACAGGCCTGTAGACTGCTGTATGAGGGAGGACAATAATAACCATCCCTGGGATCAGAGGCCTGCAGAATGCTGTATGAGGGAGGACAATAATAACCATCCCTGGGATCAGAGGCCTGTAGACTGCTGTATGAGGAAGGACAGTAATAACCATCCCCGGGATCAGAGGCCTGCAGACTGCTGTATGAGGGAGGACAATAATAACTATCCCCGGGATCAGACGCATGTAGCCTGCTGTATGAAGGAGGACAGTAATAACCATCCCTGGGATCAGAGGTCTGCAGACTGCTGAATGAGGGAGGACAATAATAACCATCCCCGGGATCAGAGGCCTGCAGACTGCTGTATGAGGGAGGACAATAATAACCATCCCTGAGATCAGAGGCCTGCAGACTGCTGTATGAGGGAGGACAATAATAACCATCCCCGGCATCACAGGCCTCCATACTGCTGTATGAGGGAGGACAATAATAACCATCCCTGAGATCAGAGGCCTGCAGACTGCTGTATGAGGGAGGACAATAATAACCATCCCTGGGATCAGAGGCCTGCAGACTGCTGTATGAGGGAGGACAATAATAACCATCCCTGGGATCACAGGCCTGCAGACTGCTGTATGAGGGAGGACAATAATAACCATCCCCGGCATCACAGGCCTGTAGACTGCTGTATGAGGGAGGACAATAATAACCATCCCTGGGATCAGAGGCCTGCAGAATGCTGTATGAGGGAGGACAATAATAACTATCCCCGGGATCAGACGCATGTAGCCTGCTGTATGAAGGAGGACAGTAATAACCATCCCTGGGATCAGAGGTCTGCAGACTGCTGAATGAGGGAGGACAATAATAACCATCCCCGGGATCACAGGCCTGCAGACTGCTGTATGAGGGAGGACAGTAATAACTATCCCCGGGATCAGAGGCCTGCAGATTGCTGTATGAGGGAGGACAATAATAACTATCCCCGGGATCAGACGCCTGTAGCCTGCTGTATGAAGGAGGACAGTAATAACCATCCCGGGATCACAGGCCTGCAGACTGCTGTATGAGGGAGGACAATATTAGCCATCCCCGGGATCACAGGCCTGCAGACTGCTGTAAGAGGGAGGACAATAATAATCATCCCCGGGATCAGAGGTTTGCAAACTGCTGTATGAGGGAGGACAATAATAACCATCCCCGGGATCACAGGCCTGCAGACTGCTGTATGAGGGAGGACAATAATAACCATCCCCGGGATCACAGGCCTGCAGACTGCTGTATGAGAGAGGACAATAATAACCATGCCCGGGATCAGAGGCCTGCAGACTGCTGTATGAGGGAGGACAATAATAACCATGCCCGGGATCAGAGGCCTGTAGACTGCTGTATGAGGGAGGACAATAATAACCATCCCTGAGATCAGAGGCCTGCAGACTGCTGTATGAGGGAGGACAATAATAACCATGCCCGGGATCAGAGGCCTGCAGACTGCTGTATGAGGGAGGACAATAATAACCATCCCTGAGATCAGAGGCCTGCAGACTGCTGTAAGAGGGAGGCCAATAATAGCCATCACCGGGATCAGAGGTCTACAGGCTGCTCTATGAGGGAGGACAATAATAACCATCCCCAGGATCAGAGGTCTGCAGTTTGCTGTATGAGGTAGGACAATAATAACCATCCCTGAGATCAGAGGCCTGCAGACTGCTGTATGAGGGAGGACAATAATAACCATCCCCGGGATCAGAGGCTTGCAGACTGCTGTATGAGGGAGGACAATAATAACCATCCCCGGGATCAGAGGCCTGCAGACTGCTGTATGAGGAAGGACAGTAATAACCATCCTCGGGATCAGAGGCCTGCAGACTGCTGTATGAGGAAGGACAGTAATAACCATCCTCGGGATCAGAGGCCTGCAGACTGCTGTATGAGGGAGGACAATAATAACCATCCCTGAGATCACAGGCCTGCAGACTGCTGTATGAGGGAGTAAAATAATAACCATCCCCGGGATCAGAGGCCTGCAGACTGCTGTATGAGGAAGGACAGTAATAACCATCCTCGGGATCAGAGGCCTGCAGACTGCTGTATGAGGGAGGACAGTAATAACCATCCCTGAGATCACAGGCCTGCAGACTGCTGTATGAGGGAGTACAATAATAACCATCCCCGGGATCAGAGGCCTCCATACTGCTGTATGAGGAAGGACAATAATAACCATCCCCGGGATCAGAGGCCTGCAGACTGCTGTATGAGGAAGGACAATAATAACCATCCCCGGGATCAGAGGTCTGCAGACTGCTGTATGAGGGAGGACAATAATAACCATCCCTGAGATCAGAGGCCTGCAGACTGCTGTATGAGGGAGGACAATAATAACCATGCCCGGGATCAGAGGCCTGTAGACTGCTGTATGAGGGAGGACAATAATAACCATCCCTGAGATCAGAGGCCTGCAGACTGCTGTATGAGGGAGGACAATAATAACCATGCCCGGGATCAGAGGCCTGCAGACTGCTGTATGAGGGAGGACAATAATAACCATTCCTGAGATCAGAGGCCTGCAGACTGCTGTAAGAGGGAGGCCAATAATAGCCATCACCGGGATCAGAGGTCTACAGGCTGCTCTATGAGGGAGGACAATAATAACCATCCCCGGGATCAGAGGTCTGCAGTTTGCTGTATGAGGTAGGACAATAATAACCATCCCTGAGATCAGAGGCCTGCAGACTGCTGTATGAGGGAGGACAATAATAACCATCCCTGAGATCACAGGCCTGCAGACTGCTGTATGAGGGAGTACAATAATAACCATCCCCGGGATCAGAGGCCTGCAGACTGCTGTATGAGGAAGGACAGTAATAACCATCCTCGGGATCAGAGGCCTGCAGACTGCTGTATGAGGGAGGACAGTAATAACCATCCCTGAGATCACAGGCCTGCAGACTGCTGTATGAGGGAGTACAATAATAACCATCCCCGGGATCAGAGGCCTCCATACTGCTGTATGAGGAAGGACAATAATAACCATCCCCGGGATCAGAGGCCTGCAGACTGCTGTATGAGGAAGGACAATAATAACCATCCCCGGGATCAGAGGTCTGCAGACTGCTGTATGAGGGAGGACAATAATAACCATCCCTGAGATCAGAGGCCTGCAGACTGCTGTATGAGGGAGGACAATAATAACTATCCTCGGGATCAGAGGCCTGCAGACTGCTGTAAGAGGGAGGACAATAATAACCATCCCCGGGATCAGAGGCCTGCAGACTGCTGTATGAGGGAGGACAATAATAACCATCCCCGGGATCACAGGCCTGCAGACTGCTGTATGAGGGAGGACAATAATAACCATCCCTGAGATCAGAGGCCTGTAGACTGCTGTTTGAGGGAGGACAGTAATAACCATCCCCGGGATCAGAGGCCTGTAGACTGCTGTTTGTGGGAGGACAGTAATAACCATCCCCGGGATCAGAGGCCTGTAGACTGCTGTATGAGGGAGGACAATAATAACTATCCCTGGGATCAGAGGCCTGCAGACTGCTGTATGAGGGAGGACAATAATAACCATCCCCGGGATCACAGGCCTGCAGACTGCTGTAAGAGGGAGGACAATAATAATTATCCCCGGGATCAGAGGTTTGCAAACTGCTGTATGAGGGAGGACAATAATAACCATCCCCGGGATCACAGGCCTGCAGACTGCTGTATGAAGGAGGACAATAATAACCATCCCCGGGATCAGAGGCCTGCAGACTGCTGTATGAGAGAGGACAATAATAACCATGCCCGGGATCAGAGGCCTGCAGACTGCTGTATGAGGGAGGACAATAATAACCATGCACGGGATCAGAGGCCTGTAGACTGCTGTATGAGGGAGGACAATAATAACCATCCCTGAGATCAGAGGGCTGCAGACTGCTGTATGAGGGAGGACAATAATAACCATGCCCGGGATCAGAGGCCTGCAGACTGCTGTATGAGGGAGGACAATAATAACCATCCCTGAGATCAGAGGCCTGCAGACTGCTGTAAGAGGGAGGCCAATAATAGCCATCACCGGGATCAGAGGTCTACAGGCTGCTCTATGAGGGAGGACAATAATAACCATCCCCGGGATCAGAGGTCTGCAGTTTGCTGTATGAGGTAGGACAATAATAACCATCCCTGAGATCAGAGGCCTGCAGACTGCTGTATGAGGGAGGACAATAATAACCATCCCCGGGATCAGAGGCTTGCAGACTGCTGTATGAGGGAGGACAATAATAACCATCCCCGGGATCAGAGGCCTGCAGACTGCTGTATGAGGAAGGACAGTAATAACCATCCTCGGGATCAGAGGCCTGCAGACTGCTGTATGAGGAAGGACAGTAATAACCATCCTCGGGATCAGAGGCCTGCAGACTGCTGTATGAGGGAGGACAATAATAACCATCCCTGAGATCACAGGCCTGCAGACTGCTGTATGAGGGAGTACAATAATAACCATCCCCGGGATCAGAGGCCTGCAGACTGCTGTATGAGGAAGGACAGTAATAACCATCCTCGGGATCAGATGCCTGCAGACTGCTGTATGAGGGAGGACAGTAATAACCATCCCTGAGATCACAGGCCTGCAGACTGCTGTATGAGGGAGTACAATAATAACCATCCCCGGGATCAGAGGCCTCCATACTGCTGTATGAGGAAGGACAATAATAACCATCCCCGGGATCAGAGGCCTGCAGACTGGTGTATGAGGAAGGACAATAATAACCATCCCCGGGATCAGAGGTCTGCAGACTGCTGTATGAGGGAGGACAATAATAACCATCCCTGAGATCAGAGGCCTGCAGACTGCTGTATGAGGGAGGACAATAATAACCATCCTCGGGATCAGAGGCCTGCAGACTGCTGTAAGAGGGAGGACAATAATAACCATCCCCGGGATCAGAGGCCTGCAGACTGCTGTATGAGGGAGGACAATAATAACCATCCCCGGGATCACAGGCCTGCAGACTGCTGTATGAGGGAGGACAATAATAACCATCCCTGAGATCAGAGGCCTGTAGACTGCTGTTTGAGGGAGGACAGTAATAACCATCCCCGGGATCAGAGGCCTGTAGACTGCTGTTTGTGGGAGGACAGTAATAACCATCCCCGGGATCAGAGGCCTGTAGACTGCTGTATGAGGGAGGACAATAATAACTATCCCCGGGATCAGAGGCCTGCAGACTGCTGTATGAGGGAGGACAATAATAACCATCCCCGGGATCAAAGGTCTGCAGACTGCTGTATGAGGGAGGACAATAATAACCATCCCCGGGATCAAAGGTCTGCAGACTGCTGTATGAGGGAGGACAATTATAACCATCCCCGGGATCAGAGGCCTGCAGACTGATGTATGAGGGAGGACAATAATAACTATCACCGGGATCAGAGGCCTGCAGACTGCTGTATGAAGGAGGACAGTAATAACCATCCCCGGGATCAGAGGCCTGCAGACTGCTGTATGAGGGAGGACAATATTAGCCATCCCCGGGATCACAGGCCTGTAGACTGCTGTATGAGAGAGGACAATAATAACCATCCCTGGGATCCTGGTCCTGCAGACTGCTGTAAGAGGGAGGACAATAATAAGCATCCCCGGGATCAGTCCTGCAGACTGCTGTATGAGGGAGGACAATAATAACCTTCCCCGGGATCAGAGGTCTGCAGGCTGCTGTATGAGGGAGGACAATAATAACCATCCCTGAGATCAGAGGCCTGCAGACTGCTGTATGAGGGAGGACAATAATAACCATCCCTGGGATCAGAGGCCTGCAGACTGCTGTATGAGAGAGGACAATAATAACCATCCCTGGGATCAGAGGCCTGCAGACTGCTGTATGAGGGAGGACAATAATAACCATCCCTGGGATCAGAGGCCTGCAGACTGCTGTATGAGGGAGGACAGTAATAAGCATCCCCGGGATCAGAGGCCTGTAGACTGCTGTATGAGGGAGGACAATAATAACCATCCCCGGGATCAGAGGTCTGCAGACTGCTGTAAGAGGGAGGACAAATATAACCATCACCGGGATCAGAGGTCTGCAGACTGCTGTATGAGGGAGGACAATAATAACTATCCCTGAGATCAGAGGCCTGCAGACTGCAGTATGAGGGAGGACAATAATAACCATCCCCGGGATCAGAGGTCTGCAGACTGCTGTAAGAGGGAGGACAAATATAACCATCACCGGGATCAAAGGTCTGCAGACTGCTGTATGAGGGAGGACAATAATAACCATCCCCGGCATCAGAGGCCTGCAGACTTCTGCATGAGAGAGGACAATAATAACTATCCCAGGGATCAGAGGCCTCCATACTGCTGTATGAGGGAGGACAATAATAACCATCCCTGGGATCAGAGACTTGCAGACTGTTGTGTGAGGGAGGACAATAATAACCATCCCTGGGATCACAGGCCTGCAGACTGCTGTATGAGTGAGGACAATAATAACCATCCCCGGCATCAGAGGCCTGCAGACTGCTGTATGAGGGAGGACAATAATAACCATCCCTGGGATCCTGGTCCTGCAGACTGCTGTAAGAGGGAGGACAATAATAAGCATCCCCGGGATCAGTCCTGCAGACTGCTGTATGAGGGAGGACAATAATAACCTTCCCCGGGATCAGAGGTCTGCAGGCTGCTGTATGAGGGAGGACAATAATAACCATCCCTGAGATCAGAGGCCTGCAGACTGCTGTATGAGGGAGGACAATAATAACCATCCCTGGGATCAGAGGCCTGCAGACTGCTGTATGAGGGAGGACAATAATAACCATCCCTGGGATCAGAGGCCTGCAGACTGCTGTATGAGGGAGGACAATAATAACCATCCCTGGGATCAGAGGCCTGCAGACTGCTGTATGAGGGAGGACAGTAATAACTATCCCCGGGATCAGAGGCCTGTAGACTGCTGTATGAGGGAGGACAATAATAACCATCCCCGGGATCAGAGGTCTGCAGACTGCTGTAAGAGGGAGGACAAATATAACCATCACCGGGATCAGAGGTCTGCAGACTGCTGTATGAGGGAGGACAATAATAACTATCCCTGAGATCAGAGGCCTGTAGACTGCTGTATGAGGGAGGACAATAATAACCATTCCCGGGATCAGAGGTCTGCAGACTGCTGTAAGAGGGAGGACAAATATAACCATCACCGGGATCAAAGGTCTGCAGACTGCTGTATGAGGGAGGACAATAATAACCATCCCCGGCATCAGAGGCCTGCAGACTGCTGCATGAGAGAGGACAATAATAACCATCCCAGGGATCAGAGGCCTCCATACTGCTGTATGAGGGAGGACAATAATAACCATCCCTGGGATCAGAGACTTGCAGACTGTTGTGTGAGGGAGGACAATAATAACCATACCTGGGATCACAGGCCTGCAGACTGCTGTATGAGTGAGGACAATAATAACCATCCCCGGCATCAGAGGCCTGCAGACTGCTGCATGAGAGAGGACAATAATAACCATCCCAGGGATCAGAGGCCTGCATACTGCTGTATGAGGGAGGACAATAATAACCATCCCTGGGATCAGAGGTCTGCAGACTGCTGTATGAGTGAGGACAATAATAACCATCCCTGGGATCACAGGCCTGCAGACTGCTGTATGAGTGAGGACAATAATAACCATCCCTGGTATCACAGGCCTGCATACTGCTGTATGAGAGGACAATAATAACCATCCCTGGGATCACAGACCTGCAGACTGCTGTATGAGGGAGGACAATAATAACCATCCCTGGGATCACAGGCCTGCATACTGCTGTATGAGAGGACAATAATAACCATCCCTGGGATCACAGGCCTGCAGACTGCTGTATGAGGGAGGACAATAATAACCATCCCTGGGATCAGAGGCCTGCATACTGCTGTATAAGGGAGGACAATAATAACTATCCCTGGGATCACAGGCCTGCAGACTGCTGTATGAGGGAGGACAATAATAACCATCCCTGGGATCACAGGCCTGCATACTGCTGTATGAGAGGACAATAATATCCATCCCCGGGATCAGAGGCCTGCAGACTGCTGTATGAGGGAGGACAATAATAACCATCCCTGGGATCAGAGGCCTGCAGACTGCTGTATGAGGAGGACAATAATATCATCCCAGGGAACCCAGGCCTGCAGACTGCTGTATGAGGGAGGACAATAATAGCCATCCCCGGGATCAGAGGTCTGCAGACTGGTGTATGAGGGAGGACAATAATAATCATCCCCAGGATCAGAGGTCTGCAGACTGCTGTATGAGGGAGGACAATAATAACCATCCCCGGGATCAGAGGCCTGCAGACTGCTTTATGAGGGAGGACAATAATAATCATCCCCGGGATCACAGGCCTCCATACTGCTGTATGAGGGAGGACAAGAGTAACCATCCCTGGGATCAGAGGCCTGCAGACTGCTGTATGAGGGAAGACAATAATAACCATCCCTGTGATCACAGGCCTGCAGACTGCTGTATGAGGGAGGACAATAATAACAATCCCCAGGATCAGAGGTCTGCAGACTGCTGTATGAGGGAGGACAATAATAACCATCCCCGGGATCAGAGGCCTGCAAACTACTGTATGAGGGAGGACAATAATAATCATCCTCGGTGTCACAGGCCTGCAAACTGCTGTATGAGGGAGGACAATAATAACCATCCCTGGGATCAGAGGCCTGCAGACTGCTGTATGAGGGAGGACAGTAATAACCATCCCCGGGATCAGAGGCCTGTAGACTGCTGTATGAGGGAGGACAATAATAACCATCCCCAGGATCAGAGGTCTGCAGACTGCTGTAAGAGGGAGGACAAATATAACCATCACCGGGATCAGAGGTCTGCAGACTGCTGTATGAGGGAGGACATTAACTATCCCTGAGATCAGAGGCCTGCAGACTGCTGTATGAGGGAGGACAATAATAACCATCCCCGGGATCAGAGGTCTGCAGACTGCTGTAAGAGGGAGGACAAATATAACCATCACCGGGATCAAAGGTCTGCAGACTGCTGTATGAGGGAGGACAATAATAACCATCCCCGGCATCAGAGGCCTGCAGACTGCTGCATGAGAGAGGACAATAATAACCATCCCAGGGATCAGAGGCCTCCATACTGCTGTATGAGGGATGACAATAATAACCATCCCTGGGATCAGAGACTTGCAGACTGTTGTGTGAGGGAGGACAATAATAACCATCCCTGGGATCACAGGCCTGCAGACTGCTGTATGAGGACAATAATAACCATCCCCGGCATCAGAGGCCTGCAGACTGCTGCATGAGAGAGGACAATAATAACCATCCCAGGGATCAGAGGCCTGCATACTGCTGTATGAGGGAGGACAATAATAACCATCCCTGGGATCAGAGGTCTGCAGACTGCTGTATGAGTGAGGACAATAATAACCATCCCTGGGATCACAGGCCTGCAGACTGCTGTATGAGTGAGGACAATAATAACCATCCCTGGTATCACAGGCCTGCATACTGCTGTATGAGAGGACAATAATAACCATCCCTGGGATCACAGACCTGCAGACTGCTGTATGAGGGAGGACAATAATAACCATCCCTGGGATCACAGGCCTGCATACTGCTGTATGAGAGGACAATAATAACCATCCCTGGGATCACAGGCCTGCAGACTGCTGTATGAGGGAGGACAATAATAACCATCCCTGGGATCAGAGGCCTGCATACTGCTGTATGAGGGAGGACAATAATAACTATCCCTGGGATCACAGGCCTGCAGACTGCTGTATGAGAGAGGACAATAATAACCATCCCTGGGATCAGAGGCCTGCATACTGCTGTATGAGAGGACAATAATAACCATCCCCGGGATCAGAGGCCTGCAGACTGCTGTATGAGGGAGGACAATAATAACCATCCCCGGGATCAGAGGTCTGCAGACTGGTGTATGAGGGAGGACAATAATAATCATCCCCGGGATCAGAGGTCTGCAGACTGCTGTATGAGGGAGGACAATAATAACCATCCCCGGGATCAGAGGCCTGCAGACTGCTTTATGAGGGAGGACAATAATAATCATCCCCGGGATCACAGGCCTCCATACTGCTGTATGAGGGTGGACAAGAGTAACCATCCCTGGGATCAGAGGCCTGCAGACTGCTGTATGAGGGAAGACAACAATAACCATCCCTGGGATCACAGGCCTGCAGACTGCTGTATGAGGGAGGACAATAATAACCATCCCCAGGATCAGAGGTCTGCAGACTGCTGTATGAGGGAGGACAATAATAACCATCCCCGGGATCAGAGGCCTGCAAACTGCTGTATGAGGGAGGACAATAATAACCATCCCAGGGATCAGAGGCCTGTAGACTGCTGTATGAGGGGGGACAATAATAACTATCCCCGGGATCAGAGGCCTGCAGACTGCTGTAAGAGGGAGGACAATAATAACCATCCCCAGGATCAGAGGCCTGTAGACTGCTGTATGAGGGAGGACAATAATAACCATCCCCGGGATCAGAGGCCTGCAAACTGCTGTATGAGGGAGGACAATAATAACCATCCCAGGGATCAGAGGCCTGCAGACTGCTGTATGAGGGAGGACAATAATAACCATTCCAGGGATCAGAGACCTGCAAACTGCTGTATGAGGGAGGACAATAAAATCATCCCCGGGATCAGAGGCTTGCAGACTGCTGTATGAGGGAGGACAATAATAACCATCCCCGGCATCACAGGCCTGCAGACTGCTGTATGAGGGAGGACAATAATAACTATCTCCGGGATCAGAGGCCTGCAGACTGCTGTATGAGGGAGGACAATAATAACCATCCCCGGGATCACAGGCCTGTACACTGCTGTATGAGGGAGGACAATAATAACTATCTCCGGGATCAGAGGCCTGCAGACTGCTTTATGAGGGAGGACAATAATCATCCCCGGGATCACAGGCCTCCATACTGCTGTATGAGGGAGGTCAATAATAACCATCCCAGGGATCAGAGGTCTGCAGACTGCTGTATGAGGGAGGACAATAGTAACCATCCCCGGGATCACAGGCCTCCATACTGCTGTATGAGGGAGGTCAATAATAACCATCCCAGGGATCAGAGGTCTGCAGACTGCTGTATGAGGGAGGACAATAATAACCATCCCCGGGATCAGAGGCCTGCAGACTGCTGTATGAGGGAGGACAATAATAACCATCCCTGGGATCAGAGGCCTGCAGACTGCTGTATGAGGGAGGACAATAATAACCATCCCCGGGATCAGAGGCTTGCAGACTGCTGTAAGAGGGAGGACAATAACCATCCCCGGGATCAGAGGCTTGCAGACTGCTATATGAGAGAGGACAATAATAACCATCCCAGGGATCAGAGGCCTCCATACTGCTGTATGAGGGAGGACAATAACCATCCCTGGGATCCTGGTCCTGCAGACTGCTGTAAGAGGGAGGACAATAATAACTATCCCCGGGATCAGAGGCTTGCAGACTGCTGTATGAGAGAGGACAATAATAACCATCCCCGGGATCAAAGGCCTGTAGACTGCTGTATGAGGGAGGACAATAATAACCATCCCTGAGATCAGAGGCCTGCAAACTGCTGTATGAGGGAGTACAATAATAACCATCCCCGGGATCACAGGCCTGCAGACTGCTGTATGAGGGAGGACAATAATAATCATCCTCGGTGTCACAGGCCTGCAAACTGCTGTATGAGGGAGGACAATAATAACCATCCCTGGGATCAGAGGCCTGCAGACTGCTGTATGAGGGAGGACAATAATAACCATCCCCGGGATCAGAGGCCTGCAGACTGCTGTATGAGGGAGGACAATTATAACCATCCCCGGGATCACAGGCCTGCAGACTGCTGTATGAGGGAGGACAATAATAACCATCCCCGGGATCAGAGGCCTGCAGACTGCTGTATGAGAGAGGACAATAATAACCATCCCCGGGATCAGAGGCCTGCAGACTGATGTATGAGGGAGGACAATAATAACCATCCCCGGGATCAGAGGCCTGCAGACTGCTGTATGAGGGAGGACAATAATAACCATCCCCGGGATCAGAGGCTTGCAGACTGCTGTAAGAGGGAGGACAATAATAACCATCCCCGGGATCAGAGGCCTGCAGACTGCTGTATGAGGGAGGACAATAATAACCATCCCCGGGATCAGAGGCCTGCAAACTGCTGTATGAGGGAGGACAATAATAACCATCCCTGGGATCAGAGGCCTACAGACTGCTGTATGAGGGAGGACAATAATAATCATCCCTGGATTCCTGGTCCTATAGACTGTTCCAATATTTCAATTTGGAAACAATAAATGGTGGCAACTATGTAATTACAAAGTACTGAGCCCTACAGGGAACATTGGCCCTGGGCTTGGTCTGACTCACAGAGGAGTTAGTGAATCTGCCAATTGACAATCATAGTACGACACCTCCATTTTTTGCCATGATTATCAAAACTGTAGGAAAATAATTCTGGAAAGAAATAAGATGAAGAGGAGAGTCTATAGCGTCCCACCGTCAGGATATGGTGGGCTGGGGAGGATCAGCTGGGATCATCACTGTATCTATAGTGGGGAGGGCCCATTGTCAGCCAGTTTGGAAGCGGGCAGATTCAGACTAAACCCCCAAAAATTCCCACCTGTAGTTATGATGGGGAAAGTCTGGCAGAAGATTAAGCAGTGGAGAGTTGTAATGGGATTCACGCGTTACGCGTCGCTCTGGTTTGACCCCAGAACGGTGGAGCTAATGCAATTGAGGGGGTTTGATCAGTGGAGGCGTATTGGCACTTGGTTCGGGTTTCAGTTCTTTGATGGTGGCGTAACGTTCTTAAAACGTGTGAAATGCTCAGGAATGAGTTTCCTTTTAGCCAAAGTTATTTTACAGCTGAGACATGCCCTAAATAAACAGCATGAAGTGTCGCGGGTGGTTCTGCAGGTAGTTCTCCCTCATAGGACCTCAGAGGGACACGAGGGGGTTCATTACTTTAATATATAGGAGCTTGCTGGACACTTTTCTACTATGACATCCGTTAATGTCGAGGGAGAAATGGATGGCAGAATTGGGTTGTTTTCAGAGTCTCAGTGGGAGTCCATACTACAATATATTCCCAGGGAGTCTATACGCGAGGCTAGAAGGGTGTCGCAACTGTATTTAGTCTATAGAGTGTCCAGGACTCCAGTGTGGATGATGAAGGCCCAAGATGATCTGAAGAGGGAGATGACCTTCTACACATGATGTGGTCGTGTTCTCGCCTTCAGCCCTTTTGAGTGAAGATGCTTAATTTGATTCAGGAGGTGATGGGGTAAATATCTCACAAAATCCGCTGACTTGCCCCTTGGGATGTTTGGATGATATTGCTATGGATGAATGGGGGAGATTGGCCATTGCCAGGCTGTTGTATGCTGCTGGGACACTTGTCGCGGTGCATTGGTTGGACGAGTAACCACCAGTTAAACGAGAATTTTTTTGAATAGAATAAACTTTATTGTCCTCGTGGAAAGAAATATGTATATATTAAGAGAGGTCAACATACACAATTTGATAATATGTGGGGTGGATGGTTGGATTGTCGTGGAGTGGCGTCTGCTGAGCTTGAGTGTCATCTAATTGTTTCCAACGGAAGTTATGCTTGTACAGTTGAGCAACGGTAGGGCTTTACGAAATTGTACCAAGCTGTGACGAACTAGGTTGATAATAAGGGATATTGGGATGGGGTTTGTGGGGGAGTAGGGGGGTGGGATATTGGGATGGGGTTTGGGGGGGTAGGTGGGTGTATTATTGGGATGGGGTTTGGGGGGGTAGGGGGGTGGGATATTGGGCAAGGGTGTTACTTAAAGTTAAAGAAAAAGCTAATTGCTCTGAATATTTTGTATCTGTTTGGAGCTTGTACCAGACCATATTACAATTTTGATTTATAACTTAATAAAAAATACTTGATTAAGAAAAAATAAGATGAAGAGGAGAGTGGTGTCCAGGGGGAGTGCTCAGCGGCGGCAGGGTCCCGCCAGCTCTGCTGTGTGGTTGGAGTCGAGTGGTGAGCGGGATTTCCTACTTGTATTAAAATGCAGTGTTTTTGTTGTTTGTGGGTGCGTCCTAGTTTTGAGGCCAGTTGTGACCCCTATAGATATGCCAATAATGAAGATTTACTGGAGTCACGTTAGGGTGCAGACATAGACCCCAGCCTGTGAAAGTTTATCCTTTGGCTTCAGAATCTTGGCAGGAAAGGCAATAAAGCCCAGACCAAGGGACAAAATGAATTCAGATCAGACTCCTTCATTTTTCCAAACCTACAATTATTCAGACCTCAGACGAGACCCATACATTTATTATTAACATTTTAAAAGGGGTCTATGTGGGGACATAATACTGTGTAGGGGTCTGTGTGGGGACAGAATACTGTGTAGGGGTCTATGTGGGGACAGAATACTGTGTAGGGGGCTGTGTGGGGACAGAATACTGTGTAGGGGCTGTGTGGGGACAGAATACTGTGTAGGGGTCTGTGTGGGGACAGAATACTGTGTAGGGGTCTATGTGGGGACAGAATACTGTGTAGGGGTCTGTGTGGGGACAGAATACTGTGTAGGGGTCTATGTGGGGACAGAATACTGTGTAGGGGTCTGTGTGGGGACAGAATACTGTGTAGGGGGCTGTGTGGGGACAGAATACTGTGTAGGGGTCTGTGTGGGGACAGAATACTGTGTAGGGGTCTGTGTGGGGACAGAATACTGTGTAGGGGGCTGTGTGGGGACAGAATACTGTGTAGGGGGCTGTGTGGGGACAGAATACTGTGTAGGGGTCTGTGTGGGGACAGAATACTGTGTAGGGGTCTATGTGGGGACAAAATACTGTGTAGGGGGCTGTGTGGGGACAGAATACTGTGTAGGGGCTGTGTGGGGACAGAATACTGTGTAGGGGTCTGTGTGGGGACAGAATATTGTGTAGGGGTCTGTGTGGGGACATAATACTGTTTAGGGGTCTGTGTGGGGACAGAATACTGTGTAGGGGGCTGTGTGGGGACAGAATACTGTGTAGGGGTCTGTGTGGGGACAGAATACTGTGTGGGGTCTGTGTGGGGACAGAATACTGTGTAGGGGTCTATGTGGGGACAAAATACTGTGTGGGAATATTATATTGTGTGGGGGGCCATGTGAGGACGTAATACTGTGTATAGTGGCCGTATGGGGACATGGTATTATGTAGGTGTTTATGTGAGGCTGTGTGAGGACACAATATTGTGCTAGGGGGTTGTGTGGGGACATAATACTGTGTAGAGCTTTATGGGAATACTATATTGTGTGAGGGGCTATGTAGACACATAACACTGCAAAGTGTCCTGTAGGGACATAATGTTATGTACAGTCATGGCCAAAAGTTTAGAGAATGACACAAATATTATATTTTCACATGATCTGCTGGCCTCTGGTTTTTATGTGTTTGTCAGATGTTTTTATCACATCCAGAAATATAATTGCAATCATATTATGAGTAACAAAAGGTTATATTGACAGTTAGAATGAGTTAATGCAGCAAGTCAATATTTGCAGTGTTGACCCTTCTTCTTCAGGACCTCAGCAATTCTCCCTGGCATGCTCTCAATCAACTTCTGGATCAAATCCTGACTGATAGCAGTCCATTCTTGCAAAATCAATGCTTTTATTTTGTCTGAATTTGAAGGTTTTTGTTTGTCCACCCGTCTCTTGATGATTGACCACAAGTTCTCAGTAGGATTAAGATCTGGGGAGTTTCCAGGCCATGGTCCCAAAATCTCTATGTTTTGTTCCCTGAGCCATTTAGTTATCACCTTTGCTTTATGGCAAGGTGCTCCATCATGTTGAAAAAGGCATTGTTGATCGCCAAACTGCTCTTGGACGGTTGGGAGAAGTTGCTCTCGGAGGACATTCTGGTACCATTCTTTATTCATGGCTGTGTTTTTAGGCAAGACTGAGAGAGAGCCCATTCCCTTGGCTGAGAAGCCACCCCACACATGAATGGTTTCAGGATGCTTGACAGTTGGCATGAGACAAGACTGGTGGTAGCGCTCACCTGGTCTTCTCCGAATAAGCCGTTTTCTAGATGTCCCAAACAATCGAAAAGGGGATTCATCAGAGAAAATGACTTTACCCCAGTCCTCAGCAGTCCACTCCCTGTACCTCTTGCAGAATATCAGTCTGTCCATGATGTTTTTTCTGGAGAGAAGTGGCTTCTTTGCTGCCCTCCTTGAGACCAGGCCTTGCTCCAAGAGTCTCCGCCTCACAGTGCGTGCAGATGCACTCACACCTGCCTGCTGCCATTCCTAAGCAAGCTCTGCACTGCTGGTAGCCCGATCCCGCAGCTGAAACACTTTTAAGAGACGGTCCTGGCGCTTGCTGGTCTTTCTTGGGCGCCCTGGAGCCTTTTTGGCAACAAGGGAACCTCTCTCCTTGAAGTTCTTGATGATGCGATAGATTGTTGACTGAGGTGCAATCTTTCTAGCTGTGATACTCTTCCCTGTTAGGCCATTTTTGTGCAGTGCAATGATGACTGCACGTGTTTCTTTAGAGATAACCATGGTTAACAGAAGAGAAACAATGATGCCAAGCACCAGCCTCCTTTTAAAGTGTCCAGTGGTGTCATTCTTACTTAATCATGACAGATTGATCTCCAGCCCTGTCCTCATCAACACCCACACCTGTGTTAATGGAGCAATCACTGAAACGATGTTAGCTGGTCCTTTTAAGGCAGGGCTGCAATGATGTTGAAATGTGTTTTGGGGGATAAAGTTAATTTTCTAGGCAAATATTGACTTTGCAAGTAATTGCTGTTAAGCTGATCACTCTTTATAACATTCTGGAGTATATGCAAATTGCCATTAGAAAAAATGAAGCAGTAGACTTTGTAAAAATTAATATTTGTGTCATTCTCTAAACTTTTGGCCATGACTGTAGGGGTTCATGTGGAGACTTCATACTGTGCATCATAGGGGCCATGTGAGAACACAATTCTGTGCAAGGGTGCTGAGTGAGGACCTCATATTGTGTGTGCGGACCTCATAATGTATGTGGGGACTGTGAGGAACGTCATACTGTGTGTTGGGACTGTGCAGGACATTGTACTTTGTGTGGGATTGTAGGAACTTCATGTGGACTTTGGAGGCATCATACTGTGTGTGGGGAATGCGAAGGCATAGACTATGTGTGGGGACATAATACTGTGTGTGAAGATTGTGAGGGACATCATACTGTGTATGGGGGCTGGGAAGACATCATAGTATGTGTAAGGACTGTGGGGACTTCATACTGTGTATGTGAACTGTGGGGGCTTCATACTGTGTATGTGGACTGTGGGGGCTTCATACTGTGTATGTGGACTGTGGGGGCTTCATACTGTGTATGTGGACTGTGGGGGCTTCATACTGTGTATGTGGACTGTGGGGGCTTCATACTGTGTATGTGGACTGTGGGGGCTTCATACTGTGTATGTGAACTGTGGGGCATTATACGCTATGTGGACTGTGGGTTCTTTATACTGTCTGACGGGACTGTTGTGGGCAACATACTGTGTGTTGGGACTATAGGGGAATTTATACTGTGTGTGAGGACTGTGCTGGACATCTTGCTCTGTGTGGAGACTGTCCACAACATCATACTGTGTATGGGGACAGTGGGGACATCATACTGTGTGAGGAATGTGGTGGACATTATACTGTGTGAGCAGGCTTGGGGTCCTCATACTGTGCGAGGACTGTTGTGGACATCATACTTTGTGTTGGGACTGTAATGGACATTACACTGTGTGAGGACTGTGGTGTAAATCATACTGTATGTTGGGATTATAGGGGACATCATGCTGTGTGTTGGGACTGTAGGGGACATTACACTGTGTGAGGACTGTGGTGTAAATTATACTGTATGTTGGGATTATAGGGGACATCATACTGTGTCTTGGGACTGTAGGGGACATTATACTGTGTATGTTGTGGGGTCCTAGGAGACATTATACAGTGTGTGTGGGTTGTGGTGTCTTATACTGTGTGTTGGGACTGTAGGGGACATCATACTGTGTGTGGACTGTGGTGGACATCATACTGTGTCTTGGGACTATAGGAGACATTATATGGTGTGTGTGGACTGTAGGAGACATACTGTGTATGTGGACTATGGGGGCATTATACTGTGTATGTGGACTGTAGGGGACATTATACTGTGTATGGGGGTTGTGGGGACATTTTGTGTATGTGGACTGTGGGAGTATAATGTGTTGAGAGCAACTGATCCATTACAACGGCTGAATATCAGGTGCAGGTGATTTATAAACCTTATAAGAAGCTCTCACTGTATGCTTGTAATTTGCTGCTAGTGTGGGGAGTACAGGATACAATCACCCTCTCGTCAGACAAAATTCATGTAAAACAATAATATTGAGCAGAATTATATTTGGCCTCCACCACAGTCACGTGGTCCCTTGGGAATATTAATTGCCCCTACTTGCCGTAGACCACAATGGAGTTCCCCATAGACCTCATAACACTGGACCCAGAGGGATTTCACCGTGAACCTGGTGACTACACCGATGCAGAACGAAGATCACCGTGAACCTGGTGACTACACCAGTGCAGCAGGAGATCACCATGAACTTGGTGACTACACCGGAGCAGAAGGAGATCACTATGAATTTGGTGACTACACCGGAGCAGCAGGAGATCACCATGAACTTGATGACTACAGCGGAGCAGCAGGAGATCACCATGAACTTGGTGACTACACCGGAGCAGCAGGAGATCACCATGAACCTTGTTGACTACACCGGAGCAGCAGGAGATCACCATGAACTTGGTGACTACACCGGAGCAGCAGGAGATCACCATGAACTTGGTGACTACACCGGAGCAGCAGGAGATCACCATGAACTTGGTGACTACACCGGAGCAGCAGTAGATCACCATGAACTTGGTGACTACACCGGAGCAGCAGGAGACCACCATGAACTTGGTGACTACACCGATGCAGCAGGAGATCACTATGAACTTGGTGACTACACTGGAGCAGCAGCAGATCACCATGAACCTGGTAACTACAAAGGAGCAGCAGGGATCACAATGAACTTGGTGACTACACAAGAGCAGCAGAAGATCACCATGAACTTGGTGACTACACCGCAGCAGCAGGAGATCACCATGAACTTGGTGACTACACCGGAGCAGCAGGAGATCACCATGAACCTTGTTGACTACACCGATGCAGCAGGAGATCACCATGAACTTGGTGAGTGTACCGGAGCAGCAGGAGATCACCATGAACTTGGTGACTACACCGGAGCAGCAGGAGATCACCATGAACCTTGTTGACTACACCGATGAAGCAGGAGATCATCATGAACTTGGTGACTACACCGATGCCGCAGGAGATCACCATGAACCTTGTTGACTACACCGATGCAGCAGGAGACCACCATGAACTTGGTGACTACACCGATGCAGCAGGAGATCACCATGAACCTTGTTGACTACACCGATGCAGCAGATCACCATGAACTTGGTGACTACACCAATGCAGCAGGAGATCACCATGAACCTTGTTGACTACACCGGAGCAGCAGGAGATCACCATGAACTTAGTGACTACACCGATGCAGCAGGGAGATCACCGTGAATCTGAATATATGACAGATCCCGGCTCATTGTCGCAGCAGATGCTGAAACAGGATCCCAGGCTGGTGTGAGTCCATGGTCAGTGTATTGCCAGAAGAAAACTCAGTGTATAATTCATGAGATCTGGAAATATGCTGACGACATCCAGCCTGAAATATACATGAAGATTATCTCCACCTCGCCTAAGTGTCTGTCTCTAGCTGTAGATTCTCCTAATGTGTCATCTACAGAGAGGCTCAGCGAGAATCACGCGTGTGTGGCTCCAACGTGCCACCACCCACCGTTATACATGACTCATGTGTCACATGATCAGACATGAGACTGCACATATATTACTGCTGACAACCAGCCTGTGTGTGGTGAGAGGTTGTCAGGCCCTCCCCCTGGTAAATACATCATTATTTGAAGTACAAATTAAAACCTCTGAGCCGCATTGTGCCGTATTATCCTCCAGAGCTGCACTCACTATTCTGCTGGTGCAGTCACTGTGTACATACATTACATTACTGATCCTGAGTTACATCCTGTATTATACTCCAGAGCTGCACTCACTATTCTGCTGGTGCAGTCACTGTGTACATACATTACATTACTGATCCTGAGTTACATCCTGTATTATACTCCAGAGCTGCGCTCATTGTTCTGCTGGTGCAGTCACTGTGTACATACATTACATTACTGATCCTGAGTTACATCATGTAGATCTTTTATTATAAAAATGAAAAACATAACAACAATAATAATAGCAGAAACATAACAAGAATATCAGCCAGAAAATAATCCGTATACTGAACACTGGTCCAGCCGCACATTCTCTCCTGTCACACATATTATACATACATATATGCAGAATAATAACTAATAATAATTTACACCTTCCGGTCCAGTCACCAACAAACTAATAACAAACAATAAAATAAACAAAGGCCGACATAAATATATACATAAGTTTTTTTTTTTAAATATATATGAAATAACCAAACTATACAAATATATACAAGACTAAACACCCCACACACAAGCCCACCATTCCCAATCCCCGCACTGACCTGAGAGTTGGTCCTGCGTCTCATGCCTCAGTCCATGTCCAACGTCCATAGGCCAGATCAGGCAGTGCCAGTGTTTCCCCAAACACCCCAGTGTCCCATAGTCCCACAAGATAAACCCACCTCCCCTTTTCCCGCCACCCAACCTAACACCTACACCCAAATCTATATCCCTATATACAATACATACAGAAACAAGCAACAATACCTACAAATCACAAAGCCCAAGTTCGGCGCCTGCAGCCCTACATCACTGTATACCGATCACAAAACAAAAATCTACAGTGTCAGCGGCAGCCCACCACCAGGAAAGGAGATGACCCGACTAGGGCACACTAAAAGAAAAGCCCCTCCAGAGGAGAGAGGCCCTACGTGTGCCTAGTCTCTCATACTCCAGAGAGCGCACCTTCACCAGGTCACCGAGTATGGTCCTAAAAAAATCGTCCACTGGGAGGATTTTCCGTTTACTAAGCACCGTGCATTTCACATGTGATACCTAACCACTGTGCTAACTAGAAATAAAGTGCAGCGGTCCCGACTGTTTCCGAATGCTCCATAGGCCCATTCCGCATAAGAAAGACCAGCCAATGGAGGAGCCCACCCTGCTGTACACCTCTTTGTTAAAGGGACAATGAAGCAGGAAATGGTCCATGCTTTCCAGCATGGTACCACAATGCTCCCGAGGACAGTTCCTGTCCTCAGAGCTCCTAGACTTCAGATGGTCCCTCACACACAGTTTCCCATGGAAGCAGCGACAAGCAAAGTCCCAAAACTTTGAGGGGATCCTGACAGAATTCAAAAGATGCAAACCCACCCCAGGATCCCGGCTTGGGCAATCCCAGAGCGCCAGGGGCCTCTGGAAATGGGTCAACAGAACCCTATTGTCAAGTAGTTTCCTTGGCAGAGTCCTGATCTCCCACATTCCCAAACCCCACCAGCGAATTACCTTCAGTACCAAGGTAGCGTTAGCTGGAAGATGTGCGAAGATCCTTCACTTGCACTCCTGTCTCCCATTCCAGAAAGAAAGGCTGAAACCATCCCCAACTGGAGAATACCCACATAGGAGCCCTCTCTTTCCAGATGGTTGCAATATTGATCTTAATGAAGGTATCCAACAGGAATAATACAAGGTTGATCATACCCAACTCTCCTACTCTCCTCTTGACAAAGTTCAGTCTATTCCCCCATAACAGTTGGAAGAACAAACTATAGACCCGAGTCCAGAGAGACTCCGGCATGATGCACACACTGCCCAGATAAATCAGTAAAGGGAGCAGGTAAGTTTTGATCAGGTTTACCCTTTCCCATAGGGTCAAAGACCAACCCTTCCATTGGTTCACCTTCTGAGTGGCGATCTCTAGCCTGCTGTCCCAATTTTGTTTGGGGTAATCGCCCTGGCCAAATTCGATGCCAAGGACTTTTACAGAGTCTTTGGGTCCTGGAAGGATGTCTGGGAGATCAAAACCAAGATCTCCTCCCAGCCAGAGACTTTCAAATTTATCCTGGTTGATCTTGGACCCGGATGCTTCCGAGCAGTAATCTACCTCTGACATCAGCCACCCTGCCTCCTCGTGAGAGGAAACAAAAACAGTGACATCATAGGTATGTATACGCCACCACCCTCAGAGTGGCTTCCAGTTCTGCCCGGTCCATCCCGATCCCGACCAACGGTCCATGCTCCACCTTCCTAAGAAGTGGGTCAATCGCAAACACTTACAGCAGCAGGCTAAAGGGACAACCCTGGCGAACACCAGATCCAACCTCAACAGAGCTGCCAATCCAACCATTCACAAGCGGGAAACTCTCTACCCCACCGTACAAGGTCTTAAGCCAATCAACAAACCCCCTCCCCCCCCCCGGCAGGCCATATCTCAGAAGGACAGACCAGAGGTTCTCATGATTAACCCGATCAAGCGTTTTTGACTGGTCCAGTGAGAGCATGTACCCCTTCCAATGACCAGCCCTACCCTGCTCCACTGCCTCTCGGACACAGAGCACAGCACTAAACGTGCTGCAGCCTGGAACAGAGCAATGCGGGGCCTCCGAATGGAGTCGGGGTGCAAATTTCACCGGCGATTAAACAGCACCTTTGCAAAAACCTTCCTGTCTGCATTGAGAAGCGCTATGGGACGCCAATTCTCAATGCAAGATGGGTCCTTGCCCTTTGATAAGATGATCAGGGCAGACCTCCTCATTGATTTTGGCTGAGTGCCCAAGGAAAGATACTCATTGAATACCTCAATCAAGAGGAGACCCAAAGCATCCTTAAAGGTCTTATACAACTCAGATGATAAGCCATCTGGACCGTGTGATTTTTTTTGGCCAAGCCCGTCAATCGCCAATGTAACTTCCTCTTCCTTGATCATCTCTGTCAAAACGTCAAGAGAGGGGTCTACCTCTGATTCGGGGACGGTTTAAGCCAGGAAAGTTGACATCTCATCCCAATCAAGATCCCTCTTCCCCAAGAGGTGCGAGTAGAAGGATCTGACAACCTCCAGGATCCCTGATCTGGATTGCTTCAGGGACCCGCAGTGTCGACCAATCCTGTAACCACTTTACTATTGACTGACATCTTGCAGTTTCTGTAGGGGTTGGGCAAGCGCTACTTCCCGTAATCACTCTCAAAATGTCAAAAACCAAAGATGCGTGTTTATCGTACTGACACCTCATAAGCAAAGATTTCACTCTGGAGATCTCCTCGCGGCTACCTCCAGTTGAGACAAGATGCTTGAGTTTCCTCCTCAGACCCTGATACAGGCGGTACCTGCTCAGACTCCTGAAGCTCGAGAGCTAGCGGAAGAATCTCGCCACCCTTTTCTTGAACATCTCCCACCACTCTGACTTTCTACTACAAAGATCCAGTAAGGGTACCTGGCTCTGAAGAAAATCCTCATAGGACTGTCTTATGTCCGCTTCTTCCAAGATAGATGAATTGTGTCAGGATCCTGTCAGCGCCGGCGAACTGCCACGGCTGCACAGGGTGACTCATCCACACTGCGGGAGGGCCCGGGGTCCGATACTGCAGGCGAAGTTCAGGCAGACAGGACCTGTGACACTGAAGGTAGTAAAAAGTACAAGGACCTACGATCATGTGACTGCAGGGGGCGGGGCTTAGTGTGCTACTACTGGAGATGATGTACTATACTTACTACAGGGATACTGTAGTAGAGGAGAGGGAAACTCAGGTCAGACAAGCAGAGGTCATACACGGATAGGGCGGCGCGGTACCAGAGGGACGAGCAGAGAGTAGTCAGAACGTAAGCAATGAGTCATACACAGAGATAGCTGAACAGTACAAGAGGAACAATCAGAGAATAGTCAGGTCACAGGCAATGAGTAATACACAGAGAGAGTAGCGCAGTACAAGAGGAACAGGCAGAACTCGTAACAGGGACGGAACCGGATCAAAACCAAGCAAGCAAGCAACAAGTTATCAGGCACAAGGCACATGTACGCAAGGGGTCAACTAACTCAGCCGAGGGCAGGAGTATAACTGACACCGGACCTAGGTCGAGTGGTCACTAAATAGCCGCTCTCTGCCAGTGAGAGGCAGAAACAATTAATCCCTGTCTGACCGGGACGGGCCAAAGACAAAACCGCGTCCTGGATCATGACAAATTGAGCCTCAAAAAGTCTCTTCCCATCCGGAGCGTCTCTGTAACATTCAGAGAAAACAAAGTGGTCGAAGAACTCCACCTCAACAACAGACACTGCTGAAGAGACAGCTTCTTCCTTTAAATAAAACCGATCTACATTATTCTGGACCTACAGTTACATCTATGATAGGTGAACCCCTCGTGGACTGGGGTGTGCCAAATGTGGACATCCACTAGCTACACTATTAAGGGCGACGCTATCATAAGTCAGCTTGTCTATGGAACCGCCTCTGTCTTGGGGCCTCATGACAGTATTGAAGTCCCATCCAAAGACAACCTGCCGACTTGAAAAAAGGTAGGGCTTTATCCTCATAAAGAGACACTTCCGGTCCCACTTAGATTAGGGACCATAGATGTTAATGAGCCGGAGCACTTGTTCCTTCATGAGAACATCTAAGATCAGGCACCTCCCCATCTCTAACTCAATAACGCGTTGGCATTAGAACTGTGCGGTGAAAAGGACTGCCACTCCACTATTCAGCTCGGCCGCAAGAGACCAATAGGAGGGCCCGAGTCTCCACTCCCTCTTAGCTTTAAACAAGTCTCTCATGTTTGGCAGCCTGGTCTCTTGCAAAAAGAAAATGTCAGCCTCAACACGGCTGAGAAAATCAAAGGCCGCAAATCTAGCTGTATTTGACTTTATGCTGGCGACATTACTAGACGCCAGCATCAACGGAGTGGGTACCGCCATCATTGGTGTTTGAGCTGGATGGCTTTCTTCCCACTCCCCTTATCCTCTGCCTCAGAGGATGAATCCTCCCCCTCTTTAATGACACAGAGGTGTCCATTCCCACAAGCTTTTTCTTTTTATCGTCCTCGTCTCCTGACTCTGGGCCAGTCCCTCCCTCCATGGACCTTACATTCCCAGAAGAAGAATACTCAGCACCCCCTTTAAGCCCCACTGAAGCCGGAACCTCACCCTCAGCTTCCTTCTCAGAGGATGAGATGTTCTCAAGGGCTTGGAACCGGTTAGA
Source organism: Dendrobates tinctorius (assembly GCF_039654945.1). Lineage (NCBI taxonomy): Eukaryota > Metazoa > Chordata > Amphibia > Anura > Dendrobatidae > Dendrobates > Dendrobates tinctorius. The sequence goes on from NW_027361670.1 coordinate 338,952, forward strand.
AAGACTAGCCAGAGGGGAGTCAGTTTTTCCTTCCTTGGGTACCTTGGTCAGAGTGGGAGATGTTTTATCTCCCATCTTTCTCTTCTTTTTGGTGCCGAGCTTACACTTGTCCTCTAGCCACAGCCTATTATACTCGTCCATACTTTCATAATGGGAGGATTCGGAGGCAGTGGCACTTTCCTTCCTGTGGATCCTCCTGACCTCCTTATCAAACTCATCATCCCTTGGGGCCTCAGCAGCAAGACTGTTGTCCAGGACAGGGGCCACCTCAGTAGCCCGGGGCTCGCCCAGCTCCCTCTCCTGTCTGCGCTTGTCTAGAAGCGTCAGCTGGGCAGGTGTCTTTTTATTGCTTTTCCTCCTTGGCCCCTCAGCTCCATCAACCCCTGCTAGTCCCTTCCCCAGCAGAATCAGCCACATGGCTTTCTCCCACCAGGGTCACAACTGCAAAAGCGAAGGAGTGAGAACAACGGCTGAATGGGTGACCTAAGTCGTCACACAGGTGGCGCCTAATCTCCACACAAGATGCAGCAAGATGGCCGACATCCTCACACAATGCACATTTCTGCACAGTGTAGTTTGTACTGAAGTGTGTGGGGTTGCCGCACCTGTGACAGAGCTTTGGTTGCCCCTGGTAGAAGACCTGAATGCGGTTCCCTACCCAGGAAAGCAGATGATGGAATGTGGGCAACCATACCACCTGAACGCTTACCATAAACGTCCAGGCCCCTGACCAGATACCAAACTCGTCACGTTTCTTCTTTGGCATCTCCACCACCTCTCCATATCGGCCAAGCCACGTCATGATTTCATAACGACTCGTTACAAGTCATCACGGTCACTTTCTTGACTTGGTTTTGGCGAGACACCGCCTGAATGGCAAAGTCTCGCCAGCCGGGCTCATTTTTTGCCAACTAATAATTCGACCAAAAAAGTTCAAGCCCCTCTGGCCGAATAAAGCTGACATCAAACTCAGGCATGGAATAGGGATGTATCAAGGCGTAGATGTTAATTGCCTTGAAGCCCATCCTCAGCAGGAGCTCCACAACCGTAGACCTTGGAGGACATGCATAACTGCCTATCCACTGAAGACGGACCACATTCCTACACATACTACCCGGCCCGGCTGTTGGGAGGGATCACACTGCATCCTCCCCTTTTTCCTCTCGGAAGGCACCTGTAACGGGGTCTTCTGTGCTGTAGTACCTCTTACATTACCACCCCGTTTCTCAGGAGGTTCACTCTGCTTTTCCTCACTTCTGAATGAAGGACGCTGGTTCGAAAGGCTTTGTAACATGGGAACATATAAAAGATCACTGCTACTCCATGTATTTCCAGTGTGACAACATTTTACTCATCGGTCTCAGAATATATATACATACAGAGGGCAGGACAGTCAATGTGTTTCGTGCCAGTAGATAACAGGCTCCAATTAAGACGTCAGACGTACATTACAATAGCTGTGGGATTTACAAAGGTTGGGGGAGGTCAAGTGGGATATCTTGTTTACCTCTGCCCAGGGAGTCGCAGCCGGTCGGTTGCTGCATTTAGGGCATACATGTCCTATTCGGTGTGCTGTGGGGGTTCTGTAACACGGCTCCCCCTTTTCAGCGACGCGATCGGCATACACAGTCTGATCCTTAACGGATCGGCTTGGGGATGACCGAAGTCTATGGGGTTAGTACAAGTTCCGTTTGTCGACTTAGTCCATCGGCGTTACCATTTTGTTTGCCGGGTCTGTGGTGGATGGTGAAGTCTAGAGGTTGTAGGGCTAAACTCTACCACAATAATCTGGCGTTGTCTCCAGAGACCCGATTAAGCCAGACTAGGGGATTATGGTTCGTTAGGAGGGAAAACTGTCGTCCATACAAATATGGTTGTAACATCTTGAGTGCCCATACTACCGCCAGGCACTCCTTCTCGATGGCCGCATAGCTTACTTCGCGGGGCAATAGTTTCCGACTCAGGTAAGCTACCGGGTGGTCTTGACCGTCCGTCCCGACTTCGCTCAGCACTGTCCCCAATCCAAACATAGAAGCGTCTGTGTGAACAAGGAAACGTTTAGTTGGATCGGGTGCGGCCAATACCGGGGTATTTGTGAGGGCGTCCTTTTGCTGGCGGAAGGCTTCCTCACACTCTGAGGTCCAGGTTACCTGGCGGGGGAGGTTCTTACGGGTCAGATCAGTGAGGGGCTTGGCTACGCTGCTGTAATTGGGAACGAATTTCCTGTAATACCCCACTGTCCCTAGAAACGCCATGACCTGGGTTTTAGTGCGTGGGATGGGCCACTTGGCTATGGTCTCAATCTTGGCTGGTTCTGGTCGCTGTTTCCCACTTCCCACCCAATGTCCTAAATACTGAACCTCTGCTTTGCCCACGTGACACTTGTTGGGGTTCAAGGTGATTCTGGCCTGGTGGATCCTGTCCAATACTGTCCCTAGGTGATTTAGATGCTCATCCCATGTCGCGCTGTAGATGGCGATGTCATCTAGGTAGGCACAAGCATAGTCCTGGAGACCATCCAGAAGCCGGTCAGCCAGCCTTTGGAAGGTCGCAGGGGCATTCTTCATCCCGAATGGCATAACTCGAAACTGGAATAAGCCGAACGGGGTGACAAATGCCGACTTGGGAATAGTGTCAGGACTAAGGGGAATCTGCCAATAGCCTTTGCATTGTTAGGAACGGCGTAACGCACTAGATAAAAATAATAATAAAGTGCGTTCGCCGCTCGGGGTCCACCGTGCAGTAGATGATACAACTGCTGCTAAGTGGTGGCAGGAGCAATATGGCGGTAATGTGCACAGGGTTAAACGTCACCCAGGTGCGCAGAGCAATCTCTGTTAAGTCACAGAGATGCCAAATAAACACAAATACACAGACTGAGCCTGTTGAGGTCACAGTACTCAGTATAAATACACACACGGTATCAGGTCACAGGACTAGCCCAAGACGGCGGCACTACGGCCGTCTAGACCTACCGTGTGTGCGGCGTCGCAGCTGCGGACGCTAAGGAGAGCTGCTACTGCAGCGTGGCGTGGACACTGCCGCTAAACGACAAAGCTATGACGCAAGCGCAATGTCGAACCCTAGCAGCTGTTGATGTTGCAGCAGAGGAGCGCTGGCGCTGATTCTAACTCAGTCCCTAACCACATATGTAATATCAGAGGGAAGGAGTTTTATAATGAGTCATTCCCCAGAATCATACATCCGTCCTCATACACACAGCAGCAAGTAAGTCTATACTAGCGCATGGTGGAACAGCCATGCGCGCCTTTTATAGCAGCCGGGACCTTCTGCAAGCCTCCAGATCTCTGAGGTGGACCAATGAGATCTGGAGCAGGACCTGAGCACATGACTCCCGATCTCCAATGGGAGATCGTCCCATGAGTATGCTCAGTAGGAGGACAGAAGGACTCCTGTATTATGCTCCAGAGCTGCACTCACTATTCTGCTGTTGCAGTCACTGTGTACATACATTACATTACTGATCCTGAGTTACATCCTGTATTATACCCCAGAGCTGCACTCACTATTCTGCTGTTGCAGTCACTGTGTACATACATTACATTACTGATCCTGAGTTACATCCTGTATTATACCCCAGAGCTGCGGAGGACAGGGAGGGCGGCAGCAGAGGAGAAGTAGGATAGCAGCGGAGGACAGGGAGGGCGGCAGCAGAGGAGGATAAAAGAGGAAGACGTGGATGGTAGCAGCAGAGTTGAAGGAAGCAGCAAAGGACAGGGGGGATGGCAGCAGAGGAGTAAAAGGATTGCAGTGGAGGACAGGGAGGGTAGCAGCAGAGGAGTGGGAGGGTGACAGCGGAGGACAGGGAGGGTAGCAGCAGAGGAGTGGGAGGGTGACAGCGGAGGACAGGGAGGGTAGCAGCAGAGGAGTGGGAGGGTGACAGCGGAGGACAGGGAGGGTAGCAGCAGAGGAGTGGGAGGGTGACAGCGGAGGGCAGGGAGGGTAGCAGCAGAGGAGTGGGAGGGTGACAGCGGAGGGCAGCATCAGAGAAGGAGGATGGCAGTGGAGGACAGGGTGGATGGTAGCAGAGGAGTGGGAGTGTGGAAGCGGAGGACAGGGAGGGCAGCAGCAGAGGACTGGCAGGGCAGTAACAGAGGGCTGAGAGTGAGTAGTGGAGGACAGGGTGGGCAGCAGCAGAGTTTTCTAGGAGGGCAGTAGCAGAAGACAGGTAGAGCGGCAGAAGAGTACAGGGAGGGTGGCAGTGGAAGACAAGGAGGGCAGCAGTAGAGGACAGGAAGGGAGGCAGCAGAGGACTGGGAGGGTGGCAGCAGGGGACTGGGAGGGGTTAGTGGTGGACTGGGAGGGGGTAACAGAGGACAGGGAGGGCAGTAGCAGAAGACTGGGAGAGTGTAGTGGAGCGTGTACTTGGAAGGATAAACAGATTTATGGCAATAGATTTTGATGTTCCTAGGTAGCATTCACACATTCAGGATTTTTCCGCTTCAAGGTTAACATGCTTTAGAAAATCTGAGTTTTGCGGAAGTGAGTCAGTAGGAGCGGTGGATTCACAGCGTTCTGAACATACAATCGTAACAGAAGTCCGTGGCCGACAATATAGTTAATATGTCTGATGTGCAAGGCGTGTGAACATGCCCTTATGGCATCCATTACTGAAGGCCTCTGAGCATCTGTTACCCGTGTGAAGGGCAGAATAGAAGAGTAAATGTGAACACGACCCACGACGGACATCTTCTGACCTAATTACTGTAGGATTTAGAGGAAGTCCATCTCACCTGGTCATTACTGGCCTGACTTTACATTGACCAGAGATTTTGGGTAGGTAAGATTCAGACCATGATGGGGATCATGGGCGCGAGAGCCCCATGCCCAATTACCCAATATTGGTTGTAGGTGGCAGCATCTCCTGACAAGTCAATATCTCCAGACGTCCGCCCATACCTATCGTTGGCATGAAGTGATTTTCCACTTACTGACCCTTGGGGAATTGGTCCTAAGGGACACAATGGGGGTACATCATGAAACTGACCCTCTCTGTCCTGTGTTATTTATTTGGGGCAAGATAGATGACTTCTCCTCCAGGAAGATGTCAGGTCAGGCGTGAACATGGTGGACACAACTAGGAACATTCAAGTCTTCAGTGGGTTAAGATTTCTGCAGACAATTAGCATGTTCTTCCCAATTAACACCAGCCTTGTTTTCTCACACCCGACATTATTATGACGTTTTCACAGTCTAAATATATATATGGCTCCACCGTCAGTGGAGTCCGCGTGACTGACGGAGGGGAGAGGCTGAACGAGCAGAGCCTAAGGAACAAGACCTTATCCTATGGCCATGTACATATGTGCTGACATGACAAAGGTAACGACACGCGTTCTCCCGTTCTGACTGCCTCCAGCACACGACTCCTCTTCCTGTGTTCTTTCCGTCCATTATTCATGCACTGGTAGCAGAGGTACTGCCCATAAGAACGTCCGAGGCTCCTGAAGTGCCCCTTCTTTGCTTGTGAAGCTCCTTTTTTGCCTTCACATCATTAAATTTCAATTTTTTTTTATCTCCTTTTGCTTTTTCTTTTTTATGAAATCTTTGGGGAAAATAGACTTTTTTTTTCTTTTTCCTCTAAACTAAGTTTTTTTTCTTATTGTCTTTAAATTTTTTCCTTCCTGACTCATTTCTTTTTTTCTGCCCATTTTTTGGTGGTTCATTTAGTTTTCAGTTGAAAGTATATTCTCTTGCGAAGGGAGAGAGAGATGGGATTCATGTCTTCTTTCATACTTTTTCATACTTTTTTTAATTTTTTTTCATTTGTGGAATTTGTGCACTGAAGTGTTAAAACTATTTCACTGGTTCCGAGTTCGATTACCCAGTAACATAGGAGAATTTACTTACTGAAATGACTGATTTTCCTGAAAGGTGACATATTGAGAGAGTGGTTCTCCTCCTCAAGACATGTGGAAAGGTGAAGGTGCCTGGATGCAGGCTGAGCTTGTCTCCAGGGAACTGGACTGAGAATCTCACAATCTTTATTCATCTGGCCCATGGTGGCCAGGAAGGGAACTATGAGGGTAAAGGACAGGGTCACCACATGACGACAAGTTTCATCGGTTTCCCTGGTCCATTGCACACCATACAATAGTGTTCCCCAACTCCAGTCCTCAAGAGCCACCAACAGGTCATGTTTTCAGGATTTCCTCAGTATTGCATAGGTGTTTGAATTCTTGCCTGTCCAGGTGATGCAATTATCACCTGTGCAATACTAAGGAAATCCTGAAAACATGACCTGTTAGTGGTTCTTGAGGACCGGAGATGGGTAACGTTGCCATACAGTATATTTGTCGTGGACCAGAAAGTGTTGTATTGCTGATGTAATGTCCAATTGATGAGAATATTTTACATTATATGGCTATGTATTTTGGTAGGTGGGTAAAAAAAAGACAAAACGTAAGAAAATAAAGAGGTGGAAATCGATGCTCATGATCCTGGCAAATGAAAGATGGAAGGAGACTAAAACCCAAGTGCAAGGTTGAAAAGGCCAAACTATGACCACCTAAAGTTTGGAAATCTCTTAGACATATTTGGTGGGAATATGCAGAGGAACAAATGACTGTACAGCAGGATCTATTAACCAGGAGGATCTTCTCAACCGTTACAGACACTCCGCTTTTTTCTGCAAAAGGTTTCCACTGCTCAAACTCTAGTTATGGAACCAATAGTCAAGATTCCTCAGCAGATGCAATTGTAGATTATCAAACTGATATAATTGCAGATTAAGGTGTTCAGGAGAACGTACTGTAGATGTGAAAGCAGATGAAAATAGCCATGTGGACATAGATGTGATTTTAGAAATAAATGTCCATGTGGATATAGATGTTATTGTAGATGGAGATGTCCATGTTGACATAAATGTGATAGTCGATGAAGATTTTCCTTGTGGATGTAGATGTGATTGTTAATCAAGATGTTTATATGGATGTAGTTGTTAATGGAGATGAGGATGTGCATGTGGACGTAGATGTGATTGTAGATTGGATGTCCATGTGGACGTAGTTGTTATTGGAGATGAGGATGTCAATGTGGATGTACTGTAGATGTGATCGTAGATGAAAACATTTATGTGGATGTGAATGTAGGTAAAAGTGTCCATGTGGACATACTGTAGATATAAATGTACAGTAAATGTCTATATGGACGTAAATGTGATTGTAGTTAAGGGTGTCCATGTGGACGTAGATATAAATGTAGGTGAGGATGTCCATGTGGACATAGATGTGAAGGTAGATGAAAATGTCCATATGGATGTAGATAAGATCTTAGATTAAATGTCAATATAGATGTAATTATAGATGATATGTCCATGTGGAGGTAGATATGATTGTAGATGAATATGTCAATGTGGACATAGACATAATTGTAGAAAAAGATGTCCATGTGAAAGTAGATGTGATCATAGATGAAGATGACAGTTTAGACATAGATGTATTTGTAGACAAACCTGTCCATGTGAATGCAGATGTGATTGTAGATGAAGATGTCCATGTGGATGTAGATGTGATTGTAGATGAAGATGTCCATGTGGAGGTAGATGAAGATGTCCATGTGGATGTAGATGTGATTGTAGATGAAGATGTCCATGTGGATGTAGATGTGATTGTAGATGAAGATGTCCATGTGGAGGTAGATATGATTGTAGATGACGATGTCCATGTGGAGGTAGATATGATTGTAGATGACGATGTCCATGTGGATGTAGATGTGATAGATGAAGATGTCCATGTGGATGTAGATGTGATTGTAGATGAAGATGTCCATGTGGATGTAAATGTGATTGTAGATGAAGATGTCCATGTGGATGTAGATGTGATTGTAGATGAGGATGTCCATGTGGAGGTAGATGAAGATGTCCATGTGGATGTAGATGTGATTGTAGATGAAGATGTCCATGTGGATGTAGATGTGATTGTAGATCAAGATGTCCATGTGTAGGTAGATGAAGATGTCCATGTGAATGTAGATGTGATTGTAGATGAAGATGTCCATGTGGATGTAGATGTGATTGTAGATGAAGATGTCCATGTGGAGGTAGATGAAGATGTCCATGTGGATTTAGATGTGATTGTAGATGAAGATGTCCATGTGGATGTAGATGTGATTGTAGATGAAGATGTCCATGTGGAGGTAGATATGATTGTAGATGAAGATGTTCATGTGAATGTAGATGTGATTGTAGATGAAGATGTCCATGTGGATGTAGATGTGATAGATGAAGATGTCCATGTGGATGTAGATGTGATTGTAGATGAAGATGTCCATGTGGATGTAGATGTGATAGATGAAGATGTCCATGTGGATGTAGATGTGATTGTAGATGAAGATGTCCATGTGGATGTAGATGTGATTGTAGATGAAGATGTCCATGTGGATGTAGATGTGATTGTAGATGAGGATGTCCATGTGGAGGTAGATGAAGATGTCCATGTGGATGTAGATGTGATTGTAGATGAAGATGTCCATGTGGATGTAGATGTGATTGTAGATGAAGATGTCCATGTGGAGGTAGATAAAGATGTCCATGTGGATGTAGATGTGATTGTAGATGAAGATGTCCATGTGGATGTAGATGTGATTGTAGATGAAGATGTCCATGTGGAGGTAGATATGATTGTAGATGAAGATGTCCATGTGAATGTAGATGTGATTGTAGATGAAGATGTCCATGTGGATGTAGATGTGATAGATGAAGATGTCCATGTGGATGTAGATTAAGATGTCCATGTGGATGTAGATGTGATTGTAGATGAATATGTCCATGTGGATGTAGATGTATTTGTAGACAAACCTGTCCATGTGAATGCAGATGTGATTGTAGATGAAGATGTCCATGTGGATGTAGATGTGATTGTAGATGAAGATGTCCATGTGGAGGTAGATGAAGATGTCCATGTGGATGTAGATGTGATTGTAGATGAAGATGTCCATGTGGATGTAGATGTGATTGTAGATGAAGATGTCCATGTGGAGGTAGATATGATTGTAGATGACGATGTCCATGTGGAGGTAGATATGATTGTAGATGACGATGTCCATGTGGATGTAGATGTGATAGATGAAGATGTCCATGTGGATGTAGATGTGATTGTAGATGAAGATGTCCATGTGGATGTAAATGTGATTGTAGATGAAGATGTCCATGTGGATGTAGATGTGATTGTAGATCAAGATGTCCATGTGTAGGTAGATGAAGATGTCCATGTGAATGTAGATGTGATTGTAGATGAAGATGTCCATGTGGATGTAGATGTGATTGTAGATGAAGATATGAAGATGTCCATGTGGAGGTAGATGAAGATGTCCATGTGGATTTAGATGTGATTGTAGATGAAGATGTCCATGTGGATGTAGATGTGATTGTAGATGAAGATGTCCATGTGGAGGTAGATATGATTGTAGATGAAGATGTCCATGTGAATGTAGATGTGATTGTAGATGAAGATGTCCATGTGGATGTAGATGTGATAGATGAAGATGTCCATGTGGATGTAGATGTGATTGTAGATGAAGATGTCCATGTGGATGTAGATGTGATTGTAGATGAAGATGTCCATGTGGATGTAGATGTGATTGTAGATGAGGATGTCCATGTGGAGGTAGATGAAGATGTCCATGTGGATGTAGATGTGATTGTAGATGAAGATGTCCATGTGGATGTAGATGTGATTGTAGATGAAGATGTCCATGTGGAGGTAGATAAAGATGTCCATGTGGATGTAGATGTGATTGTAGATGAAGATGTCCATGTGGATGTAGATGTGATTGTAGATGAAGATGTCCATGTGGAGGTAGATATGATTGTAGATGAAGATGTCCATGTGAATGTAGATGTGATTGTAGATGAAGATGTCCATGTGGATGTAGATGTGATAGATGAAGATGTCCATGTGGATGTAGATGAAGATGTCCATGTGGATTTAGATGTGATTGTAGATGAAGATGTCCATGTGGATGTAGATGTGATTGTAGATGAAGATGTCCATGTGGAGGTAGATATGATTGTAGATGAAGATGTCCATGTGAATGTAGATGTGATTGTAGATGAAGATGTCCATGTGGATGTAGATGTGATAGATGAAGATGTCCATGTGGATGTAGATGTGATTGTAGATGAAGATGTCCATGTGGATGTAGATGTGATTGTAGATGAAGATGTCCATGTGGATGTAGATGTGATTGTAGATGAGGATGTCCATGTGGAGGTAGATGAAGATGTCCATGTGGATGTAGATGTGATTGTAGATGAAGATGTCCATGTGGATGTAGATGTGATTGTAGATGAAGATGACTGGGATGATTTAGCGAATCCTGCTTTGAGCAGGGGGTTGGACCAGATGGCCCAGGAGGTCCCTTCCAACTCGACGATTCTATGATTCTATGATTCTATGATTCTATGTCCATGTGGAGGTAGATAAAGATGTCCATGTGGATGTAGATGTGATTGTAGATGAAGATGTCCATGTGGATGTAGATGTGATTGTAGATGAAGATGTCCATGTGGAGGTAGATATGATTGTAGATGAAGATGTCCATGTGAATGTAGATGTGATTGTAGATGAAGATGTCCATGTGGATGTAGATGTGATAGATGAAGATGTCCATGTGGATGTAGATTAAGATGTCCATGTGGATGTAGATGTGATTGTAGATGAATATGTCCATGTGGATGTAGATGTGATTGTAGATGAAGATGTCCATGTGGAGGTAAATATGATTGAAGATGAAGATGTCCATGTGGAGGTAGATATGATTGTAGATGAAGATGTCCATGTGAATGTAGATGTGATTGTAGATGAAGCTGTCCATGTGAATGTAGATGTGATTGTAGATGTGATTGTAGATGAAGATGTCCATGTGAATGTAGATGTGATTGTAGATGAAGATGTCCATATGGATGTAGATGTGATTGTAGAAGAAGATGTCCATGTGAATGTAGATGTGATTGTAGATGAAGATGTCCATGTGGATGTTGGTGGGATTGTAGACGAAGATGTCCATGTGGATGTTGGTGGGATTGTAGATGAAGATGTCCATGTGGAGGTAGATATGATTGTAGATGAAGATGTCCATGTGAATGTAGATGTGATTGTAGATGAAGATGTCCATGTGGATGTAGATGTGATAGATGAAGATGTCCATGTGGATGTAGATTAAGATGTCCATGTGGATGTAGATGTGATTGTAGATGAAGATGTCCATGTGGATGTAGATGTGATTGTAGATGAAGATGTCCATGTGGAGGTAAATATGATTGAAGATGAAGATGTCCATGTGGATGTAGATGTGATTGTAGATGAAGATGTCAATGAGAATGTAGATGTGACTGTAGATGAAGATGTCCATGTGGAGGTAGATATGATTGTAGATGAAGATGTCCATGTGAATGTAGATGTGATTGTAGATGAAGATGTCCATGTGGATGTAGATGTGATAGATGAAGATGTCCATGTGGATGTAGATTAAGATGTCCATGTGGATGTAGATGTGATTGTAGATGAAGATGTCCATGTGGATGTAGATGTGATTGTAGATGAAGATGTCCATGTGGAGGTAAATATGATTGAAGATGAAGATGTCCATGTGGATGTAGATGTGATTGTAGATGAAGATGTCAATGAGAATGTAGATGTGACTGTAGATGAAGATGTCCATGTGGAGGTAGATATGATTGTAGATGAAGATTTCCATATGAATGTATATGTGATTGTAGATGAAGATGTCCATGTGAATGTAGATGTGATTGTAGATGAAGATATCCATGTGGATGTAGATGTGATTGTAGATGAAGATGTCCATGTGAATGTAGATGTGATTGTAGATGAAGATGTCCATATGGATGTAGATGTGATTGTAGAAGAAGATGTCCATGTGGATGTAGATGTGATTGTAGATGAAGATGTCTATGTGAATGTAGATGTAATTGTAGATGAAGATGTCCATGTGGATGTAGATGTGATTGTAGATGAAGATGTCCATGTGGAGGTAGATGTGATTGTAGATGAAGATGTCCATGTGGATGTAGATGTGATTGTAGATGAAGATGTCCATGTGGATGTAGATGTGATTGTAGATGAAGATGTCCATGTGGATGTAGATGTGCTTGTAGATGAAGATGTCCATGTGGATGTCGATGAGATCGTAGTTGATAATGTTTAAGTAGCTTTACATGTGATTGTAGGTGAAGATGTCAATCCGGACATTGATAAGATTGTAGATAAAGATGTCAAATGTGGACGTAGCTATGAATGTAGATGAAAATGTCCATGTGGATGTCCATGTGAAAGTAGTTGTGATCATAGATGAAGATGACCGTTTAGACATAGATGTATTTGTAGACAAACCTGTCCATGTGAATGTACTGTAGATGTGATTGTAGATGAAGATGTCCATGTGGATGTCCATGTGAATACAGATGACAATGTCTATATGCATGTAAATGTGATTGTAAATGAAGATGTCAATTGTGGACGTAGGTGTGATTGTAAAGAGAGATGTCCATGTCAACGTACATGGGATTGTAGATTAAGCTGTGAATGATGGCGTACATGTAATTGTAGATGAAGATATCCATTTTGATGTATATGAAATTTTACATGAAGATGTCAGTTTAGACTTAGATGTGATTGTAGTGGAAGATGCCCTTGTGGATGTAGATGGAGATATCCTTGTGGAGCTAGATGTGAATGTAGTGTGGGATTGACACTCGGGTGCATTGTGAGGCAACACAGGAAGCGTTTCCATTTACTGTAAATGTCCATGCTGATTTATTGGTACTTCTTAAACCAGCCACAAGCAAAGGAAAAACAAATGGCTTTTTTGTGCAGGAAAAACAAAATAAACAGTTCTTGACAAAGTCTCTTTAGAGCTAGTCCTGATCACACAGGCTGGATAGTATCTAGTATACCGGCTCAGTCTGGAGATAACACACAGGAGGCCTTCTTTCTCCATACACACAGATTATGTGCCAAATGAAAGACTCCATTTTAACATCTGAACGACACCCATAGATGAGGTATGTGGGCAGTCAGACCCGCCCATGTCTCAGGCTGTCCATAAAACCTGTCGCACATGCACCAAACTAGCCTCTTAGTACTTTGTGCACTAGGGAATTACTTTTGGTTTACATCACAGATGAAAACCACCTCTGTGATACATACCTCCCATCAACTATGTGTCCGGAGCCACCTTACATACCCTTACCAAACATACCCTCTGCCTAAAGCCATCTGTGGGTCTCGGCATCTTATACTACAAGACACAGGATTCTCGAGAGGGCATTGTCATTACCATGTAGCTTCCTGGCTTGTTCCACATTGAAGCTGAAATCCTGCAGGGCTAGAAGCCAGCTGGTAATTTGAGCATTTTTCTCCTTTTTCTCCCTCATGCACCTGAGTGGGACATAGTCTGATACTAATTAACATTTTCGCATGAACAGAGAGCACCATAATGCGGCTATCGCCCACTTCATGGCCAAGCATTCCTTTTCTACAATGTAATAAATATTTTCACTTTCCAACAGCTTCCTACTCAGGTGGAGAACGGTGCTCCTCGCCGTGTATCTCCTGAGAAAGGACTCCCAGCCACCCAAAGCCTATCAAAACTCGCAATAGCTGCCCAGCAAAAATTTTCAAGGTCCAAAATAATTCTGTCTGCCCTGCTTCCAAGGAAAGACATAAACCAACAGGTAACTCAGCAAATCAAGTCAGAGCTGTCCGCTGATATCGCCTTATCACCAAACATACAACTGGCAAGACACCCTGAAATAACGCTCCATCACCGATATGATGACAAGCACCTCAATAAATAAGGGGTCAGCCATCTAGCAAGAGAGCTAAAGGACATCGTTCTAAACAAACCTCCGAGACCACAAGCAAGACACCCACCAAACAATCCACCGTGATCTGCAGTGAGAGTCCACAGAGAGGACAGAAGTACTGGAGACCACAAGCCCCACAATGGCAGCACAAAATAACAGAGGGCAGCAACGTGGCAGAAATAAGGACATTGCTCAACACATTGTGCAGCAAACTCTTGGGACACCCCTAAAACATGCCACCTAAATCCACCACTCGAACTGTTAAGTCCTATGAAAATCTTTATACATTATAAGGTATATCGACTAAACATCCTTAGTTATCAACAGCTGGAACGTTAAAGGATTGAATGCTTCAGCTTTTGGGTCCAAGACAAACGACCCAGACTTCAAACAAAGACTAAAGAACTTGGACATCCAGATCCTCTTGGAGACATTGTCCTGAGCAGAGCAGGAATCCCTGGCACCTCTGGGATACTGGGAATTATATGTCTCCGCCAAGAAAAACAAGAACACCAAACAGGGCCGCTGCTCAGCGGGCATACTAATATGGTACAAGGATGAGATCAAAGAGCACATCAAAGCAATGAAAAGAGGAGCCAGACATATCTGGATAAAGATAAGCAGCTCCATCCTCACCTCTCAGCAGGACATCTACCTCTGTGCAGCTTACATCCCGCCATCAGAATCCTCATACTTTAAGCCAGACATCTACGAGGTCCTACAGAGGGAGGCAGCCCAATTCCACTACAAGGGTAAGGTTCTCCTCTGTGGAGACCTCGATGCCAGGACGGGTACAGAAAAGGACTATCTGTCACCAGACGGAAACACATACGTGTTGGGAGATGAGTCCTTCTACAGCGACTCAGTACAGACAGCAAGAAAAAGCTATGACAGAGTGGTGAAAAAAAGCTGCAGAACACTGCTGAACCTGTGCTAGGGCTGTATATACTGATTGGACGCATCAGGGGGGACTCATTAGGGAGATTTACACTAAACTCCCATGTGGGCAGTAGTGTGGTGGATTATGCTATAACAGAGATGGACCCAGCAAACATAAAAGCCTTCATAGTCACCCCCGAAACCCACTTGTCAGACCACAACCAGATACTGCTGTATATGAGATCCACAGACAAACCACCCACAGAAAAACCCCATCTGACCGGTCTCCACAACCTACCACCTTCCTAAACAGTTAGACACTGCATACATCAAAATGAGCTACAGAACCGAGATCCAAGAGCTACTTGTACATTTTAACACAAGTAGCTACACATCAAACAGCAAGGGGCCAACCTGGCAGTGAATGATTTTAACAAGATCCTATTTACCATGGCAGAAATAGGAGGCCTCAAAAAGACCAACCCCAAGAGACCTACAAATAAACAATGCCAAAAATGGTTTGACAAAGAATGCAAGGCACTACGCAACTCCCTAAGAATGGCCTCAAACCAAAAACACAGAGACCCCAACAACAGGGACCCATGACACCCTACAGAGGCAATACAAATGCATCCTCAAGGAGAAAAAAACAGGCACATCTCCCAGAAACTATGGCAGCTTGAAGACTCCCTCCAGGACAACTCATTCTGGGAGACCTGGAGTCATATCGGCACAAAGCCCAAGGAGAACACCCTCCACATCCACAATGGCAACATCTGGCACAACTACTTCATGAGCCTTTACAGGAACATACCAGAAGAAGACCTAACCCCAGAACATCAACAACTAACCAATAAACTGAGGGACATGGAGGAAACAGTCAAGGACTTCCAAAACCCTCTGGACACACCAGTCAGTGTGCTGGAAATAATGGATAGAATCAGACTGATGAAATGCAAGAAGGCTAGGGTGCAGTGACGGCATCCTGCCAGAAATGATCAAATACAGCTCCCCAGAAATAAAGGCAGCACTGGCTAAACTTTTCACACAAGTCCTAAGCATCGGCTACTTCCTGCAATGCTGGAATCACGGTCTCATTACGCCTGTCTACAAGAATGGAGACCGATACAATTCAGCGAACTACAGAGTGGTCTGTGTCAACAGCTTTCTGGGAAAACTGTTTAACAGCATCATTAATAAAAGGATCATCACCTTCCTCACCCAGCGCGACATACTCAGCAGAAGCCAAGCTGGGTTCATGCCAAACCACCGCAGATCACATCTACACCCTGCACAGCCTCATCAAGACCCACGTCCGCAGTAAAAAACGGGAAAATATTTGCATGCTTCGTGGACTTCAAGAAGGCCTTTGACTCAGTGTGGCACCCAGATGACCTCCTGCTACTCTACCCAACCAAGAGAGGCCTCCAAGATAGCCTGGCAGTGCTGGAAACATTCAGCACCACCTGGGCGCTGCCCATCAACCAAAAGAAGATCAAAGTCATGGTGTTTCAGAAGAAGAACCAGAATAAAACCTCCACTCACTCCCTCACATTAAATGGTTCCACACTGGAGAAGACCAACAGCTATACCTACCTCAGTATGAAGCCAAGTCAAAACGGAAGACTCAAGCAAACAGCAGAAGCCATGAAAGGAAAAACGTGCAGAACCTTCTATGCCATCAGAAGACAACTGTACCACCTCAAACCACCTGTGAGAATTTGGCTTAAGTTATTCAATAGCATCTAGCATCATCACTCCTATACTGCTGTATGCGTATGTCCAAACACACGGTAATCTCCATCGATCTCAGAACATGTTACAGGTAGTGGATACCCCAGTGGATGGTAAAAAATCCAACGCGTTTCAACTCAAAAGAGTCTTAATCATGGATTAAGTCCTTGACTGTTTCCTCCATGTATCATGTTCTTTTAACGAAAAGAAATAAGGAAGATTTTTTATAACTACCTTCCTGCCTGAGATCGCTGGAGATTACTGTGTGTTTGGACTTGTATCTGCCAGGCCAGGGCGGCTCCGTGCGACGGTGTGGTTCCTGCTATCCAGTGGACGCTAAGCTGAAACATTTATTTTTATACTGCTGTATGGTAGTAAGGTTTGGGGCCCAGCGACTTACCCAGACCACGCAAAGCCCATTGGAAGTCTTCCACCTGGAATTCTGCAAATATCTCCTCCAAGTACATCGCAGCACCTCACACATAGCCTGATTCCCCTTATGGTTAACTATAAACAAGAGGGCGCTATCACACCAGGCGCACATACAGAGCAGCAACCCCAGCTCCGACCATCATAAAGCCTTACTGAGCTAAAGCCCAGAGCAAGCCATGAACCCCAGCAGCCAGTCCTGCCAAAGTCAACAACACACCGTGACAAAAGCCGAAATAAAGAAGATCTCAGAGAGCTGCAAGATGCAATATATACACACACGTGATCAAAATTGTTGGTACAAATTCAAATAGGCTTTATTGGCAGGACCAAAATACAATTAGTGTTGCCAAAGCAAGAAAAGAAGTGTGGCAGGGGAGTGGATTAGGGTAGTGGGGATGGGGTGTTGGGGGCAAAATTTAAACCCCTCGTTTAATGACAGAAAAACCCACAATAGTCACAGAAATATTTGGATCTGACAAAAGTAATAATAAATCAAAAATCTATGAAAATGAACAATTGAAAGTCAGACATTGCTTTTCAACCATGCTTCCACATAATTTTTAAAAAAATAAATCTCATGAAATAGGCCTGTCCAGTATTGGGCGCCACATTTTAAAAAAGACATCAACAAACTGGAGCAAGTTCAGAAAAGAGCTACCAGAATGGTGAACGGTCTGCAAACCCTGTCTTATGAGGAAAGGTTGCAGGATTTGGGAATGTTTAGCTTGCAAAAAAGACTAAGAGGAGACTTAATAGCTGTCTACAAATATCTAAAGGGCTGTCACATTGTAGAAGGATCAACTTTATTCTCATTTGCACAAGCAAAGACTAGAAGCAATGGGATGAAACTGAATGGGAGGAGACAGATTAGATATTAGAAAAAACTTTTTGACAGCGTGATCAATGAGTGGACCAGGCTGCCACGAGAGGTGGTGGGTTCTCCTTCAATAGAAGTTTTCAAACAGAGGCTAGATGACATCTGTCTGGGATGATTTAGCAAATCCTGCTTTGAGCAGGGGGTTAGACCAGATGGCCCAGGAGGTCCCTTCCAACTCTACAATTCTATGATTCTATGAAATGATGGGTCCCCTGAAAATAATGTGACAAAATGGAAAAGGTTAAATCATGGTGTGTCCACTAATTAGCATCACAGATGTCTACAATCTTGGAATCAGTGAGTGTGCCTGTATCTAGGGCTACAGATACTCACTGTGCTTGTTGGTGACATGGTGTGTATCACACTCAACATGGACCAGAGGAAGCGAAGGAAAGAGTTGTCTCAGGAGATTAGAAAGAAAATTATAGACAAACATATTAAAGGTAAAAGTTCTAAGACCATCTCCAAGCAGCTCGATGTTCCTGTAACTACAGTTACACATATTATTCAGAAATGTAAGCTCCATGGGACTGTATCCAACCTTCCTGGACGCGGCCACAGGAGGAAAATTGATTACAAATCAAAGAGACGGATCATACGAATGGTAACAAAAGAACCCAGAAAAACTTCTAAACAAATTAAAGGTGAGCTTCAAGCTCAAGGAGCATCAGTGTCAGATCGCACCATCGTCTAAACTTCTAAACAAATTAAAGGTGAGCTTCAAGCTCAAGGAGCATCAGTGTCAGATCGCACAGATCGTCGTTGTATGAGCCAAAGTGGACTTCATGTGAGACGACAAAGGAGGACACCATTGTTGAAAAAAAAATCATAAAAAAGCCAGACTGGAATTTGCCAAACTACATGTTGACAAGCCACAAAACTTCTGGGAGAATGTCCTATGGACAGATGAGACAAAAATTGAACTTTTTGGCAAGGGACCTCAGCTCTATGTTCACAGACGGAAAAATGAAGCATATCAAGAAAAGAACACTGTCCCTACTGTGAAACATGGAGGAGGCTCTGTTATGTTCTGGGGCTGCTTTGCTGCATCTGGCACAGGGTGTCTAGAATCTGTGCAGGGTACAATGAAATCTCAAGACTATCAAGGAATTCTAGAGAGAAATGCCCAGTGTCAGAAAGCTTGGTCTCAGTCGTGGGTCATGAATCTTGCAACAGGATAATGACCCAAAACACACAGCTAAAAACACCCAAGAATGGCAAAGAGGAAAACATTGGACTATTCTTAAGTGGCCTTCTATGAGCCCTGACCTAAATCCTGTTGAGCATCTTTGGAAAGATCTGAAACATGGAAAAGGCAACCTTCACACACGAGACAACTGGAGCAGTTTGCTCTTAAGCTTAAGAAGTGGGCCAAAATACCTGTCGAGAGGTGCCGAAGTCTCATTGACAGTTACAGGAATCGTTTGAGTGCAGTGATTGCCTCAAAAGGTTGTGCAACAAAATATTAAGGTAAGGGAACCATTATTTTCTGTCCAGGCCTTTTTAATGAGTTTTAGTTTAAAAAAAATTCTGTGGAAGCATGGTTGAAAAGCAATGTCTGACTTTCATTTGTTCATTTTCATAGATTTTTTATTTATTTTTACTTTTGTCAATTTCTGTCACCATTTGTGGGTGTTTCTGTCATTAAACGAGGGGTACCAACAATTTTGACCACGTGTGTAGAGGGTTGGCAGAGTGAATTAGAGAACTACCAGAAACTCACTAACTACCGGTCACTGCAGAGGGACTATACTCTGGGCCCATATCTGGAGAGGTTACAGCACCTCAAAGACAGGCAGACCCTGAGTCTATACAGACTGAGTGCCCACAGTCTAGAGGTGGAAACAGGATGACATACAAGCCACGAGAGAACAGACTGTGCCAGCACTGCCAGCATGGGACACTGGAGGACGAGGCGGACTTCCTGCTTCACTGCAACCAATACTCAGCAGTGAGGGCCTCCCACTTCCAGAGACTTTCCCTTCACAACCCGGACTTCCCATCCATGGATGAGGAGAGGAAACTCTGCATCCTACTGGGGGAAGAGGAATCAACAGTGGAGATTGACGCCCAAAACGTCAACATATGTCATAAGCTGAGAGGAACTTAAACCCCCAAATGGACTATTATTGTGACGAGGTCAGCTTACGCTGAGTCGACTTTTTCTTTAGAGTGGACCCTCTGGGTTGTGGCACCCACCCACCTAGGGCGAGCTGACCTTGTGAGGAACCACCCCCTATACAGGGAGTGTCAGGGGCAAGACCAAGGGGGTGAGCCACCACGACTGCTGGCACCAGACGGCTGGCTCAGGTAGACACTAGGTACGAGTGTCTGACGACAAGGACATGCAGGAAGCAAAACAAGACAAGACGTAAGTTCAAGGTATCTTCATTAAGACAACTTCAGGATAACATTCAGTGCAAAAACGTGATAACAAGCAAACACGGCAAGGTGCATGCGTGGGCACGCCAAGGTCCATAGCATGGTACGTGCCAGGTGGCACGCCTGGGTACAGGCAAAGGCACAATGGCATCAGACTCCGGACAGCTGGCAACGATCGACATGATCAGGGCATCAGGCTGCGGACATCAGCTTCGAACATCAGGCCGCAGTCATCAGGCTAGCGATCGGCGGGTTCCGGGCATCCGGCAGGCAAACCAGGGTTCAGGCAAGGAGGCACGACAGATCTCCAGACATGGTGCGTGTTAGGGAACACGCCGAGGTCCAAGGCAAGATTCCAGGCAGGGTGCGTGCTATTGCACACCAGGGTCCAGGCCAAGGTGAAGGCAAGGTGCGTGTGTAGGGGACACGCTAGGGTTCAAACTTCAACATACAAGACGGTGCATGTGTAGAGACACGCCAAGGCACAAGGTACAAGGCAGAGTCCTGCGCGTGCCAAGGGGTACGCCAGGGTCAGGTTCAAGGCAGAGTCCTGCGCGTGCAGAGGGACACGCCAGGGTCAGGTTCAAGGCAGAGTCCTGCGCGTGCAGAGGAGCACCCCAGGGTCAGGGTACAAGGCAGAGTCCTGCGCGTGCAGAGGGCACGCCAGGGTCAAGGTTCAAGGCAGAGTCCTGCGCGTGCAGAAGACACGCCAGGGTCAAAGGCAGAGTCCTGCGTGTGCAGAGGGCACGCCAGGGTCAGGGTTCAAGGCAGAGTCCTG
Source organism: Dendrobates tinctorius (assembly GCF_039654945.1). Classification (NCBI taxonomy): domain Eukaryota; kingdom Metazoa; phylum Chordata; class Amphibia; order Anura; family Dendrobatidae; genus Dendrobates; species Dendrobates tinctorius. The sequence continues at coordinate 359,880 of NW_027361670.1, forward strand.
CGCGTGCAGAGAGGCACGCTAGGGACAGAGTACATGCTAGGACCTATGCGTGCGAGAGGGCATGACAGGGTACATGGCAAGACCTGCGTGTACTTTTACAGAAGCACGGGGAGGTATGCCACGGGGCAGGCGAGGGCCTGCGCGTGCTAAGAGGAGCACGCAAAGCACAGTGCAGAGACAGCGTGAGTGCAAGGAAGCACAGAGAGCACGGCTGGGGCACTGGCTAGCTGGACGGGCTGAAGCACAAACAGGTGGGTAAGACTCCAGCGAACCCGACTGAGGCATAGCAGGCGACACAGCTGTCACTGGCTGATGAGCACGGCTGAGGCACAAGCAGGCGGGCACGGCTGAAGCACAAGCAGGAGGCTAGGAAGGCCAGGCGCATGCAAAGGGCACACGGAGAAACAAGGCAAACAAACAAGGCAAAGCTAGGCAGGGTACGGAACAAAGAGCGGAACGTAGGCAGAAACACAGAGCCAGGTCAGAGCAAGAACAGAGCTAGCAGCGGAGCGTAGGCCGAAGCCCAGAGCCGGGAGAACCTTGAGACTAGCCATGAAATGTGCTAGAGAGCACAATAGGACAGAGTCTAGCAGCGGAGCGTAGGCCGAAGCCCAGAGCCAGGTCAAGGCAGAAACTTGAGACTAGACATGGAATGTGCAAGAGAGCACTATAAGACAGAGTACAGAGAACGTGGAAGTACTACAAGGCTCAGAATAGCAAAGACCAGACATGGCGAAACAGGCAAAGGCAAAGAACAGCGGAAGTACTACAAGGCAAAGACAAACATGGCACGAGAGACAACACAAGACATGGCACGAGACAGGAGGCAGAGTACAAGCACAGAGCGTGTGCATAGACGCACGACAGGGCAGAGTGCAGGTGCACAGAATACAGGGAGCGACCGAGCAGACCAAGCAGCCATGTAGGGACGCAACACGATACTCAGGCCCCGACCATAGGAAGGGGTGGTCTGATATAGCACCATAGCACCTGCACTTCCGGGTGAGGATCAGGGAAGGACTTCCGGTTCAGATCATCCAGGATCATAGAGAGCGTTGCTAGATCAGACTGGGCTGAACCATAGAGAAGGTCACATGATCAGGGGTTCCAGGAATACATAGAGGATTGCAGAATCAGACTGTGCTGGAACATGGGAAAGGTCACATGATCAGGGTTCCAGGAATACATAGAGGATTGCAGAATCAGACAGTGCTGGGACATGGGAAAGGTCACATGATCAGGGGTTCCAGGAATACAGGATTGCAGAATCAGAGCAGAGATGGAAGGTTACCTAGCAATGGCGTGCAGCCGTGAGGTAAGGCACACGTGCACACTGCTCCAGGCATCTTGCAGCATGGGACATAACAAGCATGAGATTTCAGTGCACGTGCACACCGCTCCAGGAGTCATGCGGCATAACAGACATGGCGGGCATGACAGGAATAACTGACATGACAGGCATAACGGACATGGCGGGCATGACAATTATTTCCCAAATTGTGCCCCCAACACCCCATTCCCATAATCCCCAATCCCCTCCCCTGTCACATTTATGTTCCTTGCTTTTGCAACACTAAATGTATTTTAGTTCTGCCAATAAAGCCTATTTGCGTTTGAGTTGACTTCTGAGGTTTCTGTCTGGAGTAAAAATTCCTTCTTGAAGTCGGGGGTGCGACCAGGACAGGTTGATTACACAGAGTCACTTTCAGCTCTTGAAAGGACTTTTCCGCCTCAGCAGTCCATTAGGCCATAGCTGATTTCGTCCCCTTAAAGAGGTCAGAAAGGGTTGCGGCCATCATTGCAAAGTTTGGAATGAATCTCCTGTAGTATCCTACGATTCCCAGAAAGGCTCTAACTTGCTTCTTTGAGAGTGATCTTGGCCTGTTTTGGATTGCATCCACTTTACTGATCTGGGGTTTGATCTTGCCTCTACCTACTACATATCCTTGTTATTTCGCCTCTTCTTTCACCATGGTAAAACTTTTTGAGATTTATCAAAAACCCTGTCTTCTTAAGAGCATCAAACACCACCTGGACCTTTTGCAGATGACTTCTCTAATCCAGGCTGAAAATATCATCCAGGTATACCTTGGCAAAATTTTCATTTGGTGTGAGGATCCGGTCCATGGCCCTCTGGAAGGTGGCCGGGGCTCCCTGCAGTCTAAACGGCATCCGGACATATTGGAAGCATCTGTTGTGACATGGGGATTTTCCAATATCCCTTTGTTAAATCCAAGGTGGCTATGTACCTTGCCATCCCAAGTCTCTCGATCACAGCTCATCAACACGCGGCATCGGTTATGTGTCAACTTGGAGACTTCATTCAGCTTTGTATAATAATTACAGAATTTCCACTCTCCATCAGGTCTTGGAACCAGGACAATCGGGCTAGAAAATCCGCTCTTGGATTCCTCAGTGACTCAGAGTTTCAACATCCGACTTACTTCATTGGAGTTGTAGAAAAAAACTTATCACTCAGAGAGAAAAGTGGCAAAAACTAAATGTTCCATTTATTGCATCCAGAATTAGCGTTAAACATTTTCGGTCCACATCCGGACCTTCATCAGAACTGGTATGAGAAGACTGTGTTTTATGTCTTGTTATGGATCTCCTGTTTTCTACAAAAAGTCCAGGGAGAAATCCAAGTAGCCTTGTATGCCTGGTGAGCGCTCACCCTCTGTGACCACGTTCGCCTGCTCCCACGCGCTGCCTCACGCTAGCTCCACTACTATTGCGAATCCTTTAACTTCTGGCTTGACCAGAAAACATGGAGTTTCAACAGGTTCTCTGTCTTGCCACGGCTTGATGAGATTCACGTGGTAGACCTGGTGCGGCTTACTTTTTCCTGGTTGATCTTTCAGTTCACTTCACCAAGCTTTTCCTTCATAAGGCCCTTGGCTGAGAGCTTACTCTCCGCGGTGGGAATTAATACGAGGACTCGGTCCCTGGAGCTGAACTGCCTCACCCGGGATGGCTGTATAGACCCTAGCTTGAGCTTCTTGTGCCTAGAGGATATGTCCTTTTACGGTCAGCATCACTTTTGCTATCCTCTCCGGCATCTGAGTGACGTGCTCGATGATGCTCCGGTGGGGCATAATTTCGGCTTCCAAGGTTTCCTTTGCTATATCATCGAGACAACGCGGATATCGGCCATACAGAAGTTTGAACGGATGAGGATGTCCACGTGAACGAAGATGTTAATGTAGATGAACTTGTCCATATTTATGTAGATGTGATTGTGGATGAAGATGTCAATTAAGGATGTAGATGTGAATGTAAATGTCCAAGGGGACATAGGTGTGACTGTAGAAAGAGTTGTTCGTGTCAGTTTGGACATAGATGTGATTGTAGATGAAGATGTCAATGTGGATATAGATGAAGATATCCTTGTGGACCTGGATATGAATGTAGATGAAGATATCTATGTGTATCTAGATGTAAATGTAGATGAAGATAGGATATGGACGTAGATATGATTGTAGATGAAGATGTCCATCTAAACGCAGATGTGATTCTAGATGAATATGTCGATGTGGACGTAGATGTGTTTGTAGATGAAGATGTCCATGTGCACATAGATGTGGTTGTATATAAAGATGTCAATGGTAACATAGATGTGATTGCAGAGGAAGCTATTAATGTGGATGTAGATGTGATTGTATATGAAGATGTCAATGTGGTTGTACATGTGATTATAAATGAAGAAGTCCATGTGGACGTAGATGTGATTGTGAATGAAAATTTCAGTTGTGGAAGGAGATTTAATTGTAGATGAATAAGTACATGTGCACGTAGAATCATAGAATCATAGAATCATAGAATGTAGATATGGTTGTAGATGAAGATGTGATTGTAGATGAAGATGTCCATGTAGACCGACATGTGAATGTAGATAAAGGTGTCCATGTGGACCTTGAGATGACTGTACCTGAATATGTCCACATGCACATAAATGTAGATGTGAATGTAGATGAAGGGGTCGGTGCTTGTGAACAAAGATGTGTTTGTAGTTGAAGATGTCCATGTGGACAAAGATGAAGATGTCTTTGTAGACTTAGATGTAAATGTGGATGAAGATGTAGATGTGAATATAGATAAAGGTGTCCATGTGGACATAAATGTGATAATATACGTATATTTCCCCCCCCATAATTTTGGGGGAAAATTGGGGTGCATCTTATACTGCGGATATACCTTCCCGGCCGCAGGGTAGCAGGGTCCCTGGGTCGCTGCTGAACAAGAAAGAGGGATGCGTTGCTGCAGGCCACAGGCTGGGATGAGGGGGTGTTCGGATGTGTGGCGCGCCGCTGCGGGCGTCCGGTGCTGCGGGAGCTTTGCTGACATTTTGTGAAAGGCCAGAGCCCCTGCAGTTCCATGGTTTCCTATGCGGTGGACTCTGGGGAAAAAGGCTGCCGGGGGGTGCATGCGCAGATGGAGATCTCGGCACCAAGATCTCGGGAGATGAGTTCTCAGCACTGGACACACGCAGCGGTGTGGCGCACATCCGAACACCCCCTCATCCCAGCCTGCAGCAAGGCGCCACTCTTGCCTCCTCCAGCAGCGACCCTGGGACCCCGCTTCACCGCAGCTACCACCCCTGGTAAGCAATAAGACGCATGGATTATATGAAGCACCATCATTTTATTAAAAAAAAAGTTTTTTTCCTAGTTTTCTCCTCAAAATTTGGCATGCATCTTATAATCCGTAAAATACGGTATGTCACTTTGGATATAGATGAAGATGATCTACTAACACTAGATCTTCTGTGATCTACTGGCAGCTAAATGTAATGGTCACTACTAGTGATGAGCGAGTATACTCGTTGCTCGGGTTTTCCGAGCATGCTCAGGTGTCCTCCGAGTATTTTGGCATGCTCGGAGATTTAGTTTTCCTTGCCTCAGCTGCATGATTTGTGACTATTAGACAGCCTGAATACATATGAGGAATGCCTGTTTGTTAGGAAATTCCCACATGTGTTCAGCCTGTCTAGCAGCCGCAAATCACTATGCTCCACTCCATCGGCCTCAAGGACACCGTTCTCTCCTGGTTCTCCTCCTATCTCTCTGACCGCTCCTTTACTGTATCTTTTGCCGATTCCTCCTCCTCTCATCTTGCCATTACTGATGGGGTTCCTCAAGGATCGGTTCTAGGCCCCCTCCTCTTCTCCTTGTACACTGCCCCTATTGGTCAAACAATCAGTAGATTTGGTTTCCAGTACCATCTCTATGCTGATGACACCCAATTATACGCTTCTCCTGACATCACGCCTGCCTTTCTAGAAAACACCGGCAATTGTCTAAACGCTGTGTCTAACATCATGTCCTCACTAAATCTGAAACTGAACCTGTCAAAGACTAAACTCCTTGTGTTTCCTCCTTCTACTAATACCCGACATTGCCATTTCTGTGTGTGGTTCCACCATTACTCCCCAGCAACATGCCCGTTGTCTTGGGGTCATACTTGATTCCGAGCTTTCCTTTGCCCCCCACATTCGATCACTGGCTCGCTCTTGTTATCTGCACCTCAAAAACATTTCTAGAATTCGACTCTTTCTTACTTTTGACTGTGCAAAAACTCTTACTGTTTCATCTCGTCTCGACTATTGTAACTCTCTTCTAATCGGTCTCCCTCTTACCAAACTCTCACCCCTCCTATCCATCCTGAATGCTGCAGCCACGATCATATTCCTCACCAGCCGTTAAACCGATGCCTCTACCCTGTGCCAGTCATTACATTGGTTACCCATCCACTCCAGAATCCAGTACAAACTTATTACCCTCACCCACAAAGCCCTCCATGGCTCAGCACCACCCTACATCTCCTCCCTCATCTCAGCCTACCACCCTACCCGTGCCCTCCGTTCTGCTGATGACCTGAGGTTAGCATCCTCAATAACCGGGACCTCCCACTCCCGTCTCCAAGACTATACACGTGCTGCGCAAGTTCTTTGGAATGCACTACCTAGGTTAATACAGTTAATCCCCAATCCCCACAATTTTAAGCGTGCCCTAAAAGCGCATTTATTCAGACTGGCCTACCGCCTCAACACATTAAACTAAATATCCCTGTGGCACAGTCAAGGGTTTTACCATAACCAGGTTCCCCGCATCATGTTCCCACATGCGTTATGCATCTATTAGCCCTCCTTGTCTGTACTGTTACATACTTAGGCTGATAATCAGTTTATGCAGCAACAAGAACACCTGATTTTTACACTATGGCTGGTCCAAACAATAAAAGCAATTGTTACCATCCACCTTTCGTGTCTCCCCTTTTTACTCATAGATTGTAAGCTTGTGACTAACCACTAACCGGACCCTCACCGCTCCTGATTATGGTGATCGGGGCCCTCACTGCTCCTGTATCTGGTGATCGGGGCCCTCACTGCTCCTGTATCTGGTGATCGGAGCCCTCACTGCTCCTGTATTGGGGCCTTCGCCGCTCCTGTATCTGGTGATCGGGGCCCTCACTCCTCCTGTATCTGGTGATCGGGGCCATCACTCCTCCTGTATCTGGTGATCGAGGCCCTCTCTGCTCCTGTATCTGGTGATCGGGGCCCTCACTCCTCCTGTATCTGGTGATCGGGGCCATCACTGCTCCTGTATCTGGTGATCGGGGCCCTCGCTGCTCCTGTATCTGATGATCGGGGCCCTCACTCCTCCTGTATCTGATGATCGGGGCCCTCACTCCTCCTGTATCTGGTGATCGGGGCCCTCACTCCTCCTGTATCTGGTGATCGGGGCCTTCACTCCTCCTGTATCTGGTGATCGGGGCCCTCACTCCTCCTGTATCTGGTGATCGGGGCCCTCACTCCTCTTGTATCTGGTGATCAGGGCCCTCGCTGCTCCTGTATCTGGTGATCGGGGCCCTCGCTGCTCCTGTATCTGGTGATCGGAGCCCTCGCTGCTCCTGTATCTGGTGATCGGGGCCCTCGCTCCTCCTGTATCTGGTGATCGGGGCCCTCGCTCCTCCTGTATCTGATGATCGGGGCCCTCACTCCTCCTGTATCTGGTGATCGGGGCCCTCACTCCTCCTGTATCTGGTGATCGGGGCCCTCACTCCTCCTGTATCTGGTGATCGGGGCCCTCGCTCCTCCTGTATCTGGTGATCGGGGCCTTCGCTGCTCCTGTATCTGGTGATCGAGACTCTCTCTCCTCCTGTATCTGGTGATCGAGGCCCTCACTCCTCCTGTATCTGATGATCGGGGCCCTCACTCCTCCTGTATCTGGTGATCGGAGCCCTCGCTGCTCCTGTATCTGGTGATCGGGGCCCTAACTTCTCCTGTACTGGTGATCAGGGCCCTCACTCCTCCTGTATCTGGTGATCGGGGCCCTCGCTGCTCCTGTATCTGGTGATCGGGGCCCTCACTGCTCCTGTATCTGGTGATCGGGGCCCTCACTGCTCCTGTATCTGGTGTTCGGGACCCTCACTGCTCCTGTATCTGGTGATCGGGCCCCTCGCTGGTCCTGTATCTGTTGATCTGGGCCCTCACTGCTCCTGTATCTGGTGATCTGGGCCCTCACTTCTCATGTATCTGGTGATCGGGGCCCTCACTGCTCCTGTATCTGGTGATCGGGGCCCGCACTGCTCCTGTATCTGGTGATTTGTGTGATTATTGTTATGCTGTAAGGTCTATCGTCTGTACAAGTCCCCTCTATAATGTAAAGTTCTGCGGAATATGTTGGCTGTATAGAAATAAAATTATTATTATTATAATGTGCACCTAGATGTGAATGTAGATAAAGAGGATCATGTGGACATAGATATGATTGTAGATGAGGATGTCAAACGTGGATGTGTTATGTGTTACGTGTTACGGAACCACTCAGCACCCAGAATATGTTGTGCAGTTATAAGTATGTATAATAGGTTCCATGGGAGATGCATGTCCCTAATGTATCAGCCCACAGGCTGCGCCCAGCCGCCCCCCTCCCCCACCTTTGTAATTCCCACAGTAAACATCGGCAGGCTCCGGCCACCTGCGGCTTTTGTAATGCATGTCTGGCCTGCCGCTTTTCTATTGGCCTGCCCTCTGTATCTGTGTGATATATTCTGTGTCCTGTGAGTAAAGTGTTGTCAGACTGGAAATACGTGGAGAACCAGTGATCTTTTATATGCGCCCATGTAACCAAGGAATTCCAGCCAGCGTCCTTCACTCAGACTCCAGCCAAAGCAGAGTGGACCTCCGGAAACACGGGGTGGTACTGAAAGAGGTACCCGAGATAGGAAGACCCCGTTACACGTGTGGCAGCCAGCGGGATATGATACCCCTTCTACAGGAGGAAAGGAATGAATGGAAAATAACTACCAGAAGTTAAAGATGACTACATTAAAAGATCTGGTGGAAGCCCGAGGGTTGATCGCCAGCAACAAAACAAAAGCGGATTTGATAGCAGGCATCATGGAACACGACAGTGCAGCGCCCCCCAATGTGAACGTGGAGGAGACTGAATTCCAGAGGGAGGTAAAGAACAGACTGGCGTTCTATGGCCCGAACCCTGCAGTAGAGATCATACGAGAGGTGATGGCTGATGTGCGTACTGATCTGAAGGAAAAGATGGCCGAGGATAGAGCTAGCCAAGATGGAGATGGCAGAGCGGACCAAAGTGGAGCTGGCCAAGATGGAGATGGCAGAGCGGAGAGAGGAGAGTCAGCGAGCAGGGGGAGCTCTGGCCTCCGCCCAGGTACCTTCAACAGTAAGCCACAAAAAGATCCAGTATAATGCCTTCCGACAGTTGGGGGAGGCAGAGGAAGACATTGATGGCTTTCTGCAGGACTTTGAGCGGCAGTGTGCCCTTCATCAAGTGAAGCCGGAGGAACGGGTTCAGATTCTGGCCAGCAAGCTGACAGGCCGGGCAGCGGACACCTATCGCACGGTACCTGATGAGGACTGTATGGACTATGAGCGGATCAAAGGAGTGATCTTGGCCCGGTTTGCGCTGACACCAGAGGCATACCGCCAAAAATTCCATGGACTTATAAAACGCGTAACCGATACCCACGCTGAATGGGCCTGTAAATTACGGCGGTCACTGCTACAGTGGGTACAAGGGAGCCAAGCAACCACTAAGGAGGACGTCCTCCAGCTCTTCTTGTTAGAACGATTCTTTAATGGACTAACCCCCGAGACACAGGAATGGCTTCGGGACAGGCGGCCAACGACTCTGGAGGAAGCCGCTCGTCGGGCCGATGAACATCATGATGCAAGGAGGCCTCAGTTGTCCGGATCAAAGATGGTTACTAGGTGCCCGCCCATGGACCTGGAGGGCCCCAAACCACCGAAGATTGTAGGGGGACCAGCTAGAAACCCGGCCTACCACAGTCCCCCTGGGGCGCGATGCCACACCTGCCGTCAGCTGGGCCACCTGCAAAGACAATGTCCCAACCGGACTCAGCATACCCAGTGGCCAAAGGCGGGAACAGCTACCTTCAGCCGGGCTGCTGTACACTGCTACTAAGGCGAAGCTGACACGGCATTGGGGGCTACGACTAACCAAGGGGTGGAAGAGATGGAGGAAGTACTGCATGAGGTAGACCCCGTGCAGGCAGCCCTGGCAGATAATCGACAACAGCATCGACAGGTCGTGTGGGTTAATGGGAAACGTATGCAGGGACTAAGAGATTCTGGGGCAACTATGACCCTTGTGAAGCCTCATCTCGTCCGGGACCAAGAGAAGACGGACCGGACAGTGGCCGTCCGTGTAGCAGGGGGAGCTATACATCGACTACCCACTGCCAGGATTCACCTGAACTGGGGAGTCGGGGATGGCCTTGTTGAGGTCGGCTTGATGGAGGATTTGCCTGCAGACGTCTTGCTGGGAAACGACTTGGGGCCCATGTTGTCTGCATTCTCGGTTGCCCCTCTAGCTGAGACATATCCTGTGACCACCCGGAGGCAAGCTCGAGCTGCGGAGGCGGATTCACACTCAGAGGAGGCCCACGTAAGACATCCCAGCCCTACACGTATTCCCATAGCCAGACACATTTCTTGGGCCACCCCAGATGAATTTAACAGGGAGTTACTTAAGGATCCTTCATTGGAGGGATATCGTGGGAAGGCACAGGAGGGGAGAGGGGTACTGGAAGGGGAGCAGTTTGTATGGAAGCAGGGACTCCTCTACCGGATCACAGAGCAGCACCACACAGGGACGAGCTCCACTATAAAACGACAGCTGATAGTTCCCAAGAAGTATAGGCAGGAGTTACTGCGAATCTTTCATGACATACCCTTGGCCGGGCACTTCGACGTCAGTCGCACCAGGCATCATCTGACACAAAACTTCTTTTGGCCGGGGGTAACCTATGATGTTTGTCAGTACTGCCAGACCTGTGACAGTTGCCAGCGCATTGGCAAGAGGGGGATCGATGCAAGGCCAAATTACGCCCCCTCCCCATTGTGGAGGAACCATTTAGCCGAGTAGCGGTCGATCTGATAGGGCCGTTAGCCAAACCCAGTCCGTCAGGGAAAAGGTATATATTGACAGTGGTAGATTATGCCACACGGTATCCAGAGGCGGTTGCGTTACCTAACATACTGGCAGAGACGGTGGCGGCCGCCCTGCTTCAGGTATTCTCACGGGTTGGATTTCCCCGGGAGATTATCTCGGACAAGGGTACCCAGTTTACAGCAGAGGTGACCAACCAACTGTGGAAGCTGTGTGGCGTAAAGTCCATTAGAAGCGCCCCGTACCACCCGCAAACCAATGGGTTGTGTGAACGCTTTAACGGGACATTAAAACAGCTCATTGGGACTTTTACCAGGACCTACAGGGACTGGGAGAAATTCTCGCCACACCTCCTGTTTGCCTATCGGGAGGTGCCCCAAGAATCCACGGGGTTCTCCCTGTTCGAGCTGGTATACGGGAGACGGGTAAGGGGACCCCCAGACTTAGTGCTGGAACACTGGAAAGGGGAGGGCCTCATAGAAGGGATACCTATTGTACCCTATGTGCTGGAATTCTGGGACCGCCTACAGGAGCTGACCCAGGCTGTATGTGAGAACATGCAGGCGACCCAGCGGCGCCAGTGCGTATGGTACGATCGGAGGGCCAGAGAGCGCACCTTGGAAATAGGACAGAAGGTCCTGGTGTTAGAGCCCACTAAGCAGAACAAGTTCCAATCTGCATGGCAGGGGCCCTACAAGGTAGTGGGGAAAATAGCCGACACAACCTATAATGTCGCCGATTGTAACGACCCCAGGGTTATCCGCATGTTCCACGTGAATATGCTGAAGCCCTACCGGGAGCTCCCTGAAGAGGTAGTGGCCATCTGTGCACCTGAAGCAGAGGATTTAGCCGGACTTCCCTTGCCGGATGTCTTAGGGGAAAGGACTCAGTCTAAAACATGGGACCAGGTACACTTGGGTGAAGACCTAGGCCCCCGGGAGAGACAGCAGGCGGAGGAGTTGTTGAGGCAGCGACAGAGGATGGTTTGGAGAGACCAGGGTACACTCGCCTGGCGCAACACAAGGTTGAGACCCAGGATCAGACCCCCCTGCGACAAAACCCCTTCCGTGACCCTGAATCTGTATGAGAGGGTATGCGACAAGAGATTCAAGAGATGTTGCGTTTAGGGGTCATTGAAGAGTCAGATAGTCTACACAAAACCGTGTAGTTCCATCCTTCTTGGGCACTAACACTACGGGGGATACCCAGGTACTATCGTAAGCTCAATGAGAAAACAGTGACGTATGCATATCCCATGTCGCGTGTGGATGAGTTGTTAGACCGGCTGGCGGGGGCAGAGTATTTGACCACCATCGATCTATGCAAAGGCTACTGGCAGATTCCCCTTAGTCCTGACGCTATTCCCAAGTCGGCATTTGTCACCCCGTTCGGCTTATTCCAGTTTCGAGTTATGCCATTCGGGATGAAGAATGCCCCGGCAACCTTCCAGAGGCTTGCTGACCGGCTTCTGGATGGTCTCCAGGACTATGCTTGTGCCTACCTGGATGACATCGCCATCTACAGTGCGACATGGGAAGAGCATCTAAATCACCTAGAGACAGTATTGGACAGGATCCACCAGGCCGGAATCACCCTGAACCCAAACAAGTGTCACGTGGGCAAAGCAGAGGTTCAGTATTTAGGGCATTGGGTGGGAAGTGGGAAACAGCGACCAGAACCAGCCAAGATTGAGGCCATAGCCAAATGGTCCACCCCACGCACTAAAACCCAGGTCATGGCGTTTCTAGGGATAGCGGGGTATTACAGGAAATTCATTCCCAATTACAGCAGCGTAGCCAAGCCCCTCACTGATCTGACCCGTAAGAACCTCCCCCGCCAGGTAACCTGGACCCCAGAGTTTGAGGAAGCCTTCCGCCAACTAAAGGACGCCCTCACCAATACCTCTGTATTGGCCGCACCCGATCCAACTAAACGTTTCCTTGTTTACACAGACGCTTCTATGTTTGGATTGGGGGCAGTGCTGAGCCAAGTCGGGCCGGACGGCCAAGAACTCCCAGTAGCTTACCTGAGTCGGAAACTACTACCCGTGAAGTAAGCTATGCGACCATCGAGAAGGAGTACCTGGCGGGTGTATGGGCACTCAGAAAGTTGCAACCATATTTGTATGGACGACAGTTTTCCCTCCTAATGGACCATAATCCCCTAGTCTGGCTCTAGTCTGGCTTAATCGGGTCTCCGGAGACAATGCCAGATTGCTGCGATGGAGTTTAGCCCTACAACCTCTGGACTTCACCATCCACTACAGACCCGGCAAACAAAACGGTAACGCCGATGGACTAAGTCGACAAACGGAACTTGTACCAACCCCATAAACTTCGGTCATCCCCAAACCGATCCGTTAAGGATCAGACTGTGTATGCCGATCGTGTCGCTGAAAAGGGGAGCCGTGTTACGAAACCACTCAGCACCCAGAATATGTTGTGCAGTTATACGTATGTATAATAGGTTCCATGGGAGATGCATGTCCCTAATGTATCAGCCCACAGGCTGCGCCCAGCCGCCCCCCTCCCCCACCTTTGTAATTCCCACAGTAAACATCTGCAGGCTACGGCCAGCTGCAGCTTTTGTAATGCATGTCTGGCCTGCCACTTTTCTATTGGCCTGCTCTCTGTATCTGTGTGATATATTCTGTGTCCTGTGAGTAAAGTGTTGTCAGACTAGAAATACGTGGAGAAACAGTGATCGTTTATATGCTCCCATGTAACCAAGGAATTCCAGCCAGCGTCCTTCATTCAGACTCCAGCCAAAGCAGAGTGGACCTCCGGAAACACGGGTGGTACTGAAAGAGGTACCCAAGATAGGAAGACCCCGTTACAGGATGTACATGTGATCATCTATTACATACATGTGTTTGTACGTGAAATTGTCCATGTGGACGCAGATGTGATTGTAGATGAAGATGGCTTGTGGAGATAGTTGTGGTTGTAGATGAAGATGACTATGTGGACGCAGATGTGATTGTAGATGAAGATGGGTTGTGGAGATAGTTGTAGTTGTAAATGAAGATGTCCATGTGGACGCAGATGTGATTGTAGATGAGGATGGCTTGTGGAGATAGTTGTGGTTGTAGATGAAGATGTCCATGTGGACGTAGATGTGATTGTAGATGAAGATGGCTTGTGGAGATAGTTGTGGTTGTAGATGAAGATGTCCATGTGGACGCACATGTGATTGTAGATGAAGATGGCTTGTGGAGATAGTTGTGGTTGTAGATGAAGATGTCCATGTGGACGCACATGTGATTGTAGATGAAGATGGCTTGTGGAGATAGTTGTGGTTGTAGATGAGGATGTCCATGTGGACACAGATTTGATTGTAGATGAAGATGGCTTGTGGAGATAGTTGTGGTTGTAAATGAAGATGTCCATGTGGACGCAGATGTGATTGTAGATGAAGATGGCTTGTGGAGATAGTTGTGGTTGTAGATGAAGATGTCCATGTGGACGCAGATGTGATTGTAGATGAATATGGCTTGTGGAGATAGTTGTGGTTGTAGATGAAGATGTCCATGTGGATGCAGATGTGATTATAGATGAAGATGGCTTGTGGAGATAGTTGTGGTTGTAGATGAAGATGTCCATGTGGACGTAGATGTGATTGTAGATGAAGATGGCTTGTGAAGATAGTTGTGGTTGTACATGAAGATGTCCATGTGGATGCAGATGTGATTGTAGATGAAGATGGCTTGTGGAGATAGTTGTGGTTGTAGATAAAGATGTCCATGTGGACGCAGGTGTGATTGTAGATGAAGATGGCTTATGGAGATAGTTGTGGTTGTAGATGAAGATGTCCATGTGGACATAGATGTGATTGTCAGGATGTCAAACGTTGACGTAGATGTTATCGTAGATGAGTCTGTACGTGTGAAGAATGAAGATTTCAATATGGACATAAATATCGATGTATACATGGATGTCAATATAGGAGCTGATGTCAATGTTTATATAGGTCTGAATTTTGGACATGGAGTTTGGTGAATGTGCCCGGTAGATGTCAGTATACACATAGATGTCAGTGCCATAAAGATGTCGATGTAGGCGTAGATGTCAGTGACAATGTTGATGCTGATGTCAAAATCTACCTAGGTGTCAGTGTAGAAGAAAATATCAGTGTATGTATAGATGTAGGTGATATTGTGAACACCGATGGCTGTTCATACGTAGATGTCAAAGTAGATATATAATAATACATTTATTTTTATATAGCACCAACATATTTCTGCAGCACTCTACAATTAAGAGGGGATGTATACAGACAATAAATTCAATACAATGTAGGACAGTGTAAACAGTGACAATAGGAGCGAGGGTCCGGCTGCTTGTAATCTACAAGGAAATAGGGGGACACAGTAGGTGAAAAGTGCATTTTATTTCAGATCCAGCAATTGTAATAAATAGGGGTTTTCATATAAAGCTGCATAATCCAGTCATCAGCCGGGATCTGTATATGTACATGTATGATCCGGTCATCAGCCAGGATCTGTATATGTCGTGTATGATCCGGTCATCAGCCAGGATCTGTATATGTAGATGTATGATCCAGTCATCAGCCGGGATCTGTATATGTACATGTATGACCCGGTCATCAGCCGGGATCTGTATATGTACATGTATGATCCGGTCATCAGCCAGGATCTGTATATGTACGTGTACGTGTATGATCCGGTCATCAGCCAGGATCTGTATATGTAGATGTATGATCCGGTCATCAGCCAGGATCTGTATATGTACATGTATGACCCGGTCATCAGCCAGGATCTGTATATGTACATGTATGACCCGGTCATCAGCCGGGATCTGTATATGTACATGTATGATCCGGTCATCAGCCAGTATCTGTATATGTACATGTATGATCCGGTTATCAGCCAGGATCTGTATATGTACATGTATGATCCGGTCATCAGCCATTATCTGTATATGTGCATGTATGATCCGGTCATCAGCCAGTATCTGTATATGTCGTGTATGATCCGGTCATCAGCCAGGATCTGTATATGTAAGTGTATGATCCGCTCATCAGCCAGGATCTGTATATATACATGTATGATCCGGTCATCAGCCATTATCTGTATATGTACATGTATGATCCGGTCATCAGCCGGGATCTGTATATGTACATGTATGATCCGGTCATCAGCCAGGATCTGTATATGTACATGTATGATCCGGTCATCAGCCAGGATCTGTATATGTACATGTATGATCCGGTCATCATCCGGGATCTGTATATGTACATGTATGATCCGGTCATCAGCCAGGATCTGTATATGTACATGTATGATCCGGTCATCATCCAGTGTCTGTATATGTACATGTATGACCCGGTCATCAGCCAGGATCTGTATAATATTATTATTATTATTATTATATACAGATCCTGGCTGATGACCGGTCATACATGTACAGATACTTGCTTATGAATATGTACATGTACTGTATGATACTGTCACCCGCCAGTGTCTTTATGTGTACATTGTAGTGCAGCGGTGACCTCACTGCGCAATGATGAGGCAGTGACCCAAAGAAGTTCAAAGTAAGCATAGTTTTAATGTCCAAAACTTACAAACAAAACAAACGGTATCCTCTGGATTGCAGCCGGGAAACAAGACAGTCCCTATATGCATCCCTTTGCCGAGGGCGACTGTACCACCGTATTGCGCTGTGGGGTGTCAGGAGTTCGCTCTGACACAGGCTGAGCTTTTGCAGAGCCATCTGCTCTGCACCTTGCAAACTCCAATCTGACACACCCAACCTTCTGTTGCAGAGTTAGGGTTTTACCATCAACCTGTGGCCATAGGCCACGTGGAAAACCCAGCCGGGGAAGGAAACAGACCGTGCCACTACCTTCCTGTAGTCCGTTTAAAAAATAAAAGCCCATGCCGGGTTTCTTTAAATCTGCTTTGGGAAAATAGCTTGCCCAAGACCAACACTCACTTTTATTCTGCTTTGCAATCACAGCTATGCCTGTGACTGCAATGCACTCCTGTGGCCTCAATATGCATTTTTGCACATCCTGAGGGACTCATTGCAACCCTCACATATGACCCTGGTCACTGCCTCACATACCCCCCCCTTTGTTCAGACTTGTGGGGTTCAATATTTGTCACCATACAGGGGGCCTGTGACAAGGCATCCGCATTTCCTTGTAACTTCCCCGCCCAATGTTCCACGGTAAAATTACAATTTTGCAAAGATAGGAACCATCGGGTCACCCAAGCATTACTCTCCTTGGCATTTCTCATCCAGACCAAGGGCAAATGGTCTGTCATCGAGCGAAATGGTGTTCCGAGCAAATAATAGCGTAGGGACTCCAATGCCCACTTAATGGCCAAGCACTCCTTCTCCACTACACTATAATTTTTCTCAGCCGGGGTGAGTTTCCTACTTAGGTAGGTGACCTGATGCTCCTCTCCGTTCACCTCCTGCGACAGGACCATTCCTAGCCCACGTTAGAGGCATCTGTCTGCACAATGAAGCATTTCCGAAAGTTGGGGCTAATGAGGACCAGCTGTCTGCACCGCGCCACCTTCATGGATTGGTGCGCTTCTTCCGCCTGGGGGTTCCACCAAACTATGACCGTCTTCTTTCCCTTGAGGAGATAGGTAAGGGGTGTTGTTTTCATTGAAAAATTAGGTATCAACCTCTGATAATACCCAATGATTCAGAGAAACGCTCTCACCTGTTTGATGGTAACAGGTCGGAGCCATTTCTGAATGGCCTCAATTTTATTTATTTGGGGTTTGATAACCCCACGGCCGATCATGTAACCCAAGTACTGGGCTTCCTTGAGCCCTATCGCACATTTCTTTGGATTCAAGCTCGCGGATCTGAGCGAATCTACTACCGCTTGTACCTGGGACATGTGGGTATGCCACTCAGTACTAAAGATGACGATGTTACCTAAGTACGCTAACGTATAATTCTGATGGGATTCCAGTACTATGTCCTTCAACCTCTGGAACGTGGCAGAGTCCCCATGTAATCCAAAGGGCAAGACTACATATTGGTACAGACCCTCGGGCGTTATGAAGGCAGTCTTTTCTTTCGCAACTCTGTAAGAGGCACCTGCCAATAACCCTTGGGTAGATCGAGCGTGGCAATATACTGACCTAGGCGCTCGATCAGCTCATTCACCCAGTGCATTGGATAAAGGTCGAACTTCGACACCTCATTCAGTTTACGGAAGTCATTACAGAGCCGTAATGACCCGTCCGGCTTCGGGATTAGCACAATTGGGCTTGCCCAGTCACTCCGGGATTCCTCAATTACTCCTAGCTGGAGCATTTGCCTTACCTCACTTGCGATGGCTTGTCTCCGGGTCTCGGGCACCCGGTAGGGTTTCATTCGTACTTTTACATGAGGCTCGGTGACAATGTCATGTTGGATGACGGAGGTGCAACCGGGTAATTTCAAGAATACATCTGCATTCTCTCGGACTATTTTCCGAACCTCTCGCTGCTGCTGTTTCGAGAGGTTGTCTCCTATTTTTACCTATTCCTCGGCCTCCTCCTTGGCCGGTGACGAGGGTTCCCTGTTGGTACCACCGCGTTTGGTATCCTCTGCGACCAAACACTCCCAATCCTTCCACACTTTCAACAGGTTGACGTGGTACAGTTGTTCGGCTTTTGTTATCCAGGGCTGGTAAACGCTATAATTTACTTCTCTCACCTTCCCCCTTATCTCATATGGACCTTTCCACTTGGTCATGAGTATACTCCCTGTGGTGGGCACTAGTACCAAAATCCGGTCCCCTTTAAATGTTCTAACAGTTCCTCTTTTATTATACCCACGGCTCTGTACAGCCTGAGCATCCATCAGATGCTCCTTTACTATGGGCTGTACTGCCAAAATCTGGTCCTGCATGCTTGCCACATGCTCGACGACACTCTTGTGCAGTGTGGGCTCCTGTTCCCATGTCTCCTTGGCTACGTCCAACAGTCACCTTGTGTGCCTGCCATACAATAGCTCAAATGGGGAGAACACCGTGGACGCATGCGATACCTCACAGATAGCGAAAATTAGATAGGGCAGTAACATTTCCCAGTCCCTCCCGTCCTTGACTACCACCTTTGTTAGCATGGACTTGAGGGACTTGTTAAACCTCTCCACCAACCCGTCGGTTTGTGGGTGGTACACCGACGTGCATAGCTGTTTAATCCAGAGCAGCTTACATAGCTCCCTGGTCACTTTGGACATTAAAGGAGTCCCCTAATCGGTAAGGATCTCCTTTGGTAGTCCAAGGCGACAAAACATGGCAAATAGTTCGGGGGCTATTAGCTTGGCTGATGTGTGGTGGATAGGTATCACCTCTGGGTACCGTGTGGCGTAGTCCACTATAACCAAAATATGTTGATGGCCACGGGCGGATTTCATTATGGAAAGATAGAGGTGCGAAGTTCAAATTATGGAGGATGTTAGTCTTAGGTCAGTTTCAGAATGAAAGGAACATGTTAGGCGATAGGT
Source organism: Dendrobates tinctorius (assembly GCF_039654945.1). NCBI lineage: Eukaryota > Metazoa > Chordata > Amphibia > Anura > Dendrobatidae > Dendrobates > Dendrobates tinctorius. The sequence continues at coordinate 378,811 of NW_027361670.1, forward strand.
AGAGATGAAGGAGGAGATATAGGTTGGTGCAGAACCGTGGAACACTTTGTGAGTGAGAGATATGAGTATTCTTTAGCGGATGAGTAACCAGTGTAATGACTGGCACAGAGTAGAGGCAACGGTGAAGCGGCTGGACAGAAATACGACCCCGGCTGCTGCATTCAGGACGGAATGGAGAGTAGAGAGTTTATTAAGAGTGTGACTTATCAGTAAAGTGTTGCAGTAGTCTACCCAAGAGTGAATAATAGCAACCGTAAGAGTTTTAGCAGTTTGAAAGGTCAGAAAAGTTCAGATTTTTTAGATGTTTTTAAGATGCAGATGACACGAGTGAGTGATCAGATATAGGGAATAAAGAAAAGTTGTGTGCCAAATATAACCCCAAGACAACAGGCGTGCTGCTGTGGAGTTATGGGTGAACCATCCAAGGTAATTTCAATGTCAGGTAGAGTAAGGTTAGTAGAAGGAGGTAACACAAGAAGTTCAGTTTTGGAAATATTTAGTGTCAGATACAGGGAAGACATAATGTTAGAGACAGTGAACGAACAATCCTTGGTATTTTGTATTAGAGTGGGGGTGATGTCAGGGGAAGAAGTGTATAATTGGGTGTCGTCAGCATAGAGAGGATACTGGAACCCAAATCTACTGATTGTCCAGTAGGGGCGGTGTATACAGAGGAGAGGAGGGGGCCTAGGACAAGCCCTGAGGAACCCCGAGAGTAAGGGGATGAGGAGAGGAGTAAGAGCCATCAAAAGATACAGTGTAGGAGAGCGGTCAGATTGAGGTGGAGAACCAGGAGAGAACGTTGTCCTTGAGGCCTATAGAGCGGAGCATAGTGAGGAGCTGGTGATCCACAGTGACAAATGTAGCAAAGAGATCCAGGAGATTTAGCAAGGAGTAGTGACCATTAGATTTAGCTGTTAATAGATCATTAGAGACTTTAGTGAGTGCAATTTCGGTAGAGTAAAGAGAGGAAACCGGATTGTAGAGGGTCAAGAAGAGAGTGATCCGAGAGATAGCGGATTAGACGGGAGTGGAACAAGCGTTACAGGAGTTTACAGATGAAGGGAAGATTAGAGACAGGTCTATAGCTAGCAACACAGTTCTGGTTAAGGGATGGTTGTTTAAGTAAAAGGGTTATGATGGCATGTTTAAATGAGGAGGGAAAGATACCAGAAGAAAGAAAGAAAGCTTAAATATTTTAGTTAGGTGAGTGGTGAAAACAGGTGAGAGAGACTGTAGGAGATGTTAAGGAATATTGTCACTGGTGCAGGTTGTTCGCCAAGGAGAAGCAAGGAGCTGGGTAACTTCTTCTGTAACAAGCTCCAAGATGGCAAGTGTGCTTGAAGTGCGACAGGGAAGGGGTTCCAGGCACGGAGGAAATTGGGCACAAATGTCCTCATGGATATGTGTTATGAATGAGTCACCGTAGGAGGCAAAAGCAGAAATACAAGCTAAGTCCAGAAAACCAGAGAAGTTGGCAACTATCAGATTGCAGACCCCTGAACCTATCAACACAACTAGCAGTAGCCGTGGGGGGTTCCTACGATGCCCTAGACCCCTCGATCACAGCCGGAGGGATACATAGGCCTAAAGAAAGAAAGGGGAAATCTAAACTGCCCCAGAGCAGACCCCAAAGCAATAGGCAGCCCCCAACATATAATGACGGTGAAGCAAGATGAAAATACTAACACAGACAGAAAGATAGACTGAGCAAAGACGGGGCCCCAAAACTACCTAGATAGGAAAGGACAGGAAGGCTGCTGTCTGCAATCTGCCAAAACCCTATCAAAGACATAAGCCAACCAGCTGATATGAAAAAGGCCCTGAAGCAGCTAGGCTTCAAAAACTGAATCAGCACTCAGGTATTTTCAGAAGACAGAGCTAAATGAATTCAGCACACCCCAGCAGGGAATGGCAGAAATCCAGAAAAACACAGCAAAACAAAGTCAAAGCACAAATGCAAAAGGCCGAGCAGCAAACTTAGCTTTGGAGGAGCAGGAATTCAGACTGGTCTCCAAGGATCCCACAGAGAAATAACCCGCAGGGCAGAAGGGCGTCGGCAGCATTATATCCAGTCCGTAACTCCACTCAGCCAGTCACAATCATCAGCCTCAGGTGTTTGACAATCAGGCTCACTACCTTTCTTTACCAGAAGAGGGAGTTCCTCGGGCCTCAGTAATGAAGGGGAAAATGAACTCACAACAGATATGGTTGACTTTTTCTAGGAAATGAGTGACCAGATCCTCATCGCTGAGGTTTGTGATGGGGGCCTGTGATTTAAGATTCAGGAGGAAGTTTAGGGTTTCAAAAAGTCGTTTTGGATTGTTAGTGAAGTGATGAGGGTGGTGAAGTAGGATTGTTTGGCCAGATGAAGGTCAGAGTTTTAAGTTTTGAGCATGAACTAATAGTGGATGAAGTCTTCTACTAAAAGCAATTTTCTCCACTGACACTCAGCCAACCTTGAGGAACGCTGAAGAAAGCATGTTTTCTTCGTATGCCAGGGTCACCATCGTCTGTGTTGGGTCTTTCTGTGTGTAGCAGGTGCTGCTTCATCCAGGGTGGTCTGCAATGTATTATTGTAGTGTGACAAAGCTGAGTTTGGACAGAAGAGGAAAGAGATGTGAGCTAAAGATGAATGTAGATTGTACATAAGCTGCTGGGTGTTAATGGTACGTGTATTCCTATAAGTTTGGTAAGTGGAGGATCCTGGGTGTGGAGACAGTTCTTGACAGAGGAGGAAAAAAGGTTGTGGTCAGAGATCAGGAGAGGCAAGTTAGTAAAGTCTTGCAGTGAGGAGAGCCGGGAGAAGGCCAAGTCCAGAGCATTCCCATCTTCAAGCATCGGAGAGTTAGTAAACTGTGAGAGAGTCTAAATTAGGAGGTTAGAGAAAGTAGATTAGAGGCAGATTGGGAAAGAGGATCATCGATGGGGATATTAAAGTGTCCCATGATGAGAGTGGGAACGTCGCATGACAGAAAGTGAGGAAGCCAGGTGGCAAAGTGATCCAAGCACTGACGGGAGGAGCGTGGAGGGTGATACACAACCGCCACTCGCAGGGAGAAAGGTTTGAAGAGTCTAACAGTGTGGACTTCAGAGGAAGGAAGCATAAGTGAAGGTATCGGGGAGATGACCTGGAAAAGCACATTGTGATGAAAGGAGCAGACAAACACCTCCACCTTGTCTGTTCTCAAGTCTGGTGGTATTAAAAAATTTCAGCCCACCAAACGAGAGAGCACCAACAGTGGTGGTGTCTGACTGCTGGATCCAGATTTCTGTAAGAGCTAGAAGATTAAGGGAATTAGGAAAAAATTGTGACTGTAAGTTAGTTTGTTACATGCTGACCGTGTGTTCCAGAGGGCACAATTAAAAAAGGTAGGAGAGGGCATGAACTGAATATAAATAAGATTAGGAAGGTTTCTACAGCTCTGGCAAAAATTAAGAGACCACTTTGAAATATTCAGTTTGTCTGATTTTTCTCTTTATATTTTTTACTAAAATGTAAATTGTTCTTTTAGTCTATAAACTTCTGACAACATGTCTCCGAATTTCCAAGCAATTAATTTTGTATTTTTTTTCTGATAAAGAAAATGGTCAAAATTTAAAAAAAAAAACCCAGGGCTTTCAGACCTCAAATAATGCAAAGAAAACTGGTTCATAATAATTTAGAAACAACAATACTAATGTTTTACCTCAGGAAGAGTTCAGAGATCAATATTTTGTGGAATAACCATGATTGTTAATCCCAGCTTTCCTGCGTCTTGGCTGCTTTCCACCAGTCTCTCACACGGCTTCTGGAACAATAATGTAAGCAGTTCTTTGTCTGATGGCTTGTGACTATCCATCATCCTTTATTACATTCCAGAGGTTTTCAATGGGTCTCAGGTCTGGAGATTGGGCGGCCATGACAGGGTTTGGATGTGGTGGTTTCTTAATTTTTCCCAGAGCAGAGCTGTATTTACATCTGGAAGAGAGTTATGTATACTAGTGTGGGAGTTCCAGTGTTGGGTGAGATGTCACCAGCGACTAGGAGGAGAAAAAAGAGAAAGCGTAGGTGATGCAATGATTTGTATGAACGTTTTGAGTGCTGTATGGTGGTAGTGGATGGTTTGGAGTGGGTGAGAAATGTTAGTAGTGCCTCAGAGGGAGAGGAGAGAAGAGAGGGGCTGATATGGAGAGAGTGCACAGAATGTGTAGGAAGGCAGGAGAGGTGAGAGAAAGCAGAAGATAGAACATATATGAAGCAGAGTGATGTGACAAATACATAATGTTATACAGCTGACCAAGAAGCATGTTTGTTGGTATGTCTGGTGCAGCTACCTGTCTCCTGCCCAACTGCCATGTATAACTGCAGAATACATTTAGGCTATGTGCCCACATTGCGTGTTAAAACGCACACCAAAAACCGGACTCCTTCCCAGAAATCGCGTGGTTTTTTCCGCGCGATTTTACCACGATTCTGTTCGCGTTTTTGCCGCGATTTTCTCAAGCACTTTCCAAGCGATTTGAAGCCTCGCTTGGAAAGTGATTGACAGGTTGGTCACACTCGTCAAACATAGTGTTTGACAAGTGTGACCAGATTTTTACTATTGAGGCCGCCTATGCGGCATCAATAGTAAAAGATAGGATGTTAAAAAAGATAAAAAAATAAATAAATCGGGGTATATTTACCTTCCGACGTCCCGCGCAGCCTCAGCGACGCTCCCGTTCCCAGCGATGCCTTGCGAGACCTGTGATGACATAGTCTCGCGTTGCTATAGCGATCTCACGAGAGCGCGAGAGTCACGCGAGACTACGTCATTACAGGTCTTTGCTGCAAGGCATTACTGGGAACGCTGAGGCCGGGAATGCAGCGCAGGACGTCGGAAGGTAAATATACCGCGATTTTTTATTCTTTTTGTTACAGGGGTATGGTACCCAGGGCCCGGAGGACAGTCTCCTCTCCTCCACACTGTGTGTACCAACCGCACATGAGATGCTTAGCTTCCCGCATGGTGGGCATAACCACATGCGGGAAGTAAGCGATTCTCATGCATTCCTATGGGTGCGGAATCGCGGCAATTCTTTGCGATTCCGCACAAAAGAATGACCATGCTGCGATTTTTTCCGCGATGCGATTCCGCCGCGGAAAAAAGCGCAGCATTAGCACAGCATGTGCGTAATGCCATAGGAATGCATGGGGGGCGTTCTGTACAAGATTTTTAAACGTTTTCGCGCCGAAAATCGCGGCCAAAATGCTTAAAAATCGCTATGTGGGCACACAGCCTTAAAAAAGTATTGTGCACGTGACCCAGGGCAGGTGACACAGTGCACGTGACCCAGCGCATGTGACCCAGCGCAGGTGACCCAGGGCAGGTGACCCAGTGCACGTGACCCAGCGCACGTAACCCAGGGCAGGTGACCCAGCGCATGTGACCCAGGGCAGGTGACCCAGCGCACGTGACCCAGGGCAGGTGACCCGGCACACGTGACCCAGGGCAGGTTACCCAGCGCAGGTGACCCAGGGCAGGTGACCCAGTGCACGTGACCCAGGGCAGGTGACCCAGCGCATGTGACCCAGGGCAGGTGACCCAGCGCACGTGACCCAGGGCAGGTGACCCAGTGCATGTGACCCAGCGCATGTGACCCAGCGCACGTGACCCAGGGCAGGTGACCCAGCGCACGTGACCCAGGGCAGGTGACCCAGGGCAGGTGACCCAGCGCATGTGACCCAGGGCAGGTGACCCAGCGCACGTGACCCAGGGCAGGTGACCCGGCACACGTGACCCAGGGCAGGTTACCCAGCGCAGGTGACCCAGGGCAGGTGACCCAGTGCACGTGACCCAGGGCAGGTGACCCAGCGCATGTGACCCAGGGCAGGTGACCCAGCGCACGTGACCCAGGGCAGGTGACCCAGTGCATGTGACCCAGCGCATGTGACCCAGCGCACGTGACCCAGGGCAGGTGACCCAGCGCACGTGACCCAGGGCAGGTGACCCAGCACATGTGACCCAGCGCATGTGCTATCCCTGGCCTGATCTGAAGATATAGGAAGTCTCTGCCAGGGTCTAGCACCAATTGGCCTCTTTGAATAATTAAGCAATTAGCACAAAACCAAAGCAGGCAATACTATGCAAGATAAACAGAGAGACAATAAAAAAAGCAGTAAAAGAGAAAGCTTTGAATATTTAAAAAATAAAAAAAACAGGAACAAATACTAAAGAAAAATCTTCAATGATGATGTTCACACATAGAAAATAGAGCACACAAGCCTCAGGATGGATTATTACTCTTTGTTTCATCATAGAGGAGAGAAAAAAGAGAGGGTCCTGTAGTTAGGAATCAGCAGCCTGGGGGGTCTCCTGTCAGCACACCCCCCCCCCCTACATTACAGGAGGAAGGAGCTCCAGTGTGTGAATAGAAGCCACAGAGGGGAAATATAGGCAGAAAAATTTGGTCAGCAGTACAGAATGTAAATATACCAGAATACCATGAACTTGAAACCTCTTATCTTCGTATTATGTCGCTCAGAACTGAGAACAGATCGGAAGTTCAACATTGGTCATTTTTCCATTTCATTTGTAAACATTAAATCATGTAGAAATTGATTGCAGCAACGCATCTGAGAACATTGTGCCCAAGCTGTCTGTGCCAATGTGCCTCAGCCATGTCCACCATTGTGCCCGTGCTGTGTCCACCATTGTGCCCAGGCTGTCTCCACCATTGTGCCCAGGCTGTCTCCACCATTGTGCCCGAGCTGTGTCCAGCATTGTGCCTCTGCCATGTCCGCCATTGTGCCCGTGCTGTGTCCACCATTGTGCCTCAGCCGTATCTACCACTGTACCTCAGCCATGTCCACCATTGTGCCCAGGCTGTCTCCACCATTGTGCCCCAGCTGTGTCCAGCATTGTGCCCGGGCAGTCTCCACCATTGTGCCCGTGCTGTGTCCACCTTTGTGCCTCAACCGTATCTACCACTGTACCTCAACCATGTCCACCATTGTGCCCAGGCCGTATCTACCATTGTGCCTCAGCCATGTCCAGCATTGTGCCCAGGCTGTCTCCACCATTGTGCCCCAGCTGTGTCCAGCATTGTGCCCGGGCAGTCTCCACCATTGTGCCCGTGCTGTGTCCACCATTGTGCCTCAGCCGTATCTACCACTGTACCTCAGCCATGTCCACCATTGTGCCCAGGCCGTATCTACCATTGTGCCTCAGCCATGTCCAGCATTGTGCCCAGGCTGTCTCCACCATTGTGCCCCAGCTGTGTCCAGCATTGTTCCCGGGCAGTCTCCACCATTGTGCCCGAGCTGTGTACACCATGGTGCCCAGGCTGTTTCTGCCATTGTGCCTCAGCCGTGTCCACCATTGTCCCCAGGCTGTCTCTGCCATTGTGCCTCAGCCATGTCCACCATTGTGCCTCAGCCGTGTCCACTATTGTGCCCAGGCTGTTTCTGCCATTGTGCCTCAGCCATGTCCACCATTGTACCTCAGCCGTGTCCACCATTGTGCCCAGGCTGTTTCTGCCATTGGGCCTCAGCCATGTCCACTATTGTGCTTGGGTCGTGTCCATAAATGTGCCTGAGCCGTGTCCACCATTATTCCTGGGCTGTCTCTGCCATTGTGCCTCGGCTGTGTCCACCATTGTTCAAGGGCCTTGTTCCTGATTGTGCAGCTTCCCCTCTTCTTCTTACACCAATGTCTGAGAAGTGAGTAATTGCTGGAGTTTGGGGAGAGGAACATTTTCCCCTTTTTGACTGATTTCAGGTTCTTGCTGCTCAACAGTTCAGGATCTTTGCTAGATTTTTCCTTTCATAAATGTGCAAAATGTTTTCTATTGATGAAATGTCCGATCTGCAGACAGCAGGTTCATCACCAAACTCTTCTACTGCCAAACCATGCTGCTGTGGTGGATGCAGGATGTAATTTATCATTGTCATAGAATGTCAGAGTTGGAAGGGACCTCCAGGGTCATTGGGACCTCCAGAGTCATCGTGTCCAACCCTCTGCTCAATGCAGGAGTCACTGAATCATCTCAGACAGATGTCTCTCCAGCCTTTGATTGAAGACTTCCATTGAAGGACAACTCACCACCTCTTGTGGCAGCCTGTTCCACTCATTGATCACCCTCACTGTTAAAAAGTTTTTTTCTAATATCTAATCTGTGTCTCCTCCCATTCAGTTTCATCCCATTGCTTCTAGTCTTTCCTTGTGCAAATGAGAATAAAGATGATCCCTCTACACTGTGACAGCCCTTGAGTTATTTGTAGACTGTTATTAAGTCTCCTCTCAGTCTTCTTTTTTGCAGCTAAATATTCCCAGATCTTTTAACCGTTCCTTGTAGGACATACTTTGCAGTCTGCTCACCATCCTGATTGCTCTTCTCTGAACTTGCTCCGTTTTTTCAATGTCTTTTTTAAAAGAAGACAGGGTTTGCAGACCGGTCACCATACTGGTCGCTCTTTTCTGAATTTGCTCCAGTTTGCTGATGTCTTTTTTAAAATGTAGAGTCCAGAACTGGACACAGTATTCCAGATGAGGCCTGACCAAGGAGGAGTAGAGGGGGTAATTAATTTGTGATCTAGACTCTATGCTTCTCTTATACATTCCAGAACTGGACACAGTATTCCAAATGAGGCCTGACCTTCTGACATAAACAAGGTCTTTGCTGAAATAGACGTTTTCTGGATGGAGCAGATTTTATTCTAATTTACTTATATAATGCTCAGCATTGACGACGCCTCTTGTGTGAGCTGCCCCTGCCATAGGCATTAATGCCCCCAATGCATCAGAGATGTGAACTGTGCACTGATAACAACGTGGATGGTGCCACTTCTTGATAACAAGGTGGATGGTGCCTCTCCTTGATAACAAGGTGGATGTTCCCTCTCCTTGATAACAAGGTGGATGTTCCCTCTCCTTGATAACAAGGTGGATGTTCCCTCTCCTTGATAACAAGGTGGATGTTCCCTCTCCTTGATAACAAGGTGGATGTTCTCTCTCCTTGATAACAAGGTGGATGCTCCCTCTCCTTGATAACAAGGTGGATTCTCCCTCTCCTTGATAACAAGGTGGATGCTCCCTCTCCTTGATAACAAGCTGGATAGTCTCTCTTGTCGATAACAAGGTGGATGCTTCCTCTCCTTGATAAGAATGTGGATGCTCCCTCTCCTTGATGAGAATGTGGATGCTCTCTCTCGATAACAAGGTGGATGCTTCCTCTCCTTGATGAGAATATGGATGCTTCCTCTTGATAACAAGGTGGATGCTTCCTCTCCTTGATGAGAATGTGGATGCTCCCTCTCGATAACAAGGTGGATGCTTCCTCTCCTTGATGAGAATGTGGATGCTCCCTCTCCTTGATGGATGAGAATGTGGATGCTCTCTCTCGATAACAAGGTGGATGCTTCCTCTCCTTGATGAGAATGTGGATGCTCTCTCTCGATAACAAGGTGGATGCTTCCTCTCCTTGATGAGAATGTGGATGCTCCCTCTCCTTGATGGATGAGAATGTGGATGCTCTCTCTCGATAACAAGGTGGATGCTTCCTCTCCTTGATGAGAATGTGGATGCTCTCTCTCGATAACAAGGTGGATGCTTCCTCTCCTTGATGAGAATATGGATGCTTCCTCTTGATAACAAGGTGGATGCTTCCTCTCCTTGATGAGAATGTGGATGCTCCCTCTCGATAACAAGGTGGATGCTTCCTCTCCTTGATGAGAATGTGGATGCTCCCTCTCCTTGATGGATGAGAATGTGGATGCTCTCTCTCGATAACAAGGTGGATGCTTCCTCTCCTTGATGAGAATGTGGATGCTCTCTCTCGATAACAAGGTGGATGCTTCCTCTCCTTGATGAGAATGTGAATGCTCCCTCTCGATAACAAGGTGGATGCTCCCTCTCCTCGATAACAAGCTGGAGAGTCTCTCTTGTCGACAACAAGCTGGATGGTTCTGCTCTTCCTGAGTCTGCAGGACATGGCGTATGGAGATTCCAGAATGAATTTCACTTTCCTCTGACCACAGAACAGTTTTCCATTTTTACCTCTAGCAATGAGCTTTGGCGCAGAGAAGATGGCATCGTTTCTGAATTGTACTTGTCTATGGCTAATTCTTTGCATGGAGCTGTAACCTTCATTTGTAGATTGTTCACAGACAATGATTCCTGGATTATTCCCGAGTCCATGCAGTTATTTGTATGATCGAATCATGCCTGTGTTTATTGCAATGCCACCTGAGGGAATCGAGATAATGAGCCTCCAAATACTGACCATTGGCCTTGTCCATTGTGCACTTTGATTTTTCCAGAATCTCTAAATCTTTTGATGATATTATTTCACGTAGATGGAGGATATTCAAAGTCTTTACAATAAGGAACCTTTTTCTGAAATTTTTTCACAATGTTTAGATGCAGTTGTCCCAGATTGGTGACATCTGACCATCTTTACTTCTGGGAGACTCTGCCTCTCTAATGTGCTGTTCATATACAGTCATTCCACTTAGTAGAATACTGAACCTCGGGGTGGTCAAAACCCTCTCCAGGCAACCTGGAAGGTAAGAGATTCACCTCCCCTCCGACTACTGACCTGGCCGATGGACCAGAGTCTTCAAATTGACCCAACCACTCACTTTTCCAGCTTTTTGTTAAGCCTGTTCCCACTCTTTGAGATCAGTCGCCCCTAATAAGTTGTAAATAAGTTAGTTTTTTCAAATGAAAATGAAATTGTCCAACATCCGACGTCTGATCTGTGTAATAAAATATGGAGAAACCTGTAAGATGGTTCCTGATCGTCACAGTAGTGTTTTTTTTAAAGGGAATCTGTCACCCTATTTTTCGCCTATCAGCTGCCGGCACCGACATCAGAGGCTTATCTACAGCATTCTGTAATGCTGTAGATGAGCCCCCGATGTAAGCTGAAAGATAAGAAAAACGAGTTAGATTATACAGTACTCACCAGGGGGCGGTCCGGTCTTGGTCCGATGTGTGTTGTGGTTCGTCGCCTCCCATCTTCTAACCGTGACGCTCTCTTCTTTGCTGCCTGTCGTGGCTCCTGCGCACTGCTCTGCCCTGTTGAGGGCAGAGCAGAATACTGCAGTGCGCAGGTGCCGGACCTCTCCCGGCGCCTGCGCACTGCAGGACTTTGCTCTGCCCTCAACAGGGCAGAGCAGTGCACCTGCGCAGGAGTCACGACAGGCAGCAAAGAAGAGAACATCACGGTTAGAATATGGGAGGAGCCGGACGGGATGGCGACACCCATCGGACCGAACGCCAGGGTGAGTATAATCTAACTCTTTTTTCTTATCTTTCAGGTTACATCGGAGGCTTATCTACAGCATTATAGAATAAGCCCCTGATGGCGGTGCCGGCATCTTATAGGCGAAAAATAGGGTGACAGATTCCCTTTAAAGATTACACAGCGGCACAACTATTTTTTAATTGGGGTGTTGACGTTAATTGCAAATGTGAACTTACAGTACAGGGCTGAGCAAACGTTGTAGGCCGGTCTGGGAATAATGCGGTAAAGTAAGAAAACCAGAAGTGAGACTAGTTTAATGTTATGGATTAACAAAATGCGAAGAGAATGAAGAAAATAGAAATGTAAATCCTATCAGAATCTAGTGACCACCCATCACCTCCATCATCAGTATCTGGTGACCACTCATCGCCTCCATCATCAGTATCTGGTGCCAGCATGTCACCTCCATCATCAGTATCTGGTGACCACTCATCGCCTCCATCATCAGTATCTGGTGACCACTCGTCACCTCCATCATCAGTATCTGGTGCCAGCATGTCACCTCCATCATCAGTATCTGGTGACCACTCGTCACCTCCATCATCAGTATCTGGTGACCACTCGTCACCTCCATCATCAGTATCTGGTGATAGCATGTCACCTCCATCATCAGTATCTGGTGTCCACTCGTCACCTCCATCATCAGTATCTGGTGACCACTCGTCACATCCATCATCAGTATCTGATGACCGGCCGTCACCTCCATCACCAGTATCTGGTGACCACTCGTCACCTCCATCATCAGTATCTGGTGACCACCCATCACCTCCATCATCAGTATCTGGTGACCACTTGTCACCTCCATCACCAGTATCTGCAGACTAGCTGTTAGTGGAGACTTAGTTGTCGATGTGGATATGGATTTCGTTATAGAAGTTGATGACGGCAGCGTACAATGTACAGTGAGAGGCCACAGGGCGACTAAGAGAAAGGCGGCCATAACATGAAATAGTTTTCTTAAGAGATGTAGAAACAGGACCGATAGTTCAGGGTAACAGATGAAGACGAGGTAGAGCCGGACATTACCAAAGGCAGGAAATAATCATTGTGTAATGAGTGGTCAGTGCCGCACGCCCTCAGCACCCATCCACCACTCTGGACATTTCTCTCATCTGGGTTGTATTTTACCAAAAGTGGAGCAGATATGAAGAGTAGTGATGGAAGCCAGGGACAAGATCTTTCCTGCCGGGGCTGGTCCAGGCACAGAGTACTTTGGCAGAACGCCGGCTTCTTGGTTTGGGGAGCACAGACAATTGCACTGGACTGTAAATCAGAATGCACTGGGAGGATGGCAGCTTGCCAGGCAAATGAACACTAGGAAATATGAGAGGAAGGCGAAGATTGGCTAAGGTGAAGATTTTATCCAGATTCTAGGAGGCCATCACCTCTTCTGGATAGAGCTGGTCTTAGATTAGGTCTATGTTGGCCAACCTTCTGATTTATCTAAGTGTAGATCTTCTCCCTATGCAGAGCACGTGCACAGATTACAGAGGAGTTGGGAGAGGCACCTGTCAGCCAATTGAGTCATCAATGTCAAGTTGTCACTGTTCTAGGTGGAGTAGTCTCCTTTACTTGATGAGTAAGATGGTTTTGGAGACTTGAACTGCTGTTGGCAATGGCCGAAAAGAAAGGTCAGAGTGGTCAATCACAATAGATGTTTAGATCTTGTGTTCACCAGAGTAGGACATGTGGACAGAAGCTGTCTTCAGGAGACATTCCACTTGAGAAAAGCAAAGCTTTGAATGGAGAAGAGAGATTGTGAAGGATAAAATGGAGGAGACGAAGGATGGAGGGAAGACTATCGCTTGTGAGTAGAGTAAGACTACAAGTGAGAGGCCGACTGTGAGCTTGACATTTCGCAAGGACTATCGATCGAGGGAATGTGAAGAGCAAATATTGGTAGGAGGACTATAGGGGGGATACTAGATGATGACACCAGATGAATAGAGATATCATGGCAAGGAAAGGTAATAGACCACAAATAGCAAGAGATGTACCAAAGAAAAGGAACAGTTATCAGACAGGGAAAGATGAAGGCCGAGAAGAGTGTAGAGACAGATAAATGAGTGATATAGTGGTGGATGCAGACGGGCACTGAGATTATGGAGCCCAAACCTTCTATTTACTGATGATGAGCAAAACTCCAAAATGCATTGTATAAGCAAGTTCCTGACTTGGGTGTTACCTTAGACATGGTCTTCTTCAGGAGTCAATCATTGCTTGTGAGGTCACTATCTCTGTTAGATGGCACTTGTGAGACTTATGTGTTTTCCTTAATTCTGCGAGAGAACAAGCTTCTACCCTTTTCTCCAGTGGAGCAGAGTACAACTTTGTTCCAAGGTGGTCTCCCAAAAACAATGGAGGAGACAAGACCAAGTGCATGAAGAAAGGCGAGAAGTCTGGTGCAAGGGTTGTGAGGAGGGAAATGGATGTGTTTGGAACAATATGGAAGTGTGGACAGGAGGGTTGATCAGGGTGGTTGAGGTACACTGACACAGGACCGAGGTCATAGAAAGTCACATCTGAGGAGTGACCTGGAGATTCAGGAAGACACTGTGAGTATGGTGGACATCAGGAATGAGGAGGATGGAGGTGAGATGACTGTTATCAGGAGAAGATCTGGTTTAGGATGGAGTCAGGTGGTAGATGTGTGATGTGAGAAGACTAAAGACCTCCAGAGAACAGATGACGGTAAGTGCAGTCGTGGGCAGCACACGTAGCTCAGACCCATGGGAATAACGATGGTTCAGTGGGTAAATGCTCAACACTAGGACCCAAGACGCTGATCACTCAGGGACTCGTATACCAGAAGTGACATTAGAGATGGTGCTGGATGTTGCAAGGACACTTCTAGTGGTGGTGCTACAATGCACACAGCTGCTCACCTGGTGTAACTGCACTGACCTGACGAGGCCAAGCGGCTATCGACTGGAGTACAGAATTGTGCATGTGCCTCAGAAATTCTGCCACAGATGACTGGCTCCATACCTCTACCAGAAATTAGGATTTTTAGGGCGCCAACACAAACCCCACAAGCCCAAAACATAATGTCCACATCTGTGACCAACAAGTGTCCTACATCGATACAGGTGGCTGCCCTAAGAGGGGATAGGAGAGAGGAAAGGCAGAACAGAAAGGAAGGCGAAACACAGTTAAAGAGTAGAATTATGGGAGGAGATATGCAAAATAATGTGAGGGGCTACATGGAATAATGGGAGGAGTTATACAGAATATTGGGAGGGACTACATAGAATAATGAAAGGGATTATATAGAATTATTGAAGGAGTAATAAAATAATGGGAGATGTTATATAGGATAATGGGAGAGGTTTTATAGGATAATGGGAGAGGTTTTATAGGATAATGGGAAGGGTTATATAAAATAATGGGAGGAGTTACAAAATAATGGGAGGGGTTAAATATAATAATGGGAGGGTTATGTAAGATACTGAAAGGAGTTATAAAATAATGGGAGGGGTTATATAGAATTATTGGAGGAGTTACAAAATAATGGTAGAGGTTGCATAGAATAATAGGAGGGTTTAATAGAATAATGGGAGGAGTTATAAAATAATGGGAGAGATTACACTGAATAATAGACAGGATTATATAGAATAATGGGAGGGGTTATAAAATAATGGGAGGGGGTTATATAGAATAATGGTAAGGATTATATTGAATTATGGGAGGAGTTATGGGAGTGGCTATCCAGAATAATGGGAGGAGTTATAGGGAATACCGTGAGGAGTTCGGGTAGTGGTTTTATGGAATAATGGGAGGGATTATGGGAGGTGTTACATATACATAATGGGAAGAGTTATGGGAGGGGATATTAAAAATGATGGGAGATGTTACATAGAATGATGGGAGGAGCTATGTACAGTAATGGGAGGGGTTACATAGAGTAGTGGGAGGAGTTATATGCAATAATGGGAGGAGTGGTTCCAGCCAGTAAGCCGTATCGGGAGTAGTGGGAGGAGTCGGGCCACATCTGGAGCGTCAGACCGGTGTTTGTGACGTCTTTGCCCTTTTTCTGTGCTCTTCAGTGATTGAGGATTTTTGCGCTTGTCTTCGGCTCAGGTTCTCCTGGACGTCGCTCGCAGCGTCCCCTCCTGCTGTCATTGTACCTATAAACGTGCTTTTTGATTTTGATAATTAGAGCAGATGTTAAAAAGAAATGTTTTTGGTGATCTTTTCTTGAACCTATTTTTTTCTTTCTCTCTTTCCCCCTTTCTCTCTCTCCCTCGGTTATTTTTTTTATCTTTTTCTTTTTTTTCTTCTTTTTTTCTTTTCTTTTTTTCTTATTATATTTTTTCTTTTTTTTTTCTTTTTTTATATATATATTTTTTTCGCCTTGACCTCCAGGTCCCCTTTCCAAATCTCGGGAGGACTCCAGAAAGTCTCAGCACACTGCAGATGAAGGTAGATCTCACAGTCTTTTCTTGCTTCAATTTTTCTTCTTCTTTTTTTGGGGCATTTTGCATGTTGTTTCACTTTTCTTGATGAATTTTTCTCTGTGTGTATTGCTGGAGGATGCTGTGCAGTGATGTGTATGTGTGAGCGGGAAGAGAGGGGTTAACATTCTGTGCTCAAATGTTGGTTATTTGCTCAGGAGTTGACTCATTCCCGGCTGTTCTGCAGAGTGCTGCTCCTTATCTATCCATTGCAAAAAGTTACCAACAGTTCCACCAAAATCCGGCACCACTGAGGGATGCACCTCAATCATGTCGCTGCTGGGAATCAGCCTGTACCCCTGAGAAAGGATTTAATGAGGGGTCACCGCACAGCGTGGAGGCCACCACCGCACGTCTTGCTTTTTATTAACATCAACACCACTTTGTATCGCCAGAACATGAACATTTTTATCTTCAGGTAATCATCTTGCAATCATCCATCAAGTCATTGCAATCTAGGTGCGGAAAATGCCTAATTGCAGCTTAACTAAGGAGCACTGAGAGTCACAGGCGGAAATCATGTAGCTATGGAGAGATGAAGAAGACAGAGGATGCCGGGGACATCTCCTGGAGATTAGACCACCGGGACACTGCAGAGGGTGAAGGGGAAATAAGTACAAGCTAGGAGGTAAAACCTGTGTTTATGCAGAAAGAATGGTAAACAAGTATTTAGAAGAACACTGGCCCTGTGTGACACGACCCAACAATCGGTTGGTCACCAAACAGCAAACAAACAAGGGAACACCGGGGACACAATTACAATGGTGGGCCCTGCGATAGAGAACAGGGAATGGACACCTCCTGCACTCTCCTAGGGCTGTGCCCTGGTCTATCCTGAAGTCCCTATTCGGCTTCTTTCAAACCGTCGCCGAGCAGGATACCTCAGCCCTCACTTGCCCTCCACCTATCCCTCAGTAAGGAATTGGCAAGTGTGGACACTGGTCCCACCACTGCACTAATACAACACCGAGGGAAGAAATAACAGACAAGGTAAGACAAACAACACTTAGCTTTCTCTGCTGCAATGCACCGCCCAGCAGAGTAAGGCACCAAATCACAGCATTCACCTGAAGCACCACTGCACCAGAAAGCTCCTGTCTTCAGTACGGTTGGTATCCAAAAAGACCTGTATAACCAACAGTCAGCTGATGCACCAGGTGACCTTTTAAAGGAAGATGGGAGTGGTCATCACCTGCATCAGCAAACTCACCTAGCAATGCAATTACACCAGTGGCCACTGGGGGAAAAACTGATATTAACTCCTGATGGCTTTAAAGGAAAAAAGTTTATATATGAGAATCCAGATCTGACACAGATCCAAAAATGGATCGTGACAAACTCTTAACAAAAAGGCTTGTCATACAGGCAGAATACCCACCCAACCAAGCACCAACCGATTGTAGGACATTCCAAACAACTATCCATAGCAGACAGTGACCGATGGTAGGATATGCTGATTACACTCCATACCGAGCACTGACCAATGATTGAACATGTCCATCAACACTCCATACCGAATATCGACCGGTGGTAGGACATGCCGATCAACACTCAATACTAAGTGACGACCGATGATATTCCGAACTACACTCCAAAATTAGTGTTGTTCGATGATAGGACATGCCGAGCAACACTCCATATTGAACGCTGATTATTGGTAGGACATCTCCATCAACTCACCATGCCGAGTGCCAACCTATGGTAGGACATGCTAATCGTTCTCCACACTAAATGCAGATCAGTGGTAGGAAATGCCAATCATGCTCTATACCGAGTGCCAATGGAAGATAGGACATGCCGATTACGCTCCATACTGAGTGCCAATCGATGATACAACATGCAGAACAACAATCTATACTGAGTGCCAATCGATGGTAGGTCATGTCCATCAACATTCCATATTGGGTGTCGGTTGATGATAGGACATTCCAAACGCTCTCCATTCTGAGCACCAATGAACAATATGACAAATCTATCAACACTCCATACTGAGTGCTGATCCATGATAGGACATATTCATCAACAGTCCATACTGACTACTGATTGATAGTTGGACATACCAATCAACGCCCCATACTGTGCACCAATTGATGATGGGACATGACGATTATGCTCCATACCAAACACCGATCGATGATAGAACATATTAATCGATGATAGGATATATCGATCAACGCTCCATATTGATCGCCGATTGATGATAGGATATGCCGATCAACGCTCTACACCAATCGCCGATCGATGATAAGACATGCCAGTAAATGCTCCATTCTGAGCAACAATCGTTGATAGAACTTGCCAATCAACGCTCCATGCTGAGAAATACTGATCATGCTCCAAACCATGCAATAATCAATGATAGGTCATGTAATCACGCTCCTTACCAAACTCCAATAGATGATAGGACATGCCGATTAATAGGACACGCCAATTAACACTCGATAACGAATGCCATTTGATGATAAGAAATGCCGGTCAACACCATACTGAGCATTGATCGATGGTAGGACATGACGATTAATGGTCCAGAACAAGTGCCAACCAATGATAAAAAAATGCACATCACCATGACATGCTGAGCATTGATCAATGATTGGACATGCCGATCTATGCTCCATACTGAGCGCTAACCGATGGTAGGACCTGTCAGTCACACTTCATACCAAGTGTCGACCGATGGTAGGACATGCCCGATCAACACTTCATACCGAGCACCATCCGATAGGAAGAAATGTTGATAAACACTACATACTGAGCGCTGATTGATGATAGGTGCTTCTCACAAAATTAGAATATCATCAAAAAGTGAATTTATTTCAGTTCTTCAATACAAAAAGTGAAATTCATATATTCTATAGAGTCATTACACACAGAGTGATCTATTTCACGGGTTTATTTGTGTTATTGTTGATGATTATGTCTTACAGCCAATGAAAACCCAAAAGTCATTATCTCGGTAAATTAGAATAATTGACAAAAAGCACCTGCAAAGGCTTCCTAAGTCTTTATAAAGGTCCCTTAGTCTGTTTCAGTAGCTCCACAATCATGGGGAAGACTGCTGATCTGACAGATGTCCAGAAGGCAGTCACTGACACACTCCACAAGGAAAGTAAATTTTGCATTTCATTTGGAGATCAAGGTCCCAGCGTCTGGAGGAAGAGTGGAGAGGCCACAATCCAAGATGCTGGAGGTCTAGTGTGAAGTCTCCACAATCAGTGATGGTTTGGGGAGCCATGTCATCTGCTGGTGTAGGTCCACTGTGTTTTATCAAGACCAAAGTCAGTGCAGCCGTCTACCAGGACATTTTAATGCTCTTCATGCTTCCCTCTGCCGACAAGCTTTATGGATTCTCCAGCAGTACCAATACCTGGTGTACACACAACAGTATCACTGTGCTTGATTGGCAGCAAACTCACCTGACCTTAACCCCATAGAGAATCTATGGAGTATTGTCAAGAGGAAGGTGAGAGACACCAGACCCAACAATGCAGATGAGCTGAAGGCTGCTATCAAAGCAACCTGGGCTTTCATAACCCCTCAGCAGTGCCACAGGCTGATCACCTCCATGCCACGCCGCTTTGATGCAGTAATTGATGCAAAAGGAGTCCGACCAAGTACTGAGGGCATTTACTGATCATACGTTTCAGTAGGACGACATTTCAGATTTTACAATCATTTTTCAGGCTTGTGTTATAAAGTATTCTAATTTACTGAGATAATGACTTTTGGGTTCTCATTGGCTGTAAGCCGTAATCATCAGCATTACCAGAAATAAACCCGTGAGTGACATAGATCACTCTGTGTGTAATGACTCTATAGAATAGAGGAGATTCAGTTATTGTATTGAAGAACTGAAATAAATTCACTTTTTGATGATATTCTAATTTTGTGAAATGCACCTGTACATGTTGAGCATCGCTTCTTATTGAGCGCAGATCGATGTTAGGACATCTCTCTCAAATCTCCATGCCAAACATTGACTAATGGTAGGACATGTCAATTAACTCTTCACATCGAGTGCCAATTGATGGTATGACTCGCCGATCAACACTCCAAAGCGAGTGACGACTGATGATAGGACATGTCGATGTACACTCCATACTGAGCGCTGACGATTGATAGCACATGCCGAGCAACGCTCCATATTGAGCGTCGATTGATGGTAGGACATCTCCATCAATTCTCTATACCGATCACCGACTGATGAAAGGACATGTCCATTAACTGTCCATACTGAGTGACAATAAATGGTAGGGCATGCTAATCAGGCTCTTTACTGAGTGCCGATCAATGGTAGGAAATGCCAATCTTGCTTCATACTGAGTGCCAATAGGATGGATGATTAGAAATGCCGATAATGCTCTAAGCAAAGCGCCAATCCATGGTAGGGCATGCTAATCAAGCTCTTTACTGAGCGCCGATCAATGGTAGGAAGTGCCAATCTTGCTTCATACTGAGTGCCAATAGGATGGATGATTAGACATGCCAATAATGCTCTGAGCAAAGCGTCAATCCATGGTAGGACATGCCGATCATGCTCCATACTGAGCGCCAATCGATTGTAGGAAATGCCATTAATGCTCCATTCTGAGCGCTGATGGATGATAGACCATGTCGATTACACTCCATACCAGTCACCAATCGATGATTAGAAATACCGATCAACACTACATACTAAGCACTAATCGATGACAGTACATGTGGAGCATCGCTCCATATTGAGGGCTGGTGAATGGTAGGACTGTCAATATCAAGATCCGATCACTAATAGGGCATGCTGATCACGCTCCATAAGGAGCACCAATCGGTGATATGACATGCCAGTTACTCTCCATACTGAGTGCCAATCGATGATTCAACATGCCAAGCAATACTCCGAACTGAGTGCCAATTGATGATAGTTCATGGCCATCAACAGTCTATATTTAGCGCCAACCGATGATAGTATAGAGTGTTGATGAGCATATCCTATCATCGGTTGGCGCTAAGTATAGAGTGTTGATGGACATGACCTACCATCAATTGGCACTCAGTTCGGAGTATTGCTTGGTATGTCGAATGTTATGGTACCTGCAGCACAGGACTAGGGTAGGAGGGGGGAAAACTGACCCTGCACAGCAACTAGACTGATACCCTACGATGGAGCGGGCGACCCATTCCTTGTGAATAGACCCACCGTCGATCCTAGGTTAATCTCAAGCGAAGACCTATAGATAGGGGGAAGGGGGTCCCTGAAAGATCTAAGGACTGGGTAGAAAAACGGGTCACCTCCTAATAAAAAACAAAGAGAAGACAGCAAAATCAAACTGAAAACAGAAACTAAGACTAGCAGAACCAGAGATCCCAGAACTGCACTAATTAAACACACAGAAGGCAAAGATCCAAGCCAGAATTCAAGTGGATTAACACTGTTGTCCAGCAAGGAATTGGAAACAGGTGCAGGTTAATAACGGGTGATACAATCACCTGACCCAAGACAAACCCAGCACCAGGGGAAAAACACCAGCAGCCAGAACACTACAAGAAAATGGCGGATATTCACAAACAGAACAGATTCTAACATCGAATCATCGATTGTACCTCAGTATAGAGTGTTGATGAGCATATCCTGAGTGTCGATCGTTGATACTGAGTGCTGATCGATGGTAAGACATGTCCATCAATGCTCCATACTAAGCACCGATCGATGGTAAGACATTTCCTTCAACGCTCCATACTTGGTGCCAACGATCATGGGACATGTCCATCAGCTTTTCAAGCTGAGTGCTGTTAGATTGTAAGACATGTCTATCAACGCTCCATATTAAGCGCTGATCGATATTAAGTCATGCCCTTCAACTCTCCATTTTTAGCGCCTAACGATGATAGAACACACCGAACAACACTCCATACTGAACGTCTATCGATTATAGAAAATGTCCAAGAACACTCCATATTGAGCACTGATTGATGATGGGACCTGCCAATCAATGCTCCATACTGAGAGCCAATCAATGATCGGACATGCTGATCAGTGTTCCATATTGAACTTCAGTCGATGATAAGACATGCTGATCAATGCCTCATACTAAGCAATAATCGGTGATAGGACATATGATCACATTTCACATTATTGAGCAATGATATGAGATGTTATCACGCTCCATACTGAGTGCTGATGGATGACACGAAATACCGGGCATCAATTAATGGTAGGACATGTCCATCAGCGCCCCATACTGAGCACCGATCAATGATAGAACATCTACTCAATGCTCCTTTCTGAGTGCCGATTGTACATAGGACATGCCGATTAACTGAGTGCCCATCGATAATAAAAACATGTTCATCAACGCTCTATGCTGAGCGTCAATGGATGATAAGACATGCTGATCAACACTCCTTACCAAGCGCGAACTGATGGTAAGAAATGCCAATCAACACTACATAATGAGCGCTGAATAATGATAGTACATGTTGAGCATTGCTTCATATTGTGCACAGATCGATGGTAGGACATTTCCATTAACTCTCCATACGAGTATTGACTGATTGTAGGACATGTCACTTAACGCTCCAAATCGATTGTCGATCGATGGTAGGACATGCTGATGAACACTACAAAGGGAGCGGCGACTGATAATAGGACATGCTGATGTACACTCTGTTACGTGTTACAGAACCACTCATCACCCAGAATATGTTGTACAGTTATATGTATGTATAATAGGTTCTATGTGAGATGCATGTCCCTAATGCATCAGCCCACAGGCTGCGCCCTGGGAAGAGGGGACACGATATTCTCCTTTTATCTGCCCTCCCCCCACCTTTGTAATTCCCACAGTAAACATCGGCAGGCTCCAGCCGCCTGCGTCTTTTGTAATGCATGTCTGGCCTGCCGCTTTTCTATTGGCCTGCCCTCTGTATTTGTGTGATATATTCTGTGTCCTGTGAGTAAAGTGTTGTCAGACTGAAAATACGTGGAGAAGCAGTGATCTTTTATATGCGCCCATGTAACCAAGGAATTCCAGCCAGCGTCATTCATTCAGACTCCAGCCAACGCAGAGCGGACCTCCGAAAACACGGGGTGGTACTGAAAGAGGTACCCCAGCTTGGTAGACCCCGTTACACTGGTGACAGACAGCGGGATTTGATACCCCTTCTACAGGAGGAAAGGAATGAATGGAAAATAACTACCAGAAGTTAAAGAGGACTACATTAAAAGATCTGGTGGAAGCCCGAGGGTTGATCGCCAGCAACAAAACAAAAGCGGATTTGATAGCAGCCATTATGGAACACGACAGTGCAGCGCCCCCCAATGTGAATGTGGAGGAGACCGAATTCCAGAGGGAGGTAAAGAACAGACTGGCGTTCTATGGCCTAAACCCTGCAGTAGAAATCATACGAGAGGTGATGGCTGATGTGCGTACTGATCTGAAGGAAAATATGGCCGAGCGGACCAGGATAGAGCTAGCCAAGATGGAGATGGCAGAGTGGACCAAAGTGGAGCTGGCCAAGATGGAGATGGCAGAGCGGAGAGAGGAGAGTCAGCGAGCAGGGGGAGCTCTGTCCTTCGACCAGGTACCTTCAACAGTAAGCCACAAAAAGATCCAGTACAATGCCTTCCGACAGTTGGGGGAGGCAGAGGAAGACATTGATGGCTTTCTGCAGGACTTTGAGCGGCAGTGTGCCCTTCATCAAGTGAAGCCGGAGGAACGGGTTCAGATTCTGGCCAGCAAGCTGACAGGTCGGGCAGCGGACGCCTATCGCACGGTACCTGATGAGGACTGTATGGACTCTGAGCGGATCAATGAAGTGATCTTGGCCCGGTATGCGCTGACACCAGAGGCCTACCGACCAAAAGTTCCGCGGACTTATAAAACGCGTAACCGATACCCACGCTGGATGGGCCTGTAAATTACGGCGGTCACTGCTACAGTGGGTACAAGGGAGCCAAGCAACCACTAAGGAGGACGTCCTCCAGCTCTTCCTGTTAGAATGATTCTTTAATGGACTAAACCCCGAGACACAGAAATGGCTTCGGGACAGGCGGCCAACGACTCTTGAGGAACCCGCTCGTCTGGCCGATGAACATCATGATGCCAGGAGGCCGCAATTGTCCGGATCAAAGGTGGTCACTAGGGGCCCGCCTATGGACCTGGAGGGCCCCAAACCACCGAAGATTGTAGGGGGACCAGCTAGAAACCCGGCCTACCACAGTCCCCCTGGGGCGCGATGCCACACCTGTCGTCAGCTGGGCCACCTGCAAAGACAATGCCCCAACCGGACTCAGCATACCCAGTGGCCAAAGGCAGGAACAGCTACCTTCAGCCGGGCTGCTGTACACTGCTACCAAGGCGAAGCTGACCCGGCATTGGAGGCTACGATTAACCAAGGGGTGGAAGAGATGGAGGAAGTGCTGCATGAAGTAGACCCCGTGCCGGCACCCCGGGCAGATAATCGACAACAGCATCGACAGGTCGTGTGGGTTAATGGGAAACGTATGCAGGGACTAAGAGATTCCGGGGCAACTTTGACCCTTGTGAAGCCTCATCTCATCCGGGACCAAGAGAAGACGGACCGGACAGAGGCAGTCCGTGTAGCAGGGGGAGCTATACATCGACTACCCACTGCCAGGATTCACCTGAACTGGGGAGTTGGGGATGGTCTTGTTGAGGTCGGCTTGATGGAGGATTTGCCTGCAGACGTCTTGCTGGGAAATGACTTGGGGCCCATGTTGTCTGCATTCTCGGTGGCCCCTCTGGCTGAGACCTATCCTGTGACCACCCGGAGACAAGCTCGAGCTGCGGAGGCGGAATCACACTCAGAGGAGGCCCAGGTAAGACATTCCAGCCCTGCACGTATTCCCATAGCCAGACACATTTCTTGGGCCACCCCAGATGAATTTAAGAGGGAGTTACTTGAGGATCCTTCATTAGAGGGATATCATGGGAAGGCACAGGAGGGGAGAGGAGTACTGGAAGGGGAACAGTTTGTATGGAAGCAGGGACTCCTCTACCGGATCACAGAGCAGCACCACACAGGGACGAGCCCCACTATAAAACAACAGCTGGTAGTTCCCAAGAAGTATAGGCAGGAGTTACTGCGAATCTCTCATGATACACCCTTGGCCGGGCACTTTGGCGTCAGTCGCACCAGGCATCGTCTGACACAAAACTTCTTTTGGCCGGGGGTAACCTATGATGTTCGTCAGTACTGCCAGACCTGTGACAGTTGTCAGCGCATTGGCAAGAGGGGGGATCGATGCAAGGCCAAATTACACCCCCTCCCCATTGTGGAGGAACCATTTAGCCGAGTAGCGGTCGATCTGATAGGGCCGTTAGCCAAACCCAGTCCGTCCGGGAAAAAGTATATATTGACAGTGGTAGATTATGCCACACGGTATCCAGAGGCGGTTGCGTTACCTAACATACTGGCAGAGACGGTGGCGGCCGCCCTGCTCCAGGTTTTCTCACGGGTTGGATTTCCCTGGGAAATTATCTCGGACCAGGGTGCCCAGTTTACAACAGAGGTGACCAACCAACAGTGGAAGCTGTGCGGCGTAAAGTCCATTAGAAGCGCCCCGTACCACCCGCAAACCAATGGGTTGTGTGAACGTTTTAACGGGACATTAAAACAGCTCATTGGGACTTTTACCAGGACCTACAGGGACTGGGAGAAATTCTTGCCACACCTCCTGTTTGCCTATCGGGAGGTGCCCCAAGAATCCATGGGGTTCTCCCCGTTCAAGCTGGTATACGGGAGACGGATAAGGGGACCCCCAGACTTAGTGCTGGAACACTGGGAAGGGGAGGGCCTCATAGAAGGGGTTCCTATTGTACCCTATATGCTGGAATTCCGGGACCGCCTACAGGAGCTGACCCAGGTTGTACGTGAGAACCTGCAGGCGACACAGCGGCGCCAGCGCGTATGGTACGATCGGAGGGCCAGAGGCCGCACTTTTGAAATAGGACAGAAGGTCCTGGTGTTAGAGCCCACTAAGCAGAATAAGTTTCAAGCTGCATGGCAGGGGCCCTACCAGATAGTGGGGAAAATAGCAGACACAACCTATAATGTCGCCGATTGTGACGACCCCAGGGTTATCCGCATGTTCCACGTGAATATGCTGAAGCCCTACCGTGAGCGCCCTGAAGAGGTAGTGGCCATCTGTGCACCTGAAGCAGAGGACTTAGCCGGACTTCCCTTGCCGGATGTCTTAAGGGAAAGGACTCAGTCTAAAACATGGGACCAGGTACACTTGGGTGAAGACCTAGGCCCCCGGGAGAGACAGCAGGAGGAGGCGTTGTTGAGGCTGCGACAGAGGATGTTTTCAGAGAGACCGGGGTACACTCGCCTGGCACAACACAAGGTTGAGACCCAGGATCAGACCCCCCTGCGACAAAACCCCTTCCGCGTCCCTGAGTCTGTACGAGAGGGGATGCGACAAAAGATACAAGAGATGTTGCGTTTAGGGGTCATTGAAGAGTCAGTCCCAGGGCATCCCCCGTAGTGTTAGTGCCCAAGAAGGATGGGACTACACGGTTTTGTGTAGACTATCGTAAGCTCAATGAGAAAACAGTGACGGATGCATACCCCATACCGCGTGTGGATGAGTTGTTAGACCGGCTGGCGGGAGCAAAGTATTTGACCACCATCGATCTATGCAAAGGCTACTGGCAGATTCCCCTTAGTCCTGACGCTATTCCCAAGTCGGCATTTGTCACCCCGTTCGGCTTATTCAAGTTCCGAGTTATGCCATTTGGGATGAAGAATGCCCCGGCGACCTTCCAAAGGCTGGCTGACCGGCTTCTGGATGGTCTCCAGGACTATGCTTGTGCCTACCTGGACGACATCACCATCTACAGTGCGACATGGGAAGAGCATCTAAATCACCTAGAGACAGTATTGGACAGGATCCACCAGGCCGGAATCACCCTGAACCCAAACAAGTGTCACGTGGGCAAAGCAGAGGTTCAGTATTTAGGGCATTGGGTGGGAAGTGGGAAACAGCGACCAGAACCAGCCAAGATTGAGGCCATCGCCAAATGGCCCATCCCACGCACTAAAACCCAGGTCATGGCGTTTCTAGGGACAGCGGGGTATTACAGGAAATTCGTTCCCAATTACAGCAGCGTAGCCAAGCCCCTCACTGATTTGACCCATAAGAACCAACCCCGCCAGGTAAACTGGACCTCAGAGTGTGAGGAAGCCTTCCGCCAACTAAAGGACGCCCTCACCAATACCCCTGTATTGGCCGCACCCCATCCAACGAAACGTTTCCTTGTTCACACAGACGCTTCTATGTTTGGATTGGGGGCAGTACTGAGCCAAGTCGGGCCGGACGGCCAAGAACACCCGGTAGCTTACCTGAGTCGGAAACTACTGCCCCGTGAAGTAAGCTTATGCGGCCATCGAGAAGGAGTGCCTGGCGGTAGTATGGGCACTCAAGAAGTAGCAACCATATTTGTATGGACGACAGTTTTCCCTCCTAACGGACCATAATCCCCTAGTCTGGCTTAATCGGGTCTCCAGAGACAACGCCAGATTGCTGCGGTGGAGTTTAGCCCTACAACCTCTGGACTTCACCATCCTCCACAGACCCGGCAAACAAAATGGTAACGCCAATGGACTAAGTTGACAAACGGAACTTGTACCAACCCCATAAACTTCGGTCATCCCCAAACCGATCTGTTGAGGATCAGACTGTGTATGCCGATCGCGTCGCTGAAAAGGGGAGCCGTGGTACGTGTTACAGAACCACTCAGCACCCAGAATATGTTGTGCAGTTATATGTATGTATAATAGGTTCTATGTGAGATGCATGTCCCTAATGCATCAGCCCACAGGCTGCGCCCCTGGGAAGAGGGGACACGATATTCTCCTTTTGTCCGCCCTCCCCCCACCTTTGTAATTCCCACAGTAAACATCGGCAGGCTCCGGCCACCTGCGTCTTTTGTAATGCATGTCTGGCCTGCCGCTTTTCTATTGGCCTGCCCACTGTATCTGTGTGATATATTCTGTGTCCTGTGAGTAAAGTGTTGTCAGACTGGAAATACGTGGAGAAGCAGTGATCTTTTATATGCGCCCATGTAACCAAGGAATTCCAGCCAGCGTCATTCATTCAGACTCCAGCCAACGCAGAGCGGACCTCCGAAAACACGGGGTGGTACTGAAAGAGGTACCCCAGCTTGGGTAGACCCCGTTACACACTCCATACTGAACGCTGAACAATGATAGCATATGGTGAGCAACGCTCCATATTGAGCGTCGAATGATGGTAGGACATCTCCATCAATTCACCACACCAAACGCCGACCGACGGTAGGACCTGTCTATTAACTGTCCGTACTGAGCACCAATGGACATGCTGATCATGCACCATACTCAACGCCGATCGATGGTAGGAAATGCCATTCATGCTCCATACCAAGCGCCAATGGATGATAGAACATGTCGATCACTCTCTGTTAGACGTCGAGTTCCCGCCACTGCACAGGGGGAATCTCAAGACATGTCCTGTGTGGTCTCCCATTCTTCTTTAGCCACATAGATTCCTGCTCAGCAGAGAGTGGCCGGATAAAGTCCTCATCCCAGTATTTTGGTGGGGGCTGGCCGATCATGTGAAGGACGCCTTGGCCACTAGGGAGATTCCCGCCACACTGGAGGAGCTAATAGCGGTATCAACTCGCTTCGACCTCCGTTTTAACGAGCAAAGGTTGGAACGAGCCCAGTGTAAGCAGAGGTTTCGGCTGGCTCCCACCTTCGCCAAACCTCTGGAATCTCCAGTCTAGGTGTCCGAGGCACACAAGGCCATGGAGGTCTTTCGAGCGGGATCTAAGTCCCGAGTCGCTCAAATACCTATGGTCTGTCCTGTCTGCCAGCAGTCGGGACATTATGCCATAAAATGTCCCCAGCAGTCTGAAAAACGACCGCGTCTAATGACTATAGGAGGAGGTTCACTAGACACAGCGGCGTTTTCCTCCAAAATGTCCTTCAAGGGGACAATAACCATTGGCCCATCTACTTATACGGTCGAGGTTTGCATGGATTCCAGGGCAGAGGGCAACTTCATGTCATCTGCCTTCGCCCAACAGCACTCAATACCCCTAGTGATGCTCGTCGAGCCAGTGACCGTACGAGTGGTAAATGAGTCGACACTGCCCTCACAGATAACACAGAAAAACCATCCCATTTACCCTCTCTATGTCGCCGTCCCATCAGGAGATAATCTCTCTGCTTCTCATTCTGGAGGGAATTGATGAGGTCCTGTTAGGGATACCCTGGCTACGTTACCACTCTCCTCGTATAGAGTGGTCCACAGGGAGAATTTTGGGATGAAGTGAATCTTGTGAGGGCAGATGTTGGAGGGAGTGCGTTCAGGTTGCTACTACAGAGGTACCCGTAGATCTTTCCTCTCTCCCCAAGCACTATTGGCCCTATGCGGACGTGTTCTCCAAGAAGGCTGCAGAGACTCTTCCGCCTCACCGCCCCAATGACTGTCCTATTGACCTCTTGCCTGGTGCAGAGCCTCCCCGGGGTTGAGTCTATCCACTGTCTCTCCTGGAGACAGAGGCAATGACCCAGTACATCCAGGAGAATCTGGCAAGAGGATTCATTAGGAAGTCAGTGTCACCCGCGGGGGCTGGGTTCTTCTTCGTGCAGAAGAAGAATGGAGAACTACGTCCATGCATCGATTACAGGGGTCTTAACGCCATAACCGTTACGAATAAGTACCCCCTGCCGCTAATATCTGAGCTCTTCAATAGGTTGCGGGGAGCGAAGGTTTTTACTAAGCTTGATCTGCGGGGTGCTTACAAAATGATTCGCAGCCGTGAAGAGGACAAATGGAAGACAGCATTTAACACCAGGGATGGCCACTATGAATATCTGGTGATGCCCTTCGGGCTCTGTAATACCCCTGCCATCTTCCAAGACTTTGTGAACGATATCTTCCAGGATATGCTCACCACCTCGGTTGTACGGATGATATTCTCATCTACTCTCCAGATATAGACTCCCTCTATGCCAAGCTGGAGAAGTGTGTGTATAAGCAGGAGTCCTTGCCTTTCCTGGGCTATATCATTTCTGCCCAGGGATTGGCCATGGATCCTGCCAAGCTACAGGCGGTGATGGATTGGCAGGAGCCTTATTCCCTCAAAGCGGTGCAGCGCTTTATGGGGTTCATTAACTATTATCGCCAATTCATTCCCCACTTCTCAACTTTGGTGGCTCCCTTGGTTGCCTTCACCAAGAAGGAAGCAAATCCCAAATTGTGGTCGGAGGAGGTCTCCAAGGCCTTCCTCTCTATCAAGTCAAACTTCGATAGCACTCCCATTTTACATCACCCCGAAGTTAATAAACCATTTATTATGGAGGTGGATGCTTCTTCCGTCGGTGCTGAAGCAGTCCTCTTCCAGATGGATGCTCAAGGTCGGAGCCATCCTTGCTTCTTCTTCTACAAGACCTTCTCACCGGCGGAGAAGAATTATTCCATCGGGCAGTTGCTAGCCTTGAAGTTGGCCTTTTTGCAGTGGAGACACCTCCTGGAGGGGGCTCATTTTCCCTTCCAAGTTTACACTGACCACAAGATTTTGGTGTAATTACAAACCGCCCAGAGACTAAATTCTCACCAGGCTAGATGGTCCCTGTTCTTCTCCTGGTTCCATTTCACCCTCTATTTTCTCTCTGGGGAGAAGAACATTCGTGCCGATGCTCTCTCTAGCTCCGTAGTGTCATCAGAGGAGGAGGAGCCTCGGCTAATTGTCCCTTCTGAGAGCCTGAGAACTGTGGCCCCGGGCTCGCTAGAGTCTGTGCCCCCCGGGCAAGACTTTTGTACCATCTAATTTGCGACCGGAGGTTCTCTCTTGGGCTCACTTGTCCAGGGTGGGTGGACATTTTGGGACCAAGAGGACATCTGAGCTCCTGGCGAGGACGTACTGGTGGCCGCACATGTCCTGTGACGTCGGAGACTATATTCGGGCATGTGTCTCCTGCGCCAAAAATCTGTCTCCTCGGCAACGGCCTGCTGGGTGGTTGACAGGCCCTGGGAAATGGTCGGGATGGACTTTTTGTGTGAGTTTACCCAAGTCTCGTAGCTGCACCGTTATCTGGGTAGTCACCGACCATTTTTCCAAAATGGTGCACTTGGTGCCTCTTCCGCGGGTGCCTTCTGCACGGGCCTTGGCGGCGTTGTTCATTAAGCACGTATTTCGCCTGCACGGTATGCCTGACAAAATTGTCTGTGACCGAGGTCCCCAGTTCGCGTCTCGGTTCTGGAGAGAGCTTTGTCGCCTACTCAGCATTGAGCTGAATCTCTCTTCAGCTTACCATCCTGAGACGAACAGGTTGGTAGAGAGGGCCAACCAGACCCTGTTCACATACTTGCGACATTTTGTTTCGGCCAGGCAGGATGACGGGGCATCCTTGCTACCATGGGCGGAATTTGCGCTGAACAACGCCGTAGCCGATTCTACTGGATAGACCCCGTTCTGCCTTAACTACGGCCAGCATCCACGTGTCCCTGTGCCCATGCCCATGTCGTCCACCGACTCTAGGGTGGCAGACTGGGCGGTGGAGGCACGTGACATTTGAGACCGCACATAGGATGCCATCCGGGCCTCCAAGGAGAGAATGAGGGTCTCCGCTGACGCACACCAGCTCCCTGCTCTGACCTTTGCTCCTGGTGACTAAGTGTGGCTCTTGGCCCGTAACATCAGGCTGTGAGTTGAGTCCACTAAATTTGCGCCTCGCTACATAGGTCCCTTCAAAGTCCTGGAACAGGTCAACCCTGTGGTTTATCGTCTGTCCCTTCGTCCACGCCTGGGTATCACCGACACCTTTCGTGTGTCCCTCCTAAAACCCGTTCACATGTCCCGGTTTTCTGAGTCATCTGCCGGGACATCGGGTTCGTCCACGGACGATTATGAGGTGAACGCTATTGTGGGGTGCAACGTGGTACGAGGCAAAAAGTATTATCTGGTGGATTGGAAGAGTCATGGCCCAGAGGACAGGACCTGGGAACCTATCAGCTCATTGCAGCTTTTGAGCGTAGCGAGGCCCAAGGAGGGGGGGCCTGGGGGGGGGTAATGTTAGGCGTCGTGTTCCCGCCACTGCACGGGGGAATCTCAAGCCACTTTCTCTGCGGTCTTCCATTCTTCTTCAGCCGCAGAGGTTCCTGCTCAGCAGAGACGTCAGTCCCAGCATCTTGCTCAGGCTAATGCTTTGTGTTTTGTTGCTGCAGCCACCCCAACTTCAGCTATAGCATCCAGCATTAGTCAGCGGCGAGCAGACGCTCCTGGGACTAAGTCCTGCTTTTCTCCATCTGAGCATGCCCATGAGACGACCGCTCATTGGTGGTCGGAGGTCACATGCTCAGGTCCTCAAGCAGCTCGGATTGGGACATCAGCAAGGTCCTGGAAGGCTGCGGTTATAAAAGGATCGTTTGGCCACTCGGCCGTGCGCTAGTATAGTCAATGTGGAGTGTGTGTTGTATGCACTTATGAATGTCTCTTGTGAATGATTCATTATGAAACCCCTACCCTTGGTACACATGTGTTGTTCAGCCTTGTCAGTTAATGCCTAGGCTGTTAGTGCAGGTAGGAGGCAGAGTCAGGGACTAGCATCGTCGGCAAACTTTATCCCCAGGATGGTACAACGGAGAATCCAGGCGTCTTTTATCGGCATGTCTCTTGAATCTGTCACGTACTCGTTCAAGTGCAGTTTTGGTCTCCTGCCAGACCCTGGAGAACTCCTCGGTCAGGAGATCGGCCACCGGAACACCCGAGGCCGGGAGTACCGGCAGAGGTACACCAGGATGTTGCCCGTAGACAATAAAGAAGGGTGATTTGGTGGCGGATTCACTGGTATGATTGTTGTAAGCGAATTCAGCCCAAGGGAGCAAGCTGGACCAATCGTTCTGGTGGGCATTGGAAAAATGTCGGAGATACGTCACGAGAGTTTGGTTCGTACGCTCCGCTTGACCATTAGATTGAGGATGGTAAGCGGAGGAAAAGTCCAGCGTTACTTCCATCAGCTTGCATAGGGCCCTCCAAAATCGCGAGGTAAACTGAACCCCTCTGTCCGAGACAATGTGCTTGGGGAAGCCATGGATCCGGAAGATATGAGATATGAAAATTCTCCTCAGCTCGGGAGCAGAAGGTAATCCGGGTAGAGGGGTGAAGTGGGCCATCTTTGAGAAGCGGTCCACGACCACAAAAATGACTGTGTGGCCCGAGGACTGAGGCAGATCCGTAATAAAGTCCATCGCAATATGTTGCCACGGGGCCGAGGGAACCGGAAGTGGATGCAAGAGACCGGAGGGTCGCTGCCGAGGAACCTTGTTCTTGGCACAAGATGGGCAAGAGGCGATGAAACTTCGGACATCTTGAGGCAGGGAGGGCTACCAATAAAAACGAGAGACGAGGGAGAGTGTTTTCTTGAGACCGACGTGGCCTGCTAACTTGGTGGCCTGACCCCAATGTAGAACTCGCCTCCTGTCGTTGTCTTGGACAAAAGTCTTACCGGGAGGTAAGGAAGTTAGGTTAATAGGAGCGACTACGATAAGCTTGCTAGGCTCCACTATGTGTGAAGGCTCCTCCTCGTTATCGGAGACCAGATAGGATCGGGATAAGGCATCCGCTTTGAGGTTCTTATCACCAGGATGTAAATGGAGCTCAAAATCGAACCGGGTAAAGAATAGCGCCCATCTGGCCTGCCGGGGGTTAAGCCTTTGTGCAGACTGAATATGTCCTAGATTCTTGTGGTCGGTGAAGATCTGGAGTGGGTGTACAGCTCCTTCCAGAAGATATCGCCACTCCTTCAAGGCTAGCTTAATGGCGAGCAGCTCTCTGTCTCCGATGGTATAGTTTCTCTCTGAAGAGGAGAACGTCTTGGAGAAAAAGCCGCAGGTGACCAACCATCCGGAAGGAGATCTCTGAGAGAGAACCGCACCGGCTCCGGTGGCAGAGGCATCCACCTCAAGGGTGAATGGCTTGTTAGCCTCTGGACGGTGTAGCACGGGGGCTGTGGCAAAGGCTTGCCTCAAGGTTCGGAAGGCGTTCTCGGCCTCGGTAGACCAGTGGTGAGGATCGGCTCCCTTGCGGATCAAAGCGGAGATTGGAGCGGTCAGAGCGGAAAAGTGTGGAATAAACTGCTGGTAATAGTTGGCAAATACCAGGAACCGCTGGATTGCCTTGATTTCCTGGGGATGCGGCCAGTTGAGTACGGCGGTCACTTTTCCAGGGTCCATGCGCAAGCCTGAGTTGGAAATGATGTAACCCAAGAACGGCAGTGACGACTGTTCGAAGGCGCATTTTTTAAGCTTGGCATAGAGACGATGTTTTCTCAGACGAAGTAGGACTTGGCGTACATCTTTTCTGTGCGTAGACAGATCCGGGGAAAACACCAAGATGTCGTCCAAGTAAACCACCACGCAGGCGTAGAGGAGGTCTCGGAATATGTAATTCACAAATTCTTGGAATACTGCGGGAGCATTGCACAAGCCGAAGGGCATAACCAGGTACTCATAGTGGCCGTCACGGGTGTTGAAGGCGGTCTTCCATTCATCGCCAGAGCAGATCCGGACCAGATTGTAGGCCCCCCGAAGATTCAATTTCGTGAAGATCCGTGCACCCCGTAGACGGTCAAATAACTCCGGAATGAGAGGAAGGGGGTATTTGTTCTTAATGGTGATATCGTTGAGACCTCTGTAGTCTATACAGGGACGAAGGGACCCATCCTTTTTCTTGACAAAAAAGAACCCGGCTCCCGCGGGTGAGGATGACTTGCGAATAAAGCCTTTGGCCAGATTTTCCTGGACATATTCAGACATAGCTTGAGTCTCGGAAGGAGACAGTGGATAGATTCGACCACGAGGCGGAGTGGAACCGGAGACAAGGTCGATGGGGCAGTCATATGGACGATGTGGAGGCAGGGTCTCTGCTTCCTTCTTGTCAAAGACGTCCAAAAAGGCCCAGTAGGCGGAAGGTAACTCGGTAGACGTCAGCCTAGAACGTGAGGAATTCTGCGGCTGTACGGTGAGCAGACACTTATCTTGGCAAGGTTGGCCCCACCGCAGGACGTCTCCAGAACGCCAGTCCAGGATAGGTTTGTGTGTTTTTAGGCTAGTTTCACACTTGCTTTTTTTTGCAGCGCGTTTTTCCCGCAAAAAAACGCATTGAAAAAACGCATACAAACGCATACAGATGCTGCGTTTTTTTCAAGCATTTTTATGAGCATGCATGAAAAAAACGCAGCGTTTTTATGCATTTGTATGCGTTTTTAGTGCGTTTTTACCGCGTTTGCGGTTTTTTCCAACATTAGGTGGCCCCTCACACTAACCCAAACCATGACTTTACTAACCCTAACCCTGACCCTGACCCTAACCCTTAACCAAACCATACCCTGATCCTGACCCTAACCCTAACCCTGACCCTAACCCTGACCCTAACCCTAACCCTTAACCAAACCATACCCTGATCCTAACCCTGACCCTAACCCTGACCCTAACCCTTAACCAAACCATACCCTGATCCTAACCCTGACCCTAACCCTTAACCAAACCATACCCTGATCCTAACCCTGACCCTAACCCTGACCCTAACCCTAACCCTTAACCAAACCATACCCTGATCCTAACCCTGACCCTAACCCTAACCCTTAACCAAACCATACCCTAACCCTGACCCTAACCCTAACCCTTAACCAAACCATACCCTGATCCTAACCCTAAACCCCCTTAACTAACCCTAACTCTAACCCAAACCCCTAAATTCCATTGTCTAAACTAATGGTAAAAAAAAAACCGCATGTGCAAAAAAACGCATACATAAGCATGCCAATGCGCACATATGCTCACCATAGACTTATAATGGGTGTCTTGCTGTAAAAAAACGCATTGCGCGCGCATGCGTTTTTTTGAGGCAAGTCGGACGCCCAAAAAATGCAACAGGTTGCATTTTGTGCGCCCGAGCGCATACCGCAAAAAAACGCATGCGCGGAAAAACGCGTACAAACGCATGTGTATGCGCACATAAGCGCATCCCATGCAAAGTATAGGGAAAAAAAACGCATGCGCTATTTAGCGCTAAAATACCGCGAAAAAAAACGCAAGTGTGAAACCAGCCTTAGCCAGGGAAGGCCCAAAAGGATGGTATGGGACAAAGGAGGCAGCACGTAAAATACTATCTTCTCCCGGTGCAAGGCTCCGACCTGAAGTTCCACTTCTTCCGTGACCTGAGTAACGGACTCCCGGAGGGGTTGGCCGTCGACCGACGCAATCTGCCGAGGGGTCTCCAGGGATCTGACAGGAATCCGAAGTCTCCTAACCGCCTCAAGTTGGATAAAGTTACCAACTGCCCCAGAATCAATATAGGCCCATTCAGAAAAACGTTTAGTACCTAGATGCAAAAGGACAGAAAGAGTCAAGGGTAGAGAGGAGTCGCAAATACCTAGGGAGGCCTCTCTTACCTGTCCTAGGCGGAGGCGTTTCCCGGACGTATGGGGCAGGAACGAAGAAAGTGAGACACACTCCCACAATAGAAACAGAGCCTTTGTTCGACCCTTTCTCTCCAGCGCTCCTCCACCGGTTTGAGGCGATCCACTTGCATGGGTACCGGGACCATGGAAGCTGACATTGGGCGGGAACAGGGTGGACTACGCGCAGCCGGTGGAGCACGAGGAGGTCTTCTCTCTCTAGCGAGCTCTCGAGATCATTCCTGAAAGCGTAGGTCGATGCGGGTGGCCAAAGAGATCAGATCCTCCAGGGAGGTGGGAGTATCACGACCCGCCAACTCATCCTTGATTCGACCAGAGAGACCCCGCCAAAAGGCTCCCACCAAGGCCTCATTGTTCCAGCCCAACTCTGAGGACAGGGTGCGAAACCGAATGGCGTACTGACCTACCGAGAGCGTTCCCTGGTGAAGATTGAACAGTGATTCAGTGGAAGAGGCCAGGCAACCCGGCTCATCAAACACCTTACGAAAGGTTTCCAGGAAAAAGGAGAGTTGAGCGACTAAGGGGTCATCTCGTTCCCAGAGGGGATTAACCCAAGCTAGAGCCTCTCCTTCTAAATGGGACACGATAAAAGCCACCTTGGCCCGATCGGTGGGATACTGTTGTGGCAGCAACTCAAAGTGTAGCTGGCACTGATTTAAAAACCCTCTACACGTTTTGGGGTCGCCACTGTATCGCGGGGGTTTAGCCAAACGAGGAGATGGAAGCAGAACCACAGGCTGCGCCGAGGCCGCGGTCTGGAGGGCCAGCAGGCGGTTATCCACCGAGGCCATGTAATTCAGGATGTGAGCCTGAGTGTCGCGCTGCTGGGCAAGCTCCTGTTGGAGACCGGCGATCTGGGTGGCATTCCCTGGATCCGAGGCCTGCAACGACGAGAGGCGGGACTCCATGGACTTGAGGAAAGACATGACCCTCCCCTGATTTTCCTGTAGGAACAAAAGTTCCTTCTGGGTCGGGGGTCGGGGTACCAGCGGGGTCCATGGCCTGATCGTTCTGTGAGGCTGGGAGGACTCCAAGGGTGAACCCACAGGACCGCGACAACGAACCTACCCCCGGGCGAGCAGGCCAGGTGTACCACCCCCTATACAGGGAGCATTTGGGGCAGGCCTGGAGGAGACTATCGCCGCGGAAGCTGATACCTTGGGGACAACTTGAGGAGTAGATAGGCAGACACCGGGATAGAATGCAGACAGGACCGTCCGGAGAACACAGGAAGGACAGCTGCAGGACTAAATGGAGAGGAGGACCGGGGCACAGGAGCAGACAGGATCAGATAGGAGAGGCAAACACGAGAGTAGGCAGGAATGGACTGGACCGGTGGGCTCTGGAAGACAATACAAAGGCGGTGAGAGTTCAGCTGGAAAAGCAAGGCGGTATGCTAAAGCAAGACAGGGTGCTAGGCAGGATTAGGTGGACCCGAGAGTCTGTCATGGAATACAATAGACGATCAGGCAGCGATCAGGAGGAGAGGCTGCCTTTTATAGGGACAGGAGTTCCGGATCAGATCAGCAGGGTCATGGAGGTGGAGAGAAGGACCGGCTTAGCCTATGCTGAGACCTGGGGTGCGAGTTGCGCATGCGCCCCGGGCAGAGCAGTCAGGCTGACCGCGAGGCAGGAGGCTGGAGTGCCGGCAGGCGTGCGCCTGCTGCAGGGGCGCGCTGGAACGGCGGGCGCGCCCGGAGGTCACGGGCAACGCGGAGCCAGAGAAGGAGGAAGCGGCGAGTGTGGGACCAGCGGGAGCGGTAAGTGTGACACCGTGGCTCTCTGAAGCAGTAGAGCCCGTTGCTACTACGCACTGGGTGGCATTTACCCCGCGTTTGTCCAGTGCGATACCGCCATTTTGTGTCCGCCATTACCGAGCAGCAGTTAACATCTCTGCACGGTGGACCCCGGGCTGCAAACACACCTTATTACCATCTTCTTATTATTTGGTGCGTTCTGCCAGCCCGTAACACTCTCCATACTGAGAACTGATCAATGATGGAACATGCCGATCATAGTCCATACCGATCATGCTCCATACCGAGCGCTGACCTGGTTGGACATGCCAATCAATACCCCATATCAAGTGCCAACCGATGACTAGAAATGCTGATCAACACTACATACTTAATGCTGATCAATGATAGTACATGTGGAGCATTGCTTCATATTGAGGACAGGTCCATGATAGGATATCTCCATCAATTCTTCATGCCAAGCATTGACCAATGGTAGGACATGTCATTCAACTCTACCTAATGAGCACCAATCATTAATTGGATATGCCAGTCACACTCCATACTGAGCACAAAAAGGTGATGGGACATGCCAATAATGCTCCTTACTGAATGTCAGTCGACGATAGGACATTCTGTTCAACACTCCATACTGAGTGCTGATCAAAGGTAATACATGTCCATCAACTTTCCATACTAAGCGCCGATCAGTGGCATGTCATTTATTTCATTGTTCCATATTTAGCGCCAACGATGTTGGGACATGTCCATCAGCGCTACAAACTGTCAATGAACACTCCATACTGAGTACTGATTGATGATAGAATATGCCGAACAACTCTCCATACTGTGCATTGATTGATGGTAGGACATGTCCATCAACGCTCCATACTGTTCGCCGATCGATAATAGGGCATGCAGATCAATATTCCATTTGAGCGACGATTGTTGATCGGCCATGCCGATAAGTGATCCATACTGAGTGCCTGATAAAAACATGTCCATCAACGCTCCATACTGAGCACCGATCAGTGATAGGTAATAGCGATCAACGCTCCAACCGAGCGTCGATTGATGGTAGGACATGTCCATCAACGCTCCATACTGAGCGCTGATCAATGATAGGACATGCCAATCAACACTCCATTCTGAGTGCCAATCAATGGTAGGTCATGTCCATCTATGCTCCATACTGAGCGCTGATCGATGATAGGATATGCTGATCAATACTCTATACTGACAGCTGATCAACACTCCATACTGACCATCGATCAATGATAGGAAATGCCAATCAACACTCCTTGCTGAGTGCCAATCGATGATAGGACATGCTGATGGGCACCCCGTACTGAGCGCCAATCGATAATATGACATGCCTGTGGAGACACGGGGGTCAGCGGGTGCTCTGGTCCACTAGCCAAAACTGTATTGACCACCGAATGTCCAGTCTTTTACCATGGGCATAATACTACTCAGACAACACAGAGTGAGGGTAAAACAGTGTGGCAATACCTTATTGCACCACAAAACAGGCAAATAATATGTAGTGCAGCCCCAGCAAAATACCCAAGATGGTGCATATTACAAAGTCTCACCCTTCCGCCAACTCACCAGGATAAGAGCAACTATGACCTCAGAGCTTCCAGGGCCGATTACCCCGCCTGTGGCACGCACAGAGAGGAGGTAATGACAAGCTTAGGAAGCTGACAGTCCATTGTGGTACAAAGCCAGCTGACCGGAGGATCTCAGCCTTACTTCTCCTAACATCTCCATGGAACCAAGAGACCGATGGGTCCCATTCTGGCTTTCCCAAATGTATCCATGGGGTTCAGGTGACCAGTGGGTCCAAATCCTTACTACTCCTAATGTATCCATGGTTCAATGATGGTCAATGGAGCAGATCTGTATTCTTTCAGGCAGGGTCATGGTACCCTAAGCTGGCATCCTGTAAAAAATCAAGTCTGTGTCCCTCATGATGGAGCCATGATGTCTTGGCTGATGTCTTGTAAAGAGTCTCTGGTTCTTTGGTTCATTGGATTTCTGGATCTCTTGGCTGTCTGGATGTATATTTGTCTATGGAGGCACATATATCTTTTTACAGTTAACAACTGTCCTTCAAGCCAGCATCCAGAGTTAAAGGGAAGAATGGTTACGAGATCAATCTGCATTGATCGATGATAGGACATGCCAATCGATGATATGACATGCTGATCACGCTCCATACTGAGTGCTGATCAATGATAGGAAATGTCTATCAATGCTCCATACTGATCACTGATTGATGACAGGATATGCCGATCATCATTCCATACCGTGCACCGATTGTTGATAGGACATGCAGATCAACGCTCTCTACAGACTGCTGATCGATGATGGGACATGCTCTATTTTGAGTGCCATTGGTTGATATGACATGCCGATCATGCTCCGTATTGAGTGCCTACATATGTTAGGAGATGTTGATCACGCATCATACCAAGCAATAATCGATGATAGGACATGCGATCACTTTCCATATTGAGCGTTGATGGATGGTATGACATGCCAAAGAACACTCCATATCACACGCTGACTGATAGTAGAACATGTCCACCAACTATCCATACCTAACGCCAATCACTAATAGGACATGTCGATCATGCTCAATACCAAGCACCGACCGATGGTAGGACATGCTGATCAACATTCCATACCAAGTGCTAGCCGATGATAAGAAATGACGATCAACACTCCATACTGAGCGTTGATCGATGATAGTAAATATTAAGCAGCGCTCCATATTGAACACTGATCCATCGTAGGACATCTTCATCAACTCTCCATACTGAGCGTTGAGTGATGTTACGACATGTCCATCAACTGTCCACACCGAGAGCCGATTCATGGTATGAAATTCAGATCACGCTCCATACTGAGCGCTGATTGATGATAGGAAATGCGAATCATGCTCCATACCATGCTCCAATGGATGTTAAGACATGCCGATCACGCTCCTTACTGGCCACTGATCAATAATGAGATATGACAATCAGGCTGTATGCTGAGTGCTGATCGATGAGACAACATGTCCATGAACACTCCATACTGAGCACTGATTGATGATAGGGCATGCCGATCAACACTCCATACTGCACGCCGATCGATGGTAGAACATGTTGATCAACACTCCATACTGAGAACTGATTGTTGATAGGACTTATCGATCAACACCCATACCGAGTGCCTATTGATGATAAAAACATGTCCATCAACACTCCATACTGAGTGCCGATTGATGATAGGACATGCTTTTTTCTGATCGCCGATCAACTCTCCCTACTGAGTGCCAATCGATGTTAGGACATGCCGATCACACTCCATACTGTGTGCCCATGTTTGGTTACAGGAATAGCCAATACTGAGTGCCGATCGATGATAGGACGTGTCGGGCAATGCTCTATTCAGAGCGCCAATTGTTGATAGGCCATGCTGATCAACGCTCCTTACTGAGTGCCTATCAATGTTAGTACATGCCTATCGCTCTCCATACTGAGCAATAATCGAGGATAGGACATGCAGTCATGCTCTATAATGAGTACCAATCGATAATAAAGATATGCCATCAACGCTCCTTACTAAACACCAATCGATGCTAGGACATGCTGATCAGTGCTCCATATTGAGCGCCGATCCATGATAGGAGATGCCGATGAACACTCCACATCGAGCTCCGATTGATAATAGGACATGCCAATCAACTCTCCATACCAAGCGCCAAACAAATATACATGTCCACCAACACGCCATACTAAGCGCCAATCCATGGTAGAACATGCGGATTAATGTTCCATACCAGGCCCCAATCGATGGTAGGATATGCTGACCAACGCTCTGTACAAGTCCATTTACGCAGTCATCTCCAACCTACCATTGCTTTTCCAAATACATTTTTAGTATTCTCCAATAATTACTTTT
The DNA here is from genome assembly GCF_039654945.1 of Dendrobates tinctorius. Classification (NCBI taxonomy): domain Eukaryota; kingdom Metazoa; phylum Chordata; class Amphibia; order Anura; family Dendrobatidae; genus Dendrobates; species Dendrobates tinctorius. The sequence continues at coordinate 420,698 of NW_027361670.1, forward strand.
ATTTCCGCGCAAGAGATGTTAACAGTTGTTTGCTCATTTGATGGCTGATTGCTGACAAATTTGCAAGGGGCAATGTTCAGGCTTTTCCAGGCACTTCTATGATGTGAGGCATGTGATTGAGTTGAGGTAGAAGGTGAGAAGATGATGGAGGTGATGAAGTAAGAGAAACTGAGGGAGATAAACCGAGGAGTTGAGATTGATCAATCCTGGAGCAAAGATGGAAGATCAAAGAGCAGTGGAGTTGTGGCAGATGAGTGGTTCAGTTGTGGTTGATGATTGGGGTAGTCGTGATAGATGAATGGAGGAGTTGTGGTAGATGAATAGAGGAGTTGTGGTAGATGATTGGTGAAGTTGTGGCCGATGAATGGAGGAGTTGTGGTAGATGAGAGGTGGAGTTGTGGTAGATGAATGATGGACTTTTGGTAGATGATTGTGAAGTTGTGGTAGATGAATGGTGGAGTTGTGGTTGATAAGTGGTGGAGTTGTGGTAAATGAGTGATGGATTTGTTATAGGGGATTAGTGGAGTTATGGTAGATGAATGGTGGGGTTGTGGATGATCAATGGTGGAGTTGTAAATGAGTGGTGGATTTGTGGTAGGTGATTAGTGGAGTTGTGGTTTATAATTGGTGAAGTTGTGGTAGATGAATGGTGGGGCTGTGGATGTTGAATAGTGGAATTGTAGATGTTTGGTGGAGTTGTGGTAGGAGATCAGAGATATGGTAGATGAATAGTGGGGTTGTGTAAGATAAATGGTTTAGTTGTAGGTGACTGGTGGAGTTGTGGTAGATGAGGGCTGTATTTGTGAATGAGTGGTGGATTTATGGTAGGTGATTAGTGAAGTTGAGGTTGATGATTGGTGGAGTTGTGTGAGGACTTGTGAAGCTCCTAAAGTGAACCCGCAGGGTCACGGCAACGAACCTCCCCCGGGTGAGCTAGCCTAGTGAGGTCCGCTATACAGGGAGCATCATGGGCAGGCCCAGGGGAGACTATCACCGTGACCGCTGGTACCAAGGGATGATCTGTAGGAGACCCAAGTGAGGAGACAGAGCGGGTGAGCTAGCCTAGTGAGGACCACTATACAGGGAGCATCAGGGACAGGCCCAGGGGAGACTATCACCGCGACGGCTGGTACCAAGGGACGATCTGTAAGAGACACAAGCGAGGAGACAGAGCGGGGTGTATTGAGGTTGGAAGAGGAGACCGGAAACTGCAGGAAAGGACTTCTGTTGGTACGGAGGGGTAAACAGAGGCGGGACTACACAGGAGGTGAAAGGTGACGCAGCTGGAGGCAGAGGAAGGCTGGAGCAGGCGTGCCCTAAAACAGAGCACAGAAGCAGCAAGATGAAGGCACAGGAGAAAGTAGCGCCGCAGCGCAACAAAGAACAGGTAGCCAGGAGGTACAGAGACGCAGGGAAGAACAGGGACCTGAATCACAGGAGGAGGCTGCCTGATATAGGTGGAGCGCAGTGCAGGACTTCCGGGTCAGGGTCCTCCAGGAACATAGAGAATTCGAGATACGCGCGGCCGCAGCCTTAGCTACGTGCACGCATGACCCCGGAGCCAGCCGCGAGACCGAAAACAAGGACACTGGGTGGCGCGCACCCACTCCGGAGTCGCGCCAGGACTCCGCGGACAGGTAAGTATGACGGGACTCAGGAGGGTGCGGTGTGACAGTATCCCTCTCTTTACACCCCCTCTCTCTAAGGCCGGAAAGAAATCTTGCTAAAATTCGAAGAGCCTGGATGTTCTCCCGAGGTTCCCAAGACCTCTCCTGCAGACCAACGCCTTTCCAGTCAATTAGGAAAAGAGTTCTCCCTCTCACCTTCTTTATAGCAAGTATGTCCCTAACCTCAAAGACATCCCCCATGGAAACAGGCTGAGGCGTATGGCCAGGAGAAGCATGGAATTGGTTAAGCACTACAGGTTTAAGGAGGGACACATGGAAGGAATTGGGAACACGGAGCGAGGCGGGTAGCCTCAACTTGTAAGCAACATCATTAATACGACCCAAGACCTCGAAAGGTCCAATGTAACGGGGGCCCAGTTTGTAAGAAGGAATCTTAAGACGAATGAATTTGGAGGAGAGCCACACCTTGTCACCAGGGCGAAATGAAGGAGAGTCCAGGTGCCTCTTATCTGCATGTCTTTTCATCCTGTCACATGCTTTCTCAAGTGCGTTTTTGGTCTCCCGCCAGATCCTGGAGAACTCCTCGGCCAGAAAGTCGGCCGCAGGGACACCCGAGTTGTGATAAATGAATAGTGGAGTTGTGGTAGATAAATGGTGAATTTGTTGTAAATGATTGATGGAGTCGTGATTGGTGGTATTGTGGTAGATCAGTGGTGTTGTGGTAGATTAATGATGGAGTTATTGTAGTGGAGTGGTGGTAGATGAATGGTGCAGGTGTGATAGGTGAATGGTGGAGTTGTGGTAGATGAATGGTGGAGTTGTGCTAGATGAGTGGTGGAGTTGTGGTAGATGATTGATGGAGTTGTGGTAGAGGAATGTTGGAGTTGTAGATGAGTGGTGGAGTTGTAGATGACAGGTGGAGTTGTGATAGATGAGTGGTAGAATTATGGTAGATGATTGGTGGAGTTGTGCTAGATAATAGGTGGATTTGTGCTAGATGAGTGATGGAGTTGTGGTAGACGAGTGGTGGAATTTTTGTAGATGAGAGGTGGAGTTGTGGTTAGTGAATATTGGAGTTGTCGTAGATGAATGATGGAGTTGTGGTAGATGAGTAGTGGATTTGTGGTAAATCAATGGTGCAGTTGTGGTAGACGATTGGTGCATCTGTGGGAGATTGTTGGTGGTATTGTAGTAGATGAGTGGTGGAGTGTTGTAGACGAATGGAGAAATTATGGTAGATGAGTCCTGGAGTTGTGGTGCATGAGTGGTGGAGTTGTGGTAAGTGAATGGTGAAGCTTTGGTAGATTAGTAGTGGTGTTGTGGTAGATTAATGGTAGATGAATGGTGGAATTGTGGTAGATGATTGGTGGCGTTGGGGTACATAAGTAGTGGAGTTGTGATAGATGGTTGGTGGAGTTATGGTAGATGATTGGTAGAGTTGTGGTAAATGATTAGAGAAGTTTTGGTAGATTAGTGTCGGATTTATGGTAGATGAATGGTGAAATTGTGGTAGATAAGTGGTGAATGAGTCATAGAGTTGTGGTACATCATAATTAGACAAGTTTTGTTAGATGAGTGTTGGAGTTGTGGTAGATAAATATTGGAGTTATGGTAGATGAATGGTGGGGTCATGGAAGATAAATAGTGGAGTTGTAGGTGACTGGAGTTGTGGTAGATGAGTGCTGTAATTGTAAATTAGTGGTGGATTTGTGGTAGGTGATTAGTGGAGTTGAGGTTGATGATTGGTGGAGTGGTAGATGAATGGTCAAGTTGTGGAAGATGAATAGTGGAGTTTTTGTAGATGTTTGGTGGAGTTGTGGTAGAAGATGGGTTGAGATGTGGTAGATGATTGGCGTAGTTTTGGTAGACAAGTGGTGATAGATGAGTGGTGTAGTTGTGGTATATGACTGGTGGAATTGTGGTAGATGATTGGTGGTGTTGTGGCAAATAAAAGGAGGAGTTGTGGTAGATGAATGGTGTAGTTGTGGTATATGATTGATGGCGTTGTGGTAGATGATTGGTGGTGTGGTAGATGAATGGTGGGGTTGTGGTAGACTAGTGGTGATATATGAGTGGTGGAGTTGTGGTATATGATTGTTGGAGTTGTAAGTGATAGTTGGAGTTGTGGTGGGTGATTGGTAAAGCTGTGATAGATGAGAGGAGTTGTGGTAGATTATTAGAGGACTTTGGGTAGATGAGTGATTGAGTTGTTTAGATGAATGGTGGAGTTGTGGTGGATGAATGGTGGAGTTGTAGATGAATGGTGGAATTATGGTACATAAGTAGTCTAGAGTTGTGGTAGATGAATGATTGAGTTGTAGTAGATGAGTGGTGGAGTTGTGGAAGATGATTGGTGGAATTGTGGTAGGTGATTAGTGGAGTAGTAGTGTTGTGGTAGATTAGTAGTGGAGTTATTGTAGATGAATGGTGGAGTTATGGTAGATGAATGGGGAAATTGTGGTAGATGAGTCCTGGAGTTGTGGTGCATGAGTGGTGGAGTTGTGGTAAGTGAATGGTGGAGCTTTGGTAGATCAGTAGTGGAGTTGTGGTAGATTAATGGTAGATGAATGGTGGAATTGTGGTAGATGAATGGTGGCATTGGGGTACATAAGTAGTGGAGTTGTGATAGATGATTGGTGGAGTTATGGTAGATGATTGGTAGAGTTGTGGTAGATGATTAGAGGAGTTTTGGTAGATGAGTGTCAGATTTATGGTGGATGAATGGTGAAATTGTGGTAGATGAGTGGTGAATGAGTCACAGAGTTGTGGTACATCATAATTAGACAAGTTTTGTTAGATGAGTGTTGGAGTTGTGGTAGATAAATATTGGAGTTATGATAGATGAATGGTGGGGTCATGGAAGATAAATAGTGGAGTTGTAGGTGACTGGAGTTGTGGTAGATGAGTGCTGTAGTTGTAAATGATTGGTGGATTTGTGGTAGGTGATTAGTGGAGTTGAGGTTGATGATTGGTGGAGTTGTGGTAGATGAATGGTGGAATTGTGGTAGGTGATTAGTGGAGTAGTGGTGTTGTGGTAGATTAGTAGTGGAGTTATTGTAGATGAATGGTGGAGTTGTGGTAGATGAATGGTGGAGTTGTGATTGTTGAGTGATAGAGTTGTGGTACATGAATGGTGTAGTTGTGGTAGATGAGTGGTGGAGTTGTGCTAGATACGTGGTGGATTTGTAGATAAGTGGATTTGTGGTAGATGAGTGGTAAAATTGTGATAGAGTTGTGGTAAATAATTGGTGCAATTGTGCTAGATGATAGGTGGATTTGTGCTAAATGAGTGATGGAGTTGTGGTAGATGAGTGGTGGAGTTTTTGTAGATGAGTGGTGGAGTTGTGGTAGATGAATTGTAGAGATGTGGTAAAAAAAAGTATTGGAGTTGTGGTAGATGAATGATGATGTTGTGGTAGTGTTACGACTCTGTGAGCTTCCAGGAGTGGACCCTCTGGGTCGTGGTACTGAGCTCCCCCGGGTGAGCGAGCCAGGTAGAACCGACCCCTGTACAGGGATCATAAGGAGCAGGCCCAGGGGGTTCAAATACCATGACAGCCGGTACCAAGAGGGGCGGCTCGTAGAGAAGCAGTGGGACGCCAACAGAACCGTAATAGCCGCAAGAAGGAATGCCAGAGAACAGGGACGGGGAAGGCTGAGCTGAAGGAGAGGATATGCTAGAACGGTCGTCACGGGAGACTCGGGAAGATACAGACGAGGAAGCTGTGGGTCCGAGAGATGGTACTAGGACAGGCGAGGAACGGGAGCTGCGGAGCCGGGTACGGGAATCACGGAGCCACGAGGACGGAGCAAAGACAGGAAGCCGAAGGTGAGATCGGGGCTGAGGGAAATACAAACAAGGAAGGGCTTAATAGCCACAAGGCAAGAGACTAGGGGACCTAACAACGGGTACCTAAGCACACACAAAAATCAGGCACCTCTATTAAAGGAGGGTGGCCTGATATACCCGGACACAGCAGCCCATTGGTCCGGCTGTGCTTCCGGGTAAGAGCACCGCCAAGGGTTAAAGAGACGGCGTAGCGTGCGGCCTATGGCGCATGCGCAGGAGAAAGACGCCGGAGCAGAGTGGTAAGTACCCAGGAGCAGGGCATCGGCCAAAACAGTACCCCCTCCTTATGCCGCCCCCTCCTGAGATTGGTAAAAAATCTCTATAGAATACGAGGTACGAGGTGCGTCAGTTCTCCCATGGCTCCCAAGATCTATCCTCTGGCCCAAAACCCTTCCAATCGATAAGAAAAAATGTTTTCCCTCTAGATTACCTTGAAGATATTGCCGAATGAAGTTGCCTGCCGCCCCTGAATGCACATAGGCCACTTTGGAACCACGTCTCTGATCAAGGACCAGAAGATCGGACATAGTAAGGGGTTGAGAGGAATTACTTGCTCCTAGAGAGGCCTCTCTTACCTGGCCTAGGTGGATGAGTTTCCCAATCTCTCTGGACAGGAGATGAGAAAGTGCGAAGTCCCTCCACAGTAGAAGCATAAACCCTGCGCCCTTCTATCCTTCCGACGCAGCTCAGCCACTTAGAGTCGATCTCCCTGCATGGGTTCAGCTGGGGACACAGAGGAAGTCACGGTTGGTCGCGGACTAGGTGGCCTGTTGACTGGAAGAGACGGTCTAAAAGATCTCCTTTCCCTAGCTGACTCCCGGGAGCGCTCCTGGAACCGTAGATCAATGAGGGTGGCTCACAAAATAATATCCTCCAGAGAGGTCCGGGTATCCCAACCTGCAAGCTCATCCTTAATCTTGCCCGACAGACCTCTCTAGAAAGCCCCCCACCAGTGCCACATTATTACACCCCAAGTGGATTTGTGGTTGATGAGTGGTAGTGTTGTGGTAGAGTTGTGGTAGATGATTGGTGCAGTTGTGCTGGATGATAGGTGGATTTGTACTAAATGAGTGATGGAGTTGTAGACGAGTGGTGGAGTTTTTGTAGATGAGTGGTGGAGTTTTTGTAGATTAATTGTGGTAGATGAATGATGGAGTTGTAAACAAGTAGTGGAGTTGTGGTAGATGAATGATGATGTTGCGGTGTCTGATTGGTGGAGTTGTGGTAGGTGATTGGTGGAGTTATGGTAGATTGGTGGAGTTGTGCTAGATTAATGGTGGAGTTGTGATAGATGGGTAGTGGAATTGTGGTCAATAAATGGTGCAATTATGGTAGATGATTGGTTCAGTTGTGGTAGATGAGTGGTGATATTGTGGTACATGAGGGGTGGAGTTGTGGTAGTTGAGTGGTGAAGTTGTAGATGATTGATCGACTTGTGGTTGATGACAGGTAGAGTTGTGGAAGATGAATAGTGCAGTTTTGGTATATGAATGGTGGTTATAGTACATACGTAGTAGACTTGTGGTAGATGAGTGGTAGAATTGTGGTAGGGGATTGGTGGAGTTGTGGTAGGGGATTGGTGGTGTTGTGGTAGATGATTGATGAAGTTATGGTAGATAAATATTGGTGTTGTGGTATATGAGTAGTTGGGTTGTGCTAGATGATAGGTGGATTTGTGCTAGAAAAGTGATGGAGTTGTGGTAGATGATTGGTGGTGTTGTGGTAGATGAATGGTGGAGTTGTAGATGAATGGTAGAGTTGTGGTAGAGGAATGGTGGAGTTGTGGTAGAGGAATGGTGAAGTTGTGGTAGATGAGTGGTGGAGTTGTAGATGAGTGGTGGAGTTGTAGATGAGAGGTGGAGTTGTGGTAGATGAGTGGTGGAGTTATGGTAGATAAATGGTGGAGTTGTGGTAGACGAGTCGTGGAGTTGTACATAATTGGTGGAGTTGTGGTAGATGATTGGTGAAGTTCTGGTAGATTAATGGTGGAGTTCTGGTAGATAATTGGTGGAGTTGTGGTAGAAGAATAGTGGAGTTGTGGTAGATAATTGATGAAGTTGTAGATGATTGGTGGAGCAGAGGTTTGTTTAGAAGGAGGGGGGACAGCTTGTAAAGTGGAATTCGAAGATGCTTCCCTGTTTGGCTAATGTACAATGGGTTGTGTGTGCAAGGTGCGAGGTCTTCTGTGACTACAGTTCCACGGTGAGCGTGGAACAATTAGTTCTAATGAGATGAAGAACAAGCCGTGATCTGGGACTGAGACTTAAGAATCTGATGCTCTATGAAGCGAAAACCTTGCTAAGCAAATGTCTCGTCAGGGCAGAGAAAGCGGTCTTAGGCTGAGGAAGATGAGTAGACTCTCAGGCTGTCTAAGATACACGGCAATGTCAGTATTGAGTAGGAGCTCCATATCATACAGGATATGCTTGGTTACCCTTGGTTCTTCTTACATCGGCTGTGTGAGACGGTGGCCATATTAAGATAATGCACCTGACCCTGGTCTTGGTAGGATGATGGGTCTGACCCTGGTCTTGTTAGGACTAGTGATCCGACTTTGATCTTGTTAGGACGATACCCTAACCCTGGTCTTGTTAGGATGACGTCCCTGACCCTGGTCTTTTTAGGATGATGGGTCTGTCCCTGGTCTTGTTAAGACTATGAGTCTGACCTTGGTCTTGTTAGAACAATGGTTCTCACCCTTGTCTTGTTAGGATGATCAGAGTGACCCTAGTCTTGCAGGAGGATGGGTCTGACCCGTTCTTCTTAGGGGGATGGGTCTGACCCTGGCATTGTTAAGACGATGGTCCTGAACCTGGTATCGTTAGAAGTATGGGTCTGACCCCTTTCTTCTTAGGACGTATGGGTCTGACTCTGGTCTTGTTCGGAGGATGGTCTGACCTTGGTCTTGTTATGAGGATGGGTAACTCCAACACAACCAGAAAAAAGGTATAGGCCATAAAGAGGGGATCACCAAAAGGCATGGAAATCACAAATAAATTGTATTAAACACATAAGAACACACAAAAAAACATTAAAAACATTAAAGCAGTCACACATGTGACACAATCACAAAGTACATAGGCTCATGATAAGGCCATTACCCATGAGACCCAAATGTGTGTAATCTATATAATGCCCATATAAACAGCATACCATCAAAAGGAAAAAATGACCAGTCCACTGCTTGTGAAAACTTCTAAGCAAAATCTACACGTGGTCTTGTTAGGATGATGGCTTTGACCCTGGTCTTGTAAGGACAGTGGCTCTGACCCTGGTCTTGTTAGGACGATGGGTCTGACACTGGTCTTGTTAGGACGATGGTTCTGACCCTGGTCTTGTTAGGTCAGTGGCTCTGACCTTGGTTTTGTTAGTATGATGGCTCTAACGCTGGTCTTGTTAGGTCTAATCTTGGTCTTGCTCGGATCTCTCTTGCCCCGTTGTCTCTTGACCCTTCCTGTGTGTCAATAGATCTATGCTTCATCCACTGCCCTGCTCCTCAGTGGGATCCATTCATGTACAATTTTGGGCATCTACAACTGATAACTTTCTGATACAAGAGACCCATGATGCCAGAGATGGAGCAGTGTTGCCCTACAAACCATCATCAGGCAGGTCTTGGCCCTCGGTGTCAGTCCGTCAAGCGCCCGCTGCTTGACATGTCGCTGGTATTGGCCCTCAGAGTCTGTCCCACCAGCACTTGCTGCTTTGAACATCGTTGGCACGTCACTGTTTTCAGCTCTCAGTGTCTTTCTCTCCAGCGCCTGCTGCTTGGCACGTCACTGGTCTCAGCCCTAAGTGTCAGTCTTTCCTGTGCCCGCTGCTTGGCATGTCGCTGGTCTCGGCCCTCAGTGTCGGTCTCTCTTCTGCCCGCTAGTTGGCACATCTTTGTCATGTTGCTGATCTTGGTTCTCAATGTATGTCTCTCCAGCGACCGCTGCTTGGCATGTCACTGGTCTTGGCCCTCAGTGTCAGTCACACCAGCGCCTGCTTCTTTGCACATTTCTGGTCTCGGCCCTCGCTGTCGCCTTTCCTTTGAGAAGACTCCTCAGACCAGACTGATAGAAAATGTGGAGCAGATCGGTGGTGCCATATTCTCGTGACATTGGCACCACATGCCATGACAGAAGACTTTGGTCTGCTAAAACACGACCTCAATAATCTGCACATCACGACACGTAAGACATTAGATAAACACAACGGCATGAGAGTGAAAATGAAGGAGGAGAAAGTGGAAAAGAAGATTGTGGTGCTGCTCATAATGAGGACCCTGCACCAGAGTGACAGCTGCTGCACCCCCCCTCCTCCTCGTTAAGGCTTCTGACTAATTAATCCTCTCAAATTACAGCATGATTAATTAGACCTCAGTTACCATGGAAAAAGGAGCAGAACATTTTGGGCCCCTGGCTAAGAATGGGTTAAAAGAACATCTTCTGCTTCACATTCTCCTCTAGGCCTGAAGCAATGCTCTGCAGGAGAAGCTCTAAGGAGCAACAGCCTGGATGATACTGGCTGAGACATGGCTGAACTAGGAGCGCTGCTCTGCAGAGACATGGCTGAATTAGGAGCGCTGCTCTGCTGAGACATGGCTGAACTAGGAGTGCTGCTCTGCAGAGACATGGCTGAACTAGGAGTGCTGCTCTACAGATACATGGCAGAACTAGGAGCTCTGCTCTACAGATACATGGCTGAACTAGGAGCTCTGCTCTGCAGAGACATGGCTGAACTAGGAGCGCTGCTCTGCTGAGACATGGCTGAACTAGGAGTGCTACTCTGCTGAGACATGGCTGAACTAGGAGCGCTGCTCTGCTGAGACATGGCTGAACTAGGAGGGCTGCTCTGCAGAGACATGGCTGAACTAGGAGCGCTGCTCTGCAGAGCCATGGCTGAACTAGGAGCGCTGCTCTGCAGAGACATGGCTGAACTAGGAGCGCTGCTCTGCAGAGCCATGGCTGAACTAGGAGCGCTGCTCTGCGGAGACATGACTGAACTAGGAGCGCTGCTCTGTGGAGACGACTACTGAATGGAGGGATTATGGAGATGCAGGAACGTTCCCAACTGCGTCTGCCCCAGTGACAGAGGGCTAATCCCAGGTGGTAGAGAGCAAGCCCTTCAGCCAGCAAGTGATGCTATAGAAAGTACTGGGATTAGCGGATTACTACAGAGCTATGTGTGAGGATTAAGAGATTACTGCACAGCTCTATATAGGGATTAGTACTATAGACCCTGTGTAGGGATTAGCAGATTACTATAGACCCTGTGAAGGGATTAGCAGATTATTGTAGACCCTGTGTAGGGATTAGCAGATTACTATAGACCCTGTGTAGGGATTAGCAGATTACTATAAACCCTGTGTATGGATTAGCAGATTACTATAGACCCTGTGTAGGGATTAGCAGATTATTGTAGACCCTGTGTAGGGATTAGCAGATTACTATAGACCCTGTGTAGGGATTAGCACATTACTATAAACCCTGTGTAGGGATTAGCAGATTACTATAGACCCTGTGTAGGGATTAGCAGATTACTATAGACCCTGTGTAGGGATTAACACATTACTATAAACCCTGTGTAGGGATTAGCAGATTATTGTAGACCCTGTGTAGGGATTAGCAGATTACTCTAAACCCTGTGTAGGGATTAGCAGATTACTATAGACCCTGTGTAGGGATTAGCACATTACTGTAAACCCTGTGTAGGGATTAGCAGATTACTATAGACCCTGTGTAGGGATTAGCAGATTACTATAGACCCTGTGTAGGGATTAGCACATTACTATAAACCCTGTGTAGAGATTAGCAGATTATTGTAGACCCTGTGTAGGGATTAGCAGATTACTATAGACCCTGTGTAGGGATTAGCAGATTACTATAGACCCTGTGTATGGATTAGCAGATTATTGTAGACCCTGTGTAGGGATTAGCAGATTACTATAGACCCTGTGTTGGGATTAGCAGATTACTATAGACCCTGTGTAGAGATTAGCAGATTACTATAGACCCTGTGTAGGGTTTAGCAGATTTCTATAGACCCTTTGTTGGGATTAGCAGATTACTTTAGATCTCTGTGTTGGGATTATCAGATTACTATAGACCCTGTGTTGGGATTAGCAGATTATTATAGATCTTGTGTTGGGATTAGCAAATTACTATAGACGCTGTGTAGGGATTAGCAGATAACTTTAGATCTCTGTATTGGGATTAGCAGATTACTGTAGACACTGTGTAGGGATTAGCAGATAACTTTAGACCTCTGTGTTGGGATTAGCAGATTACTATAGATCTCTCTGTTGGGATTAGCATATTACTATAGACCCTGTGTAGGGATTAGCAGATTACCACAGATTACAGCTGATCTCTGACTTCCTCTTTCTGTACCTTGCAGATATTCGGGACAGTGGGAAGAAGCCGGTCATGATGTTCATCCACGGCGGCTCCTACATGGAGGGGACAGGGAACATGTTTGACGGCAGCGTCCTGGCCGCCTACGGCAACGTGATCATCGTCACCATGAACTACCGGCTGGGAGTCCTCGGTACGTCACCTCCCTGCAGTTCTGCCCCATCTCCCACTGTGGGGTCTCGGCTCTCCCCAGTATCACCACCTTACAGCTCTGCCACATGAGCCACTGCAGGGTCCAGTATCCCCAGTATCACAGCACTATGGCTCTGTCTCATCACCTACTACAGGGTCTTGGCCCCTAGTATCGTCGCCCTGCGACTCTGCCCCACCATCCACTGCAGGGTCCCAGTCCTCCAGTATTATCACCCTGCGACTCTGCCCCACCAGCCGCTGCAGAGTCCTGGTCCTCCAGTATTATCACCCTGTGACTCTGCCCCACCAGCCACTGCAGGGTCCCGGTCCTCCAGTATTATCACCCTGCGGCTCTGCCCCACCAGCCACTGCAGGGTCCCGGTCCTCCAGTATTATCACCCTGCGGCTCTGCCCCACCAGCCACTGCAGGGTCCCAGTCCTTCAGTATCATCGCCCTGCGTCTCTGCCCCACCAGCCACTGCAGGGTCCCTGTCCTCCAGTATTATCACCCTGCGACTCTGCCCCACCAGCCACTGCAGGGTCCTGGTCCTCAAGTATCATCGCCCTGCGACTCTGCCCCACCAGCCACTGCAGGGTCCCGGTCCTCCAGTATCATCTCCCTGCGACTCTGCCCCTCCAGCCACTGCAGGGTCCCGGTCCTTCAGTTTCATCGCCCTGCAACTCTGCCCCACCAGCCTTTGCAGGGTCCCGGTCCTCCAGTATTATCACCCTGCGACTCTGCCCCACCAGCCACTGCAGGGTCCCGGTCCTCCAGTATTTTCACCCTGCGACTCTGCCCACCAGCCACTGCAGGGTCCCAGTCCTCCAGTATTATCACCCTGTGGCTCTGCCCCACCAGCCACTGCAGGGTCCCGGTCCTCCAGTATTATCACCCTGCGGTTCTGCCCCACCAGCCACTGCAGTGTCCCAGTCCTCCAGTATCATCGCCCTGCTACTCTGCCCCACAGCCACTGCAGGGTCCTGGTCCTCCAGTATCATTGCCCTGTGACTCTGCCCCTCCAGCCACTGCAGTGTCCCGGTCCTTCAGTATCATCGCCCTGCGACTCTGCCTCACCAGCCACTGCAGGGTCCCGGTCCTCCAGTATTATCACCCTGCGACTCTGCCCCACCAGCCACTGCCAGGTCCTGGTCCTCCAGTTTTATCACCCTGCGACTCTGCCCCACCAGCCACTGCAGGGTCCCGGTCCTCCAGTATCATCGCCCTGCGACTCTGCCCCACCAGCCACTGCAGGGTCCTGGTCCTTCAGAATCATTGCCCTGCGACTCTGCCCCTCCAGCCACTGCAGGGTCCCTATCCTTCAGTATCATCGCCCTGCGACTCTGCCCCACCAGCCACTGCAGGGTCCCGGTCCTCCAGTATTATCACGCTGCGGCTCTGCTCCACCAGTCACTGCAGGGTCCCGTTCCTCCAGTATTATCACCCTGCGGCTCTGCCCCACCAACCTCTGCAGGGTGCCGGTCCTCCAGTATCATCGCCTTGCGACTCTGCCCCACCAGCCACTGCAGGGTCCCGGTCCTCCAGTATCATCGCCCTGCGACTCTGCCCCTCCAGCCACTGCAGGGTTCCGGTCCTCCAGTATTAACACCCTGCGACTCTGCCCCATCACCCACTGCAGGGTCCCAGTCCCCAATATCATCACCCTGTGGCTCTGCCCATCACCAAGTACAGGGTCCTGACTCCCCCAGTATCAGCGTCCTGTGAGTCTGCCCCATCACCCACTCCAATGTCTCAACCCCCGGTGTCATCAGCCTGCGGTTCTGCCCCATTACACTGTACAGGGTCCCAGTCCCCGGTGTCATTTCCCTGCGGCTCTGCCCCATCACCCGCTGCAGGGTCCTGGTCCCCGGTGTTATCGCCCTGTGGCTCTGCCCCATCATCCACTGCAGGGTCCCAGCCCCCGGTGTCATCGCCCTGCGGCTCTGCCCCATTACACTGTACTGGGTCCCGGTCCCCGGTGTCATCACCCTGCGGCTCTGCCCTATCGCCCACTGCAGGGTCCCGGCGCCCAATGCACCAAATATAACAGAATTAGTCGGAGACATGTACAGACAATAAATACAATAAAAGGTAAGAAAGTTACAGGAAGAACGAGGGTCCAGCTGCTCGCAAGCTACAATCTACAAGGAAATAGGGGGACACAATAGGTGAAAAGTGCACATTATGTACAGTCCAGCCTTTATAATAAATAGGGCTGTTTATATAAAGCTGCATGATCCGCTCATCAGCCAGGATCTGTATATGTACATGTATGACCCGATCATCAGCCAGGATCTGTATATGTACATGTATGACCCGATCATCAGCCAGGATCTGTATATGTACATGTATGACCCGGTCATCAGCCAGTATCTGTATATGTACATGTATGACCCGGTCATCAGCCAGGATCTGTATATCTACATGTATGATCCGATCGTCAGCCAGGATCTGTATATGTGCATGTATGATTCGGTCTTCAGCCATTGCAGTATCCCAACCCTGCTGTCACCACCCTGCGACTCTGCCCCGTCATCCACTGCAGGGTCCCAGCCCCCTACTGTATGTAACCACCCTACTGCTCTGCCCCATCATCCATTGCTGTATTCCTACCCCTGATATCACCCTACTGTCATGTTACCACCGTGTCCGGTGCGAAGCCGAATGATGGAGATCTGCTAGCCTTCTGGCTAATCTCAGGATCACCACCACCTGGGCACCGCTCGGGGCACAGTGCTCCCTCCACCATAATTACGTGACGAACACTTGTAAGGAGGGGATGACTGACTGATCTCTTCTATCTCTTAGGCTCCCTGTGCACCACACCATTGAGGCACCGCCTAGGGCACAGCGCTCGCCCCACCAGAATCATGTGACGAACGCCTTTATAGAGGCGGTGACTGACTCTGGTCTCTTCCTTATGTCATAGGCTCCCTGTGCACCCCACCATTGAGGCACTGCCTGGGGCGCAGCACTCACCCCACCAGAATCTTGTGACGAACGGGTATATGGAGGCGGTGACTGACTCTGGTCTCTTCCCTATGTCATAGGCTCCCTGTGCACAACAACATTGAGGCACCGCCTGGGGCGCAGCTCACACCCCAGCAGAATCATGTGATGGACGCCTGTACTGGGGTGGTGACTGAGTCTGATCTCTTCCTTATGTCATAGGCTCCCTGTGCACCCCACCATTGAGGCACCGCCTGGGGCACAGCGCTCACCCCACCAGAATCATGTGACGAACACCTATATGGAGGCGGTGACTGACTCTGGTCTCTTCCCTATGTCATAGGCTCCCTGTGCACCACACCATTGATGCACCGCCTGGGGCGCAGCTCGCGCCCCAGCAGAATCGTGTGATGAACGCCTGTACAGAGGCGGAGACTGACTCTGGTCTCTTCCCTGTTTGGCACTTTCTGTGCCACCACCTAGAGCGCAGCAGTCACCCCACCAGAATCATGTGACAGACGCCTGAGGCAGTAACTGACTGATTTCTTCTATCTTTAGGCTTTTTAAGTACAGGAGACCCAGCAGCCAAGGGTAACTACGGCCTCCTGGACCAGATCCAGGCCCTGCGTTGGCTGGAGGAGAATATTGGCCATTTTGGAGGAGATCCCGAGAGAATCACCATATTTGGGTCCGGGGCTGGAGCTTCGTGTGTGAGCCTCCTCATCCTCTCCCACCACTCTGAAGGTTAGTACTGTGACACCATCTCTGCCGCTCAAAGCATTGATTGACAACACCATCTCCTTTGTGCATGCGCTGATCGATACATTCATGACATGTGTAGAACACAGCGCTGGCTGCGCATGGGCAGGATTTCACGCCATCACGGCAGGGGGATGAAGGAGGGAGCTTCAGATGTCGCAGCGTGGCCTAAGCGCTTCATCAGTACAACCATTTCTTACGAACCCTCCCTGCAGAGTCATTGGTGTGGCCCTTCTCAGCACCGGGCCCCATACGGGGACATGCGTGCACACCACTGTTCAACCCCAATCTGCTGCTGGTTTTTGGCCCCTCCTCACTAAATGTATATCTACACTTTTTAGCCACATGGGCATGGTCTTCAACTATCCTCTGTTGGTGGATTCTCAAACACCACACCCACTTGGTAAAAGATCAAGATTTATAAAGAAGAAAGAGGTGGCCATTTCTCAGAAACAAAGAGAAACAGGAACAAAAGTAAATGGGAAATGCAGGAGAACAGCAGCGGCAGTGACATCCCCAAGAGTGACCTGTCCTGCCTGAGAACTGAAGGGTCAGGCACGATGAGGAGCCACACCGACCCCTCTGTCCCCCAACAGGCAGGAGACCCCCAAACTCTGCAGCAGATGGACATGAAGGATCAGCAGAAAACATTGTGTGTAGAGCAGAAAGGAGAGCAAAATAGAGTAATCTACAACAAAAAGGAATCAGGGAGAACATGTAATCGGGGACAACATGTAATCAGGAGGAACATGTGATCTGGGAGAACATGTAATCAAGGAGAGCATGTAATTGGGGAGAATGTGTAATCAGGGAGAACATGTAATCAGGAGGAACATGTTATCGGGGAGAACATGTAATCAGGGAGAACATGTAATCAGGAGGAACATGTTATCGGGGAGAACATGTAATCAGGGAGAACATGTAATCAGGAGGAACATGTTATCGGGGAGAACATGTAATCAGGGGGAACATGTTACCGGGGAGAACATATAATCAGGGAGAACATGTTACCGGGGAGAACATATAATCAGGGAGAACATGTTATCAGGGGGAACATGTAATCAGGGAGAACATTTAATCAGGGAGAGCATGTAATCAGGGAAAACATGTAATCAGGGAGAACACGTAATCAAGGAGAGCATGTAATTGGGGAGAACGAGTAATCAGGGAGAACATGTAATCAGGAGGAACATGTTATCGGGGAGAACATGTAATCAGGAGGAACATGTTATCGGGGAGAACATGTAATCAGGGAAAACATGTAATCAGGGAGAACACGTAATCAAGGAGAGCATGTAATTGGGGAGAACGAGTAATCAGGGAGAACATGTTATCGGGGAGAACATGTAATCAGGAGGAACATGTTATCGGGGAGAACATGTAATCAGGAGGAACATGTTATCGGGGAGAACATGTAATCAGGGAAAACATAATCATGGGATAACATGTAATCAGGAGGAACAAGTAATGAGGGAGAACATGTAATCAGGAGGAACATGTAATCAGGGAGAACATGTAATCAGGAGGAAAAAGTAATGAGGGAGAGCATGTAATCAGGAGGAACATGTAATGAGGGAGAACATGTAATCAGGAGGAACATGTAATGAGGGAGAACATGTAATCAGGAGGAACATGTAATCAAGGAGAACATTTTATCGAGTAGAACATGTAACCAGGAGGAACAAGTAATCGGGAAGAACATGTAATCAGGAGGAACACGTAATCAGTAGGAACATGTCTTCAGGGAGAACATGTTGTCAGTAGGAACATGTCATCAGGGAAGACATGTAATCAGGGAAGACATGTAATCAAGGAGAATATGTAATTGGGGAGAACATGTAATCAGGAGGAACATGTAATCAAGGAGAACATTTTATCAGGGAGAACATGTAACCAGGAGGAACATGTAATCGCGGAGAACATGTAATCAGGAGGGACACGTAATTAGGAGGAACATGTAATCGGGAAAAACATGTAATCAGGAGGAACACGTAATCAGGAGGAACACGTAATTAGGAGGAACATGTAATCAGGGAGAATATGTAATCAGGGAGAATATGTAATCAGGGAGAACATGTAATCAGGAGGAACATGTCATCAGGGAGAACATGTAATCAGGAGGAACATGTAATTAAGGAGTACGTGTAATTGGGGAGAACATGTAATGACCCATTGTCTCAGCCTTTTTCATCCTTTTGGGGTCTTCAGCGTGGTCTCCCCGGATGTTATGGCGCAGCCCATGACAGCAGCCATTAATCGACCGCTGATCGGTTGCACGTTTTCGGATCCGCAGTCATGTTGTAGACGTTCAGAATGTCTAGTTGCACTTCCATGGTTATATGATTGTTCTGTGCACACAGCCTGTCAGTGTCCTCGGCAGCACATGCTGGTTACACAGGATGATGTGCTGTCAAGAGTAATTATTTTCAAGGAAGTTTAAAATCAGTTCACCCAATGAGCGAGCGTTTTCCCCGTCCGTCCGGTGAGTATCCTGTGCAGACTGCGCAGTTATCGACAGTCAGTCATTCGTTCCCAGTAGAGCCCTGATGTCAATGCAAACTCGCTCCTAGGTCTCAGTTAGACTTCCATTTTCATGGACACGCCGTGTATTTCTCGGATAGATCACGTACAGTCTGGGTTTGGTCACATGATCATTTTTGATCCGAGTCAGTGGTGAAATCATACATATAAATCTATGGATCCGTGAAAATGACATGTGTGCCATTCATGTACCACCATCCATGTGCCATCCATGTACCTTCATCCGTGTGCCATTCATGTACCACCATCCATGTGCCATCCATGTACCTCCATCCTTGTGCCATCCATGTACCACCATCCATGTGCCATCCACCTACCTCCATCTGTGTGCCATCCATGTACAACCATCCGTGTGCCATCCATGTACCACCGTCCGTGTGCCATCCATGTACCTCCATTCGTGTGCCATCCATGTACCTCCATCCATGTGCTATCCATGTACCTCCATCCATGTGCCATCCATGTACATCCATCCATATGTCATCCATGTACCTCCATCCGGTGCCATCCATGTACCTCTATCCATGTGCCATCCATGTACATCCATCCATGTGCCATCCATGTACCTTCATCCATGTGCCATCCATGTACATCCATCCATATGTCATCCATGTACCTCTGTCCATGTGCCATCCATGTTCCTCCATCCATATGCCATCCATGTACCTCCATTCGTGTGCCATCCATGTACCAGCATTCGTGTGCCATCTATGTGACAAGCCCACCAGGTCCGTGGGGTACTCAGAACTGGGTCGGACAGTTCTTTGAGGAAGTCACGGGGCTGTGACCCGACTCCGTGGCCCTGGCTGTGCCTTAAAATGGGGAATATGTATATGGGATTTAACATGACGCCACCTGTGGTGTTCAGCAACAGATGGCTGACACTGCTAAAGGAGACCGCTGGGGCTGATGGTGACGCAGCTGAGATGGTTCTGCTCCCCACAGGTGTAGCGGGGCCCCAGGGCTACTGATTCTGTTTATGTCAGGCATCGTGTACCTTGTGGTGCAGGACTCAGGGTGCAAGAGATCACTGGAGGATACAAGGGCTGTAGTTTTCTTTTCCTTTACTTGCTTGTTGATAGTACACACCGGGGCACTGGTAACAGATCGTGATGGAGTGCCGGGCAGCCTGGAAGCAATTTTGGATATACCTGGCCAGGTAGGTACAGAGACCTTCCTTCTGCGCTGTCCTCCCTTTTTCCTTGCTGCCTAACAGCTCATCCTCCTGCTGCTAACTGATTCTCTCTGTTTTAAAAACAAACCGTTGCCCGCATGGCAGGCAGCTCAAGCCTAGTATGCTGCTGTGCTGCCAAGTATTAGATCAGACCAAGAGACCTGAAGTCCCCTGCCCTCCGGATTTAGCTGCCAGGACTTCAGTACCCGCGCAACCACGGACTCCGGTATCCGGTTCCTAGTGGTCAGCTCTAGGGTGAGTTTAATCACAGCTCCACTCCCCAGGTTCTGCTCGCCTTCTCTCCTACTGACACCTGGTAAGGGGACCCCTCCTTGCTTCCAGGCATGACATTACTTCCTGTAAGGGAGACAATGCCACTGTGGCAACCGGACTCCTGGGTGCCATATTCCCCCCTAGTGAAATTCAGTACTCCCGGACTGAGGAAATATAAACATTTTAACAAGTGAACAATCATAACTATTTACAAGATTTCAAAAATAAAAATTACAAAAACCAAAGTTCAAAAATAGTTCTGGTGACGATTAGTCCATGCGTCATTGTCAATTGTTCTTTCCTGAGCCAGGTTGGTAACTATTTACAAGTTTTGTCCTGCTGAGGTATCTCCTCCATCTTTACTGATAAGGCACACCTTGGTGTTATCAAAGTCTGAATGTAAAACGGTGTATGGCTCACTTTGTGAACTCATCTCTTCCTTTTGAATACCTGTTCTCCAGGTGACAAGGGATCTGCAGGGGCGTACTGATTATAATTTCTTTCTTGCCTCTGTCTTGCCTGAGACAAACTTTTCTCTACACATTCTTGCACCTTGTGATATTGTTGCTGCCACTCCATATCCCAGTCTGCATCTGGTGATGTTGTATCCAGGTGTTAAAACTTCCATGTCCGAAAAAAAAACCAAAAAAAACTTCCATGTCCAAGTCAATGGGTTACTTGCCAGGTCTTGCCCTCATCAGGTAGGCGGGTGTACAGTTGGTGGAGTTCACCGGGATGTGGTTATATAAGTCTACCAAACCCGGTAACTTTTCTGGCCACAGGCTATGCTCTTTCAGGGGCAGTCTTCCACAGGTCTATTACTACCTGATTCATTTTCTCACGTAACCTGTTGTTCTGGGGATGATATGGCATGGTTCTTATTTTTTTGCAGCCGTATAGGTTTCAGAACTCCTGGAACACTTCTGCTTCAAAGGCTGGGCCTTGGTCGGTAAGCACTCGTTCAGGGTAACCATTCAGGCGACAAAAGTGTTGTTGAAATGCTTTGGCTGCCCTCTTTGCCGTCTGATCCTTCACTGGCACTACTACCAGGAACTGGGAGTAGTGGTCTACTATGGTGAGGGCGTAGACATAGCCTGACCGGCTTGGGGCCAGCTTCACGTGATCCAAGGCTACCAGCTCAAGCGGTTGTTTGGTGACTATGAGCTGTAGGGGAGCCCTCTGGCTATCTCAGTCTTTCCGTCTCAGGTTGCATGGACCACATTCTCAGTACCATTTCTCGATTGCTTTTCTCATGCCAACCCAGTAAAATCGCTCACGTAGCAGGACTTCCAACTTCTTCCACCCGAAGTGTCCTGCTCCATCGTGGTACGCTTCTAAGACCATTGTCGCATCCCACTTCAGGACCAACACCTGCTAGACCAGTTTGTGGGCTTGGGAGCGGACAATTCTCCAACACAGCGTCCCCTCATAGATGAACAGCTTGCCATTCTCCTTCCACAACTGTTGGGTCTCTTGTGGAGCATCTGGACCAGGGTGCAAATCAGCTTGTTTCAGCAATTACTTTACTAGGTGGATTGCCGGATCGCTGTCCTGTGTTTCTGCCCATTCATGGTGGGGTAATGGGTTAATCGTTGCCTCTTGCATGGCATAGCGCTTGTTCCTCACGCAGTGGGAGCACTGGGCCGCACCGGGGCGGTGGAAGGCTGGTAACTCGATTTCTTTGAGTTCCTCCAGGTCTTCTCCCCATCCGGCAAGTTGGGCTTCCTGGACAGGTCATCAGCATTAGCGTTTTTATGCCCTGCCCGGTATTTGATGGCGTAGTTGGACAGCCGAGCCATCAATCGCTGCTCCAACACACCTAGCTCCGCCGTCTCAAGGTGGGTCAGTGGATTATTATCCGTATAAATGGTAAACTTCGCTGAAGACAGGTGGTGCTTGAAGTGCTCCGTTACCACCCAGACTATGGCGAGAAACTCCAGTTTAAAACTATAGTTGTCGGGGTTCCTTTCCATGGACGAAGCTTCCTGCTGGCGTAGGCAATCACTCTCTCTCTGCCTTGCTGTACCTGGGACAGCACTGCTCCCAATCCCACGTTGCTGGCGTCCGTATAAAGTATAAAGGGTTGGCCATAGTCGGGATAGGCCAGGACTTCATCTCCCGTAAGAGCCATCTTCAACCGAGTGAAGGATTCTACTTCTCTTTTTTTTAAATCAGATACATTTTTATTTAACCAAATTCAGGGTACAAAACAATAGAACAAAAATCACAATGAGAACAACATTAACAATGGTCATTAGTTTCAGAAATTCCCTTCCCCACCCCTCCTCCCCATTACATATGCAGCAAATAATGCATGATGTAGCCTAAGTTCAGGGTCATCTTCTCTTCACCCAAGGTGTCCACAGTGTCTCCATTCTTCTTCTCCTTTACTCCACTTGAACGGAGAACTCAGGTTCTTGGTCTTCTTGGACTGGCCTATTAAGAGGTACTGCATGGGTGCCGCTATCTTGGTGAAGCCCTTTATGAATCTCTTGTATTAACCTACCAGCCTGAGGAACTGATGCACTTCCTTGATAGTGGAGGGTCTTGGCCAGTCCTTGATCACAGTGACTTTTTCAGGGTCTGGTGCCACACCTTCAGCGCTTACCATGTGACCTAGGTACTGCACCTTAGGCTTCAACAGGTGGCACTTGGACGCTTTACTTTCAGGCCGAAACCGGATAAGGCCTCGAACACCTTAGCCAGGTGCTCCAGGTGGTCTTTGCACGTCTTTGAGTAGACAATGACATCGTCCAGGTACAACAAAATGGTTTGAAAGTTTTTATGTCCTAGGCACCATTTCTTTAACCGCTGCAATGTTCCCGGTGCATTGCAGAGCCCGAATGGCATGCAGTTGAACTCGCAGAGGCCCATTGGTGTCGTGAACCCTGTCTTTTCTCTGTCTGCTTCTGCCATGGGAAACTGCCAATACCCAATGGTGAGATCTAAAGTGGAGAAAAAGTTAGCGGATCTCAGTGTAGCTAATGATTCCTCAATTCTGGGTAATGGGTAGGCGTCCTTATGTGTAATGCGGTTAATCTGCCTGTAGTCAACACACATCCTCATAGTACCATCTTTCTTTCTAACGAGGACTAACGGAGCTGTCCAGGGGCTACAACTGTCTTTGATTACCCCAGCCTCCTTCATCTCCCGTAACATACTCTTGGCACATTGATAGTGTGCTGGAGGTATGGGCCGGTACCTTTCTTTAATGGCAGGATGATCTCCGGTGGGGATATGGTGTTGGACCCCTTTTACCTACCCAAAGTCTAGAGGGTGTTTGCTAAAGACCCGCTCAAATTCTCGAACCACCTGGTAAACCCCATGCTTTTGATGCGAAGGGGTGGAGTCAGTACCTAGGTGTAGCTTTTGACACCAATCCTCCAGCTGCCCCTCAGAGCCATTGTCCTCCGCCTGATCAGACGGAAGCAAGGGTTCCATTATTACTGACAGGGAACAGCTTAGCAAGGGTGGCATAACGGGGTAAATGGACCTCTTTCTTCCCACAATTCAGGATGCGTATCGGTACCCTCCCCTTGCGGACATCAACTACCCCTCTGGCTGTCAGGATGGTGGGCCTATTATCAGAGTACACTGGTTCTACCAGGGCCTGGTAATCTTGACCCCTGAGGCCTATTGCTGCCCGACACCAAATCAACATTTCACTCCTTGGGGGAACTGCAATGGGGAAAAGATCACTTACTCTGACACTGCCAACTTCTCCACCAGACAGCTCTACCTGTTGTCTCTGCATCAGGGCTCTGATCTCCTTTTGCAGGACCCGCTGCTGACTGGAGCTGGCGGTCTCAGCTACCTGTTGTAACAAAACAATAACTGCTCCAAGACAATTCTCTATTACATTGGTGCCTAGAGTAATCATAGCTTGGCATTCTTTTCTGTCAATATCAACTATAATCAAACCTTGCGACTGCAATTCTACTCGGCCAGCCTTGATGGTCACCTCCTTATACCCCATTTAAGGCAAGGGCTGACCATTGCTGGCCAAAATGGCAAGGTGTTCATCTGGGCAGGATCATATTCCTCGCCAATCGTTACACCGATGTCTCTACTTTGTGCCAGTCCTTACACTGGCTACCCATCCACTCCAGAATCCAGTACAAACTTATTGCCCTCACCCACAAAGCACTCCATGGCTCAGCACCACCCTACATCTCCTCCCTTGTTTCAGTCTACCACCCTACCCATGCCCTCCGTTCTGCTGATGACCTGAAGTTAGCATCCTCAATAATCAGAACCTCCCACTCCCGTCTCCAAGACTATACACGTGCTGCGCCAATTCTTTGGAATGCGCTTCCCAGGTCAATACGATTAGTCGCCAATCCCTACAATTTTAAGCGTGCTGTCATGATCCAGTGTTGGATCTGGCGGTATTAAAATCACTGGGTGAACCTTTTTTACTTTGGAAAGTTCCAAGGTGTCTTGACTGTCCCCGGTGGTGGTTTTGATATTGCACTTTAGGTTTTTGTGCACTTAATCATGTATCAGGTGGGACACCCTATAAAGGTGTGCTAGGGGTGTGCAATCACTGCCTGTGATATTGTGAGATTGCTTTCACTTTGAAGTGGAGAGCCTGGAGGAAGGATGGAGCTGGTGAGGAGTCCTGCGCAGCTTAGCCAGGGGGGACGTGTTGCAGCTATGGTGTCTGGACGAAGGGCTGGCATGGCGTGGTGGGGTCACAGTGATGGAGTCAGCGGGAAGTGTCTGCATGGTCTGGTGGAGTGGCTACTATGGAGAGTGGCACTCACCATGTGGGACTTGGCCGCTGAGCTGGACTCAAGCATGCTTGACTTCGTGGCAGAAGCTGAACACTTCCTTGGGACTCTGTTACTAAGCAGCTGCAACTGGTGTTGGACTCTGCTCCAAGGCTGCACTAAGGTGAAGGATCCTGTTATGGTGATGGATCCAGGTGGAGGAGAAGATGCACTCAGGTGGAGGGCTCTGTTGCTAGGAGCGCACGCAACAGAGCAAAGCTAAGTGGTGTTTCCCCTGTATTGTCTCTTTCCTCATGTGTGTTATTAGTGCAGTGGTGGGATTAGTCTCCGCACCGACCCATTCCCTAGTGAGGGTTTAGGGTCAGGGTGAGCAAGGGCGTTAAGGTACGCGTGCGGCGACAGGTGCGGAGCCTGTTTAGGGAATGTAAGGAGTGCAGGGACACTGGCTCAGGGGAGCTTAGGAGGTCTCCATGTCCCCATTCCCTATCGCAGGGCCCACCATTGTTAAAGTTTCCCAGGTTCCCCCTTTATTATTTGATTATTGTATGTATAACGTGTAATACCTAAATTCGCCGGGTGGAGGCGGCGTATCCACCTGCACGTTTTATTATTTAAATGCGCCCCACTGGAGGCGGTGTATCCAGGGTCACGTGTGTCATATGGGTCCGCCTTGCGGAAACATCTGCGTCCTGACACACGTGATCATGACACGTGCCCTGAAAACGCATTTATTCAAACTGGCCTACTGCCTCAACACATTAACCTAACTATCCCTGTGTGGCACAATCAAAAGTTTTACCATAACCAGGTTCCCCGCAACATGTTCCCACATTCTTTATGCATCCATTAGCCCTCTGTGTCTGTACTGTTACACACTTAACATTATGGCTGGTCCATACAATCAGGGCAACTGTTACCACCCACCTTTCGTGTCTCCCCTTTTTCCCTCATAGACTGTAAGCTTGTGAGCAGGGCCCTCATTCCTCTTGGTATCTGTTATGATCTATGTGATTATTGGTATGCTGTAATGTCTATTGTCTGTACAAGTCCCCTCTGAAATGTAAAGTGCTGCGGAATATGTCAGCGCTATAGAAATACAATTTATTATTATTATCTGGGCTATGAGTAATGTCTGAATCAGCCCAGTACCGCTTAAAAAGGACATATAGCATCGTTGTCATCTGGGAGCCGGTGTCCAATAAAGCGTTCATTGGGAAGCCATCAAGCACAACGGGCAGGACCGGCCGTCCTCCCACATACTTGTCTCGCCAGCTTTGTGGGCCTGGATGACTTACTCCTGCGGGTTGGCCTTCTGTCCTAGGGGTTGCTTGTTTAAATTACAGAATCTTGCGATGTGCCCCGCCTTGTTGCAGCGGCGACAGATGGGCCATCCGTCCTGGTCCTAGCAATTGTTGTCTCTCCCTCTGGTCGGTGGGATTCGCCTCTGCCGTCACTATGGGATGTCATCTGGGCTAGAGGCCAGCTGGATCTTCTCCTTTGGGGACACTTGCATGGACTGCACGGTTTTGGTTAGTGCAGTGACACTTTTGGTCAGCTCCTGGACCTGGAGACGTGGGCCTGCAGAGGAGTCATTATCTAGGGTCTGCGCATCGGCCTTCACGGGTGCCGGGGAAAGGATGCCGCCTCCTGGTGGTATGTGATGGGCGCTGGAGGGGTGGAGGTCCACTTGGGGTTGGTT
Source organism: Dendrobates tinctorius (assembly GCF_039654945.1). Classification (NCBI taxonomy): domain Eukaryota; kingdom Metazoa; phylum Chordata; class Amphibia; order Anura; family Dendrobatidae; genus Dendrobates; species Dendrobates tinctorius. Next base: position 446,832 of record NW_027361670.1, read on the forward strand.
CTCACAGTACCCGGATGGCCCGGTCTTTAAATCATGCGAAGTCCAGGTCAGGGTTTTGCAGGGCCATAATGCGCACTGTGTCCGGTGAGTGGTAGACAGGAGCCCCTCAGTAAACTGCTTGGTTAGCAATCTGTCCTCGTCTCGCACACTGTCGGGGTCTACCTGTTTAATGGCCTGCAGCGCCTCTTGCAGGTTTAGGGCATAGTCCTGTACACTGTCCTGCGTCCTTTGTTTGCAGCCATAGAATTTCATTTTAATCTCCGTGTGCGGGTGTCAAAAGTGTCCTTCAGCTGGGCCAGGATTTGCCACCTAACATTTCTTTTGTCGGTGTCCAGCCAGGACTTCACCTCCCTCTGGGCCGCACTGGTTAGCTGGCCGATGAGGACACTGAATTTTTGGCTCTCTGACAGGGGATACACTTCGAATAAACTATGCAGTCTCTCCTTAAAGTTGCTCAGGGTGTGCGACTCCCCTGAGTACTGAGGTAGCCAGGCCGCCCCTGGGATATATGGCATGGATAAAGGCAGTACGGTGGCTGCGCCCGCCGCTGGATCCTCTCCTAGATTGGGCATCGCCTTCCCTTCTAGTGAACCTCAGCCAGGCTCTGGGTATCGTTACCGTAGTAAGCGGCTGCTCAGCAGCCGGGATGGATTGAGCTCCCAGGGGTTTCCAAGTCGGGGTCTCCTGCTTTCTGCTCAACTTCTCTCCTACAGACACCTGGTAAGTAGAGTTGAGCGACTTTGGTCGGATCAGGTTTCGTGAAACCCGAATTAAACAAAATTTGATTTGGATGAAACTGGTCCGACTAGGGCAAAAAAAAAGTCGGAGTTTCGTCCGAAACCCGACCCCAATGCAAGTCAATGGGGAATAAACGTCGGCATTGAGGGGATGAATGTCATCCCCTCAATGTCGACTTTTATTTCCCATTGACTTGCATTGGGGTCGGGTTTCGGACGAAACTCCGACTTTTTTTTTGCCCTAGTCGGACCAGTTTCTTCCGTATCAAATTTTGTTTCATTCGGATTTCACGAAACCGGACTCGACCAAAGTCGCTCAACTCTACTGGTAAGGGAACCCCTTCTTGCTTCCAGGCATGACATTACTCCCTGTGAGGGAAGCAATGCCACTGTGGCAACCGGACTCCTGGGGTGCCACATATGTACCTCCATCTGTGTGCCATCCATGTACCACCATCCGTGTGCCATCCATGTACCACCATCCGTGTGCCTTCCATGTACCATGTATGCACTATCCGTGTGCCAGCCATGTACTATCTGTGTGCCATCCATGGACCATCTTTATTTCATCCATATGCCCTTCTTGTACTATCCTTGTGCCATCTATGTACCATACGTTTATCATCTGTGCACCAACCATGTGTCATTTGTGTGCCATCTGTATACCATCCACGCGATATCCGTGTACCATCTTTGTGCCATCCGTGTACCATCTGTGCACCAACCGTGGGCCTTCCAGGTACCATCCATGTGTTATATGTGCACCATCTGTGTGCCATCTGTGTACCATCCATATGTCATCTGTATACCGTCCATGTACCATCAGTGTGCCATCAGTGTACCATCAGTGTGCCATCCATGTACCATCAGTGCACCATCAGTGTGCCATCCATGTACCATCCGTGTACCATCTGTGTGCCATCCATGTACCATCTGTGTGCCATCCATGTACCATCTGTGTGCCATCTGTTTATCATCTGTGTACTATCTGTGTGCCATCCACGTACAATCTGTGTACCAATCTTGTACCATCCTTGTACCATCTGTGTGCCATCCTTGTACCATCTGTATACCATTTGTGTACCATCCTTGTACCATTCCTGTTCTATCTGTGTACCATCCTTGTACCATCTGTGTACCATCCTTGTACCATCTGTGTACCATTCATGTACCATCTGTGTGCCATCCTTGTACCATCTGTACACCATCCTTGTACCATCCATGTACCATCTATGTGCCATCCTTGTACCATCCGTGTTCCATCCTTGTACAATCCGTGTATCATCGGTGTACCATCTATGTACCATCTGTGTTCCATCCTTGTACCATCTGTGTGCCATCTTTGTACCATCTGTGTGCCAACCTTGTACCATCCGTGTTCCATACTTGTACCATCCGTGTTCCAAACTTGTACCATCTGTGTGCCTTCCTTGTACCATCTGTGTACCATCCATGTGTTATCCAGCATGTACCATCTATCTATCATCCCTATGTCATCCATGTATCCGTGTACCATCTGTGTACCATCCATGTACCATTCGTGTGCCATCCATGTATCATCCGTGTGCCATCCATGTATCTGTGTGCCATCCTTGTACCATCTGTGTGCCGTCCTTGTACCATCTGTGTACCATTCGTGTACCATCTTTTTGCCATCCTTGTACCATCTGTGTGCCATCCTTGTACCATCTGTGAACCATCCATGTACCATTCGTGTGCCATCCATGTATCATCCGTGTGCCATCCATGTATCTGTGTGCCATCCTTGTACCATCTGTGTTCCATCCTTGTACCATCTGTGTTCCGTCTTTGTACCATCTGTGTAACGTCCTTGTACCATCTGTGTGCCTTCCTTGTACCATCCGTGTTCCATCCTTGTACAATCCGTGTATCATCGGTGTACCATCTATGTACCATCTGTGTTCCATCCTTGTACCATCTGTGTGCCATCTTTGTACCATCTGTGTGCCAACCTTGTACCATCCGTGTTCCATACTTGTACCATCCGTGTTCCATACTTGTACCATCTGTGTGCCTTCCTTGTACCATCTGTGTTCCATCCATGTGCTATCCAGCATGTACGTGGGCAGCACGGTGGCTCAGTGGTTAGCACTGCAGCCTTGCAGCGCTGGGGTCCTGGGTTCGAATCCCACCAAGGACAACATCTGCAAGGAGTTTGTATGTTCTCCCCGTGTTTGCGTGGGTTTCCTCCGGGTACTCCGGTTTCCTCCCACATTCCAAAGACATACTGATAGGGAATTTAGATTGTGAGCCCCATCGGGGACAGTGATGAAAATGTATGCAAACTGTAAAGCGCTGCGGAATATGTTAGCGCTATATAAAAATAAAGATTATTATTATTATTGTACCATCTATCATCCCTATGTCATCCATGTATCCGTCTACCATCTGTGTACCATCCATGTACCATTCGTGTGCCATCCATGTATCATCCGTGTGCCATCCATGTATCTGTGTGCCATCCTTGTACCATCTGTGTGCCGTCCTTGTACCATCTGTGTACCATCTGTGTACCATTCGTGTATCATCTTTTTGCCATCCTTGTACCATCTGTGTGCCATCCATGTACCATTCGTGTGCCATCCATGTATCATCCGTGTGCCATCCATGTATCTGTGTGCCATCCTTGTACCATCTGTGTTCCATCCTTGTACCATCTGTGTTCCGTCTTTGTACCATCTGTGTACGTCCTTGTACCATCTGTGTGCCTTCCTTGTACCATCTGTGTGCCATCCTTGTACCATCTGTGTACCATCCATGTACCATTCGTGTGCCATCCATGTATCATCCGTGTGCCATCCATGTATCTGTGTGCCATCCTTGTATCCTTATATCTCCATGTTGTCACCACCAGCTGCATACAGAATATGGCATACTCTATACACAGCATACAGTGAGGGAGAGAGGGTTGGCTGCCCACGAGTGGTACGCCGAGCGCCCCCTCCAGGAATCAGCTGTGGCACTAATCTGGATAACCAATGAGGAAAAAGACTTGGGTATGCTAATAGATCATAAACTAAACATGAGTCAATAGTGTGATGCAGCAGCAAAAAAGGCAAATACAATTCTGGGATGTATTAACAGAAGCATACAGTCTAGATCACGTGAGGTCATTATTGCCCTCTACTCCTCTTTGGTCAGACCTCATCTGGAATACTGTGTCCAGTTTTGGGCACCACATTTTAAAAAAGCCATCAACAAACTCAACTGAGACCTACTAACCACCAAGAGCAAGCGACACTACTCTGTCGTCCTTCTCCTGGACCTGTCTTTTGCCTTTGACACTGTGGACCATTTCCTCCTGCTTCAGACCCTCTCATCTCTTGGCATCACAGATTTGTTCCTATCCTGGATCCCGTCTTATCTAACAGACCTGACATTCAGTGTTTCCCTCTCCCACACCACCTTGCGCCCTGTCTGTCGGTGTTCCCCAAGGCTCAGTTATAGGGCCCCTTCTCTTCTACATCTACACCTTCGGCCTGGGACAGCTCATAGAATCCCACGATTTGCAGTATCTCTACGCCGATGAAACGCAGATCTACCTATCTGGACCTGACCTCACCTCCCTACTGACCAAGATCCCGCTATTTCATCTTTCTTGTCTGCTCGCTTTCTAAAACTGAACATGTACAAAACAGAATTCATAATCTTTCCCCATCTCACGCTACCCCTCCACCAGACCTATCCATCAATGTCAATGGCTGCTCACTTTCCCCAGTCCTGCATGTTCGGTGCCTCGGGGTGATCCTCGACTCTGCCTCTCTTTCAAGCCACATATCCAAGCCCTTGCCTCCTCCTGCCGACTCCAACTCAAAAATATTTCCCGGATCCATACATTCCTTGACCAAGAAACTGCAAAAACACTAGTGCACGCCCTCATCATCTCCCTCCTCAACTATTGCAACCTCCTACTCTCTGGCCTCCTTTCTAGCATTCTGGCACCACTCCAATCCATCCTACACTCTGCTGCCCAACTAATCCACCTGTCTCCCCATTATTTCCCAGCCTCCCCCTATGCCAAGCCCTTTATTGGCTTCCTATTGTCCAGAGGCTCCAGTTCAGAACCCTAACCATGACATAGAAAGCCATCCACAACCTGTCTCCTCCATACATCTGTGATATGGTCTCCCGATACTTACCTACACGCAAACTTCGATCCTCTCAAGATCTCTTTCTCTACTCCCCTCTTATTTCTTCTTCCCACAACTGCATAAAAGACTTCTCCCGTTCTTCCCCCCTACTCTGGTACTCTCTACCCCAACACATCAGGCTTTCGCCTACCATGGAAACCTTCAAGAGAAACCTGTAGACCGACCTCTTCCGACAAGCCTACAACCTGCAGTGATTATTATTATTAGTATTTATTTATATAGCGCTGTGATGGTGTGATAGGCTATGTGGATATCATTTTGTGTATATTTCTATTTCACTTATTTTCATAGTGTTTTTCTTGTATGTCTATAGCCTGACTGTATCTGTCTCTTGATGACCCCCTGTAGTTCTTTAATCCCCAAGACTCCTTTGTTCTCCTCTGGGAGGCCTTGGAACCGTCCCAACCTGTTTGACTACCCCTGGACACAAGGAAGGGGGTGGGGAGAACAGGAGCTGGTCAAGTCAGTTGAATGGGAGGAATAGGCCTAAGCAACAGCACATGTGAAAAAGACTTGGGTATACTAATAGATCACAAACTGAATATGAGTCAACAGTGTGATGCAGCAGCAAAAAAAGCAAATGCAATTCTAGGATGTATTAACAGAAGCATACAGTCTAGATCACGTGAAGTCATTATTTCCCTCTACTCCTCTTTGGTCAGACCTCATCTGGAATATTGTGTCCAGTTTTGGGCACCACATTTTAAAAAAGACATCAACAAACTGGAGCAAGTTCAGAAAAGAGCAACCAGAATGGTGACCGGTCTGCAAACCCTGTCTTATGAGGAAAGGTTGCAGGATTTGGGAATGTTTAGTTTGCAAAAGAGAAGACTGAGAGGAGACTTAATAGCTGTCTACAAATATCTAAAGGGCTGTCACATTGTAGAAGGATCATCTTTATTCTCATTTGCACAAGGAAAGACTAGAAGCAATGGGATGAAACTGAATGGGAGGAGACACAGATTAGATATTAGAAAAAACTTTTTGACAGTTAGAGTGATCAATGAGTGGAACAAGCTGCCACGAGAAGTGGTGAGTTCTCCTTCAATGGATGTCTTCAAACAGAGGCTGGACAGACATCTGACTGGGATGATTTAGCGAATCCTGCTTTGAGCAGGGGGTTGGACCAGATGGCCCAGGAGGTCCCTTCCAACTCTACGATTCTATGATTCTATGATTCAGTTACTGTGTGGAGTGGATCGTGTCGTGTAAAGACTGCACTTCAGAGAGAAGGACCCATTTTATCCTCTGGTGCTAGAGTTTTGGAATCTCGTCTCCCTGGACATTTTATCCTGTTACTGGACTACATTCTTGTTCTGGACTATTGTATCCTCAGTGTGGTGGATTGTTTATGGACCTTCTAATTTTGCTTGTAATAAAGGTTTTGGGATTGTTCACCCTTCCCTCGCTCTGTTGATTGTGTGGTATCGGAGAAGGACCCCGTGACAACTGGTGGCAGCGGTGGGATCAACAGAGCGTAACCCATTGGAGAACCACCCACAGAGTGAGTACAGAAATTGGACTGTATCCAGTCTACAGGAGAGAGCCAGAGACCTGGGCCTGAACTACCAGGGACTGACTAAAGAGGCCTTAATCGATCTACTGGTGGGCTCTAGCCCGGCCACCTCCTCCCAGATGTCTGAAGGATGAGCACTGGAGACAAGGATCCCCATCCAGAAAAGCCACTGGTTGGTGTGGTACGAAGAAGAGATAGCGGTTCTGGGCCCCGGCGTCTCTCAGGAGTACAAGCAGGAGGCTGCCCGCCGGGCACAGCGGAGACTGGAAGCAATGGAGGTTGAAAGAGGGAGTAACGCAATGTGGAGTTTAGCCCCAACGATCCGGGAGCCTGTACGGAACACCCGGACAGAGTTTAAGCCATTTGATGAGGCTTCCGGAGAGGTGGAGGGGTTCTTTAAAGACTTTGAGCAGCAGTGTGCTGTGATGGAGGTGCCCCACTCTAGCTGGATGCGTTTGTGTGAGGTACACCTGGGGTGGACCCGCTAGACCGTGGCAACGAACCTCCCGGGGGCGAGCTGACCAGGTGGACCACCCCCTATACAGGGAGCGTTTGGGGCAAGCCCGCGGGTAACTATTACCACGGCAGCTGGTACCCTGGGAAGTAACGACAGACAGACAGCTAGAGCCGAGTTGGGGATACAGGACTGACGGTACCGGCTGGTAACCACAGGACAGACGGGCACGGCTTAGAGACACGAGACAGGTGGGCACGGCCTGGAGACACAGGACAGGCGGGCACGGCTGGGAGACACAGGACAGGCGGGCACGGCTGGGAGACACAGGACAGGCGGGCACGGCTGGGAGACACAGGACAGGCGGGCACGGCTGGGAGACACAGGACAGGCGGGCACGGCTTGGAGACACAGGACCTAGGAGAGAGGAAAATGGAGAGGTGAACGAGCAACGGATGGACAGGACGCGATAGCGTGCATAGAGGGCGGCCAGAATCACTAGGGAAAAGCAGTGATACTCAGGCACCGCTGGCAGGAAGAGGCGGCCAGATATAGGGGCTAGTAGGAGGACTTCCGGGTCGTGACCTAAAGTGGAGGAGGAGCAGGCGCGCGTCCTCAGGAGGAGGAGGAGGAGGCGCGCGCGTGCCCAGGCACAGTATGTGCGCGCGCCCGCCGAGCAGGAGGGGCGGGAGCGTGCACCCGGTGTGGTCCGGAAGACCGGACGGAGGAGACCGCCGGACGGAGAAGAGGAGCCGGGGAGGACCGCGGAGAAGACCGCGGCCGCCGGCGCAGAGGGGAGCAGGACACCGGAGGATGGGTAAGCTGCGGCCGGGAGGAGGCAAAGAGAGGAGTGCGCGGCAGCCGCCGCGTGACAGTTTGTTAGTGGGACTCCTGAACGGAAGCATGGCGGAGGCTTACCGAGCCATTGACGCACTTCGGAATCGGGATTATAACATTGTAAAGCGAACTATCCTTGATTACCATGCTATCACCCCAGACTCATATAGGGCCAAGTTCCGAGACCTCCCATGCACCACGGGGGATCGTTTAGGATGTATGCACATAAGATGTCCCAGGCATGTCGGAGATGGCTGGAAGCAGAAAACGCCTTTACTGTGGAAGATGTGATACAGGCGTTCCTTATAGAACAATTTCTTGCCAAGTGCCCCGCAGAGGTACGGGAATGGTTCCGGGAGTGCACGCCGTGTACCGTGGATAGAGCTGCAGCCCTGGCCGATGAAGCCCTTACTATCCGGCCACAATGGAGGAGGCTTCTGGACAATGAACCACGGCCTGCTCCCGCGCCCCGTCCCACTCCAATTATATCTGCCCTTCCACCTAGTCTCAAGCCGATGACAATTACGCCTCACAATCCTAGGCCCCAACAGTTCCGACCACGACCTGGGGGTATCACAGAGAGGAGGTGTTATGGGTGTGGGCAACCTGGACATGTGCAGTCTGGCTGTTCCTCCAGGATTCGGAGGGAGCCCCACGCAGCCCCACCTCGTCCAGTGCATCTTGAGCACTCCACCCCCCCTGAGGAAGAGCTACCACCACCCCCACCAGAGTGGACCACCGACCACAGCACCATAGATACTCCTCCTGGAGTGTACGGACTCCAGCCTCTGTCCTTTAGCTACTCAGAGCAACGGCAACACCACCTGCAGGATGTCTTAAATGATGGATACAAAGTGTCAGGATTTAGAGACACGGGGGCATTCTTGACTATCGCTGACCCACGTGTGGTTCGACCCAAGGCAATTTACCAGGGTCCAGGAATTCCCATTGTCCTGGCGGGGGGTGCCCGCAAATATATACAGCGAGCTTCTGTGCGTTTGGATTATGGTTTTGGAGAAAAACTGTGTTGGATTGGAGTTATGGGAGGACTTCCTGCAGATATCCTCCTTGGTAACGACATTGGGGAGTTACAGTGCCAATTTGTGGGAGCATTCACCCGACTACAGGCCCTTCAAGCACTACATCATCCGAACCTCACCGGGGAGCAACCAACACGAACCGCATCAGAGTCGGTAAGCAATACGTTCGCTGCTACTACATTGGGAGAGTCTTGGGACAGAGAGGAGTTTAGGAGACAAATAGAGGGTGACACTACCTTAGCAGCCCTTAGGCGAAAGGCAGAAACTGGGCACATGGGAGATAATGGGGATGGCTTCACTCGAGAAAACGGACTGTATTATTGTGTAACAAAGGGCAGTGACCAGGGCAACCCTGACGCAACGACCAGGCAACTCATTGTCCCTCAGAAGTACAGGGCACAGCTACTTCAACTGGCCCATGACATCCCCTTGGCTGGGCATCAAGGGAGAAAAAGGACTGAAAAGAGACTCACCCAAAGTTTTTACTGGCCTGGCGTCTCGCAGTCGGTAGCCCATTACTGCCACACCTGCGATGTGTGCCAGCGAATGCGGCATCCAGGAGCTCGACATAAGGTACCCCTGCAATCCCTGCCCATAATTGAGGAACCATTTCAACTTGTAGCTGTCGACATCATAGGTCCTCTGGCCCACCCCAGCCGGTCGGGAAAAAAAATATATCCTGACCGTGGTGGACTATGCCACTAGGTATCCTGAAGCTGTGGCCCTGTCCAGTATTACAGCAGTAAAGGTAGCCGAGGCCCTTGTTACCATCTTTACCCGGGTAGGGTTTTCTAGTGAAATATTATCGGATCAAGGCACTCAGTTCATGTCAGATCTGGTCCAGACCCTATGGCATACCTGTGGTGTTCGAGCCATTCGCACCACCCCATACCACCCACAGACCAACGGACTATGTGAACGCTTTAATGGAACCTTAAAAAATATGCTGAGGGCTTTTGTTGACGGTGAAAAAGACTGGGAAAAGTACCTGCCACATCTCCTCTTCGCCTATCGGGAGGTTCCCCAAGAGTCCACAGGGTTCTCTCCCTTCGAACTACTGTTTAGCCGGAAGGTCCGTGGGCCTCTCACTCTTCTGAAAGAACATTTGGAGGGAGACATCTCCGATACCGGAATGCCCATCGTTCCCTATGTTCTAGAGCTCAGAGACCGTCTCGCCCAGCTAGCTACCTTTGCTAAAGAACATCAGCGAAATGCCCAGTCCAGACAAAAAACCTGGTATGACCGTAATGCCAGGACCCGCGAATTTATGGAAGGACAGCAAGTGCTCATGATCACTGCTTCCCCTGCCAACAAGCTTCAAGCAGTGTAGGAAGGCCCTTATCAGGTTGTCAAGAAAATTAATGACACTATGTTATTGCCCTGGACTCTAGTGGTCGACGACAGAAAACCGTCTACATTAACATGCTGAAAGACTACCACGACCGATCTCTGCCTGTTCTAGCGGTCTACCACCCCCCTAGTGATACCGCCAACGACGAGTATCTCCCTGATCTCCTCCAGGTTGCCCAAGCGGGAGGATCACTGGAACAAGTGCCCCTGGGCTCCCATTTATCGGATATACAAAAGGACGATATTGTCGCCGTACTAAGGCCGAGGGCTGCTGCTTTCTCCTCAAAGCCGGGGAAGACTACTCTCACCAGCCACCATGTGGAAACCCCTGGACAACGCCCCATCCAGCAGGCTGCCTACCGGGTTCCAGAGGCTGTTCAAGGCATGATAAATATAGAACTGGAGGAGATGAAACGACTGGGAGTTATTCAGCCATCTCACAGTTCTTGGGCCTCTCCTGTCCTCCTGGTCCCCAAGAAGGATGGTACAACACGATTCTGCGTTGATTATAGACGATTAAATGATGCCACCAAGAGTGATGCTTATCCCATGCCCAGGATTGATGATCTATTGGATCATCTGGCCAGTGCCCAATTTGTGACCACCTTAGACTTGAGCAAGGGGTACAGACATGACGTACTGACATGACGTACTAACGGAGGATGCTCGGGAGCGCTCAGCTTTCATTACTCCAGTTGGGCTTTTTGAGTTCCTGATAATGCCCTTTGGGATGAAAACTGCCCCCGCTACTTTCCAGAGACTGGTAGATCGACTGTTACAACAATGTCAGGACTTTGCCTGTGCTTACTTAGGCGACATTGCCATTTTTAGCACAACCTGGGAGGAACATCTTAAACACTTGGGCATAGTGCTAGACTGTATCCTTACTGCAGGACTGACCATTCGCCCTGATAAGTGCCAAATAGGGATGGCTGAGGTGCAGTACCTCGGGCATAGAGTAGGGGGTTGGACCCTAAGGCCTGAGCCTGCCAAGGTGGAAGCCATTAGCAACTGGTGTAGACCCCAGACTAAAAAGCAGGTACTTGCATTTTTTAGGAACTGCTGGATACTATCGCAAATTTGTTTCTAACTTCAGCACCTTGGCCAAGCCCCTAACCGACCTGACCCGCAAGAACATGCCTAGGAATGTGACGTGGACGACTGCATGCGAGGATGCCTTTTCAGCGTTACAGACCGCCCTCGTCACTGCTCCTATCTTGGCTGCCCCGGATTATAAGCGCAGGTTCCTCGTGCAGACAGATGCATCCACCTTTGGGATTGGGGCAGTACATAGCCAAGTGAACGCCGCCGGAGAAGAACATCCTGTTGCTTTTGCCAGTCGGAAACTACTGGATCGGGAAGTTGCCTATGCCACTATTGAAAAGGAGTGCCTTGCCATCGTATGGGCGCTAAAAAAATTGCAGCCATACTTGTATGGCAGAGACTTTACAATTGTTACAGACCACAACCCCCTCACATGGCTGAACCGCGTATCAGGGGAAAATGGAAGATTGCTGCTTTGGAGCTTGTCCTTACAACCCTACAGCTTCTCCATCCAATACAAGCGGGGAAGCCAACACCAGAACGCCGATGGTCTGTCTCGACAAGAAGAACCATAGGCTCCCCAGGCCGACCTACCCCTGCCACTGTACAAGGAACTATAAATGGTTGAGCAATGTGGACTAAAGTGAGCAGGCTAGAGGTCTGTGTAGACTTCACGGCGTGCTCACTTATTATGGGGGGGAGAGGTTGTGATGGTGTGATAGGCTATGTGGATATCATTTTGTGTATATTTCTATTTCACTTATTTTCATAGTGTTTTTCTTGTATGTCTATAGCCTGACTGTATCTGTCTCTTGATGACCCCCTGTAGTTCTTTAATCCCCAAGGCTCCTTTGTTCTCCTCTGGGAGGACTGGAAACCACCCCAACCTGTTTAACTACCCCTGGACACAAGGAAGGGGGTGGGGAGAACAGGAGCTGGTCAAGTCAGTTCCTGTGTGGAGTGGATCGTGTAAAGACTGCACTTCAGAGAGAAGGACCCATTTTATCCTCTGGTGCTAGTTTTGGAATCTCGTCTCCCTGGACATTTTATCCTGTTACTGGACTACATTCTTGTTCTGGACTATTGTATTCTCATTGTGGTGGATTATTTATGGACCTTCTAATTTTTGCCTGTAATAAAGGTCTTGGGATTGTTCACCCTTCCCTCGCTCTGTTGATTGTGTGTTATCGTAGAAGGACCCCGTGACAAGCGCCATTAATTCCATTAATTCATGCTGTACATGAGAAGAGGGTTTACATAGTGATCCTCAGTCTACTGAACCACCGCACAACCAGCTCTGCCCTCTCCTAGTGTATCCTCACCCATCCCCTGTAGACTGTGAGCCCTCGCGGGCAGGGTCCTCTCTCCTTCTAAAGCTTTGTGTGCCTTGTATTGCTCATGTTTATTGTACTTGTCTATATTTGCCCCTTTCACACGTAAAGCGCCATGGAATAAATGGCGCTATAAAAATGTATAATAATATTAATAACAAACTGGAGCAAGTTCAGAAAAGAGCGACCAGAATGGTGACCGGTCTGCAAACCATGTCCTATGAGGAAAGGTTGCATGATTTGGGAATGTTTAGCTGCAAAAGAGAAGACTGAGAGGAGACTTAATAGCTGTCTACAAATATCTCAAGGGCTGTCACATTGTAGAAGGATCATCTTTATTCTCATTTGCACAAGGAAAGAAGCAATGGGATGAAACTGAATGGGAGGAGACACAGATTAGATATTAGAAAAAACTTTTTGACAGTTAGAGTGATCAGTGAGTGGAACAGGCGGCCAAGAGAAGTGGTGAGTTCTCCTTCAATGGAAGTCTTCAGACAGGCTGGATAGACATCTGTCTCGGATGATTTAGCGAATCCTGCTTTGAGCAGGGGGTTGGACCAGATGGCCCAGAAGGTCCCTTCCAACTCTACCATTCTATGATTCTAAGAAATGATCCAGCGATGGAGGGCATGGCACGGAATAAGGCTTCACGCATATTGGATAAAGGACTCCATGAAGAGGCATCGAAACTACAGGCTTTGCTGTTCAGCATTAATCAAGGCACATACTGCAGTGCATTCCGCCTGACAGCAATGGTCAGGACTAGTATTGGGTCTCCTAATCCCGTGGTGAGGCCGTCACAACAGATATTACACGATGAGCGTCTGATCAGGTGGACCAAGCATGGCGCATTATACAACCTCCCTATGGGAGAAGGGTCCACAGAGATGCAATCTCCTCCACAGTCGCCCCATATCTGATCACCGTGTACAGGATATCACGTCGCTCTGGGTCTTAGTTCAGTATCGCACAATTTATATTATTTTATTTATGTCGTTTAATGGGGGAGATCAATGTTATATGAAGAAACAGAATAATTATCAGTTCTGGGTTCTGTCATTCATAATGTTTTCTTTATGTCCTCGGCAGTATAGATTGGGCTCTTTATGTCTTCGGCAGTATAGATTGGGCTCTTTATGTTCTCGGCAGTATAGATTGGACTCTTTATGTCCTCGGGAGTATAGATTGGACTCTTTATGTCCTCGGCAGTATAGATTGGGCTCTTTATGTCCTCGGCAGTATAGATTGGACTCTTTATGTCCCCAGCACTATAGATTGGCCTCTTTATGTCCCCAGCACTATAGATTGGGGTCTTTATGTCCCCGGCACTATAGATTGGGCTATTTATGTCCCCAGCACTATAGATTGGCCTCTTTATGTCCCCAGCACTATAGATTGGGTTCTTTATGTCCCCGGCACTATAGATTGGGCTCTTTATATCCTCGGCAGTATAGATTGGGCTCTTTATGTCCCCGGCACTATAGATTGGGCTCTTTATGTTCTCGGCAGTATAGATTGGGCTCTTTATGTTCTCGACAGTATAGATTGGGCTCTTTATGTCCTCGGCAGTATAGATTGGACTCTTTATGTTCTCGGCAGTATAGATTGGGCTCTTTATGTTCTCAGCAGTATAGATTGGGCTCTTTATATCCTCGGCAGTATAGATTGGGCTCTTTATGTTCTCAGCAGTATAGATTGGACTCTTTATGTCCTCGGCACTATAGATTGGCCTCTTTATGTCCTCGGCACTATAGATTGGTCTCTTTATGTCCTCGGCACTATAGATTGTGCTCTTTATGTACCCTGCACTATAGATTGGGTTCTTTATATCCTCGGCAGAATAGATAGGGCTCTTTATATCCTCGGCAGTATAGATTGGGCTCTTTATATCCTCGGCAGTATAGATTGGGCTCTTTATGTTCTCAGCAGTATAGATTGGGCTCTTTATATCCTCGGCAGTATAGATTGGGATCTTTATGTCCCCGGCACTATAGATTGGGCTCTTTATATCCTCGGCAGTATAGATTGGACTCTTTATGTCCCCGGCACTACAGATTGGGCTCTTTATGTTCTCGGCAGTATAGATTGGGCTCTTTATGTTCTCGGCAGTATAGATTGGCCTCTTTATATCCTCGGCACTACAGATTGGGATCTTTATGTTTTTGGCAGTATAGATTGGGCTCTTTATGTTCTCGGCACTATAGATTGGCCTCTTTATATCCTCGGCAGTATAGATTGGGCTCTTTATGTTCTCGGCAGTATAGATTGGGCTCTTTATATCCTCGGCAGTATAGATTGGACTCTTTATGTCCTCGGCACTATAGATTAGCGTCTTTATGTTCTCGGCAGTATAGATTGGGCTCTTTATGTTCTCGGCAGTATAGATTGGGCTCTTTATATCCTCGGCAGTATAGATTGGACTCTTTATGTTCTCGGCAGTATAGATTGGGCTCTTTATGTTCTCGGCAGTATAGATTGGGCTCTTTATATCCTCGGCAGTATAGATTGGGCTCTATATGTCCCAGGCACTATAGATTGGGCTCTTTATATCCTCGGCAGTATAGATTGGGCTCTTTATTTCCTCGGCAGTATAGATTGGGCTCTTTATGTCCTCGGCACTATAGATTGGGCTCTTTATGTTCTCGGCAGTATGGATTGGGCTCTTTATATCCTCGGCACTATAGATTGGCCTCTTTATGTCCTCGGCAGTATAGATTGGGCTCTTTATATTCTCGGCACTATACATTGGGCTCTTTGTATTCTCGGCAGTATAGATTGGGCTCTTTATATCCTCGGCAGTATAGATTGGACTCTTTATGTCCTCGGCACTATAGATTGGCCTCTTTATGTCCTCGGCACTATAGATTGGCCTCTTTGTGTCCTCGGCACTATAGATTGGGCTCTTTATGTCCCCAGCACTATAGATTGGGCTCTTTAAATCCTTGGCAGAATAGATAGGGCTCTTTATATCCTCGTCAGTATAGATTGGGCTCTTTATATCCTCTGCAGTATAGATTGGGCTCTTTATGTTCTCGGCAGTATAGATTGGGCTCTTTATATCCTCGGCAGTATAGATTGGGCTCTTTATGTCCCCAGCACTATAGATTGGTCTCTTTATGTCCCCAGCACTATAGATTGGGGTCTTTATGTCCCCGGCACTATAGATTGGGCTCTTTATATCCTCGGCAGTATAGATTGGGCTCTTAATGTCCCCGGCACTATAGATTGGGCTCTTTATGTTCTCGGCAGTATAGATTGGGCTCTTTATGTTCTCGGCAGTATAGATTGGGCTCTTTATGTTCTCGGCAGTATAGATTGGGCTCTTTATGTCCTCGGCAGTATAGATTGGTCTCTTTATGTTCTCGGCAGTATAGATTGGGCTCTTTATGTTCTCGGCAGTATAGATTGGGCTCTTTATATCCTCGGCAGTATAGATTGGGCTCTTTATGTCCCCTGCACTATAGATTGGACTCTTTATGTCCTCGGCACTATAGATTGGCCTCTTTATGTTCTCGGCAGTATAGATTGGGCTCTTTATGTTCTCGGCAGTATAGATTGGGCTCTTTATATCCTCGGCAGTATAGATTGGACTCTTTATGTCCTCGGCACTATAGATTGGCCTCTTTATGTCCTCGTCACTATAGATTGTGCTCTTTATGTCCCCGGCACTATAGATTGGGCTCTTTATATCCTCGGCAGTATTGATTGGACTCTTTATGTCCCCGGCACTACAGATTGGGCTCTTTATGTTCTCGGCAGTATAGATTGGGCTCTTTATGTTCTCGGCAGTATAGATTGGCCTCTTTATATCCTCGGCACTACAGATTGGGCTCTTTATGTTCTCGGCAGTATAGATTGGGCTCTTTATGTTCTCGGCACTATAGATTGGGCTCTTTATGTCCTCAGCACTATAGATTGGGCTCTTTATGTTCTCGGCAGTATGGATTGGGCTCTTTATATCCTCGGCACTATAGATTGACCTCTTTATGTCCTCGTCAGTATAGATTGGGCTCTTTATATCCTCGGCACTATAGATTGGGCTCTTTATATCCTCGGCAGAATAGATAGGGCTCTTTATATCCTCGTCAGTATAGATTGGGCTCTTTATATCCTCGGCAGTATAGATTGGGCTCTTTATGTTCTCGGCACTATAGATTGGGCTCTTTATATCCTCGGCAGTATAGATTGGGCTCTTTATGTCCCCGGCACTATAGATTGGGCTCTTTATATCCTCGGCAGAATAGATAGGGCTCTTTATATCCTCGTCAGTATAGATTGGGCTCTTTATATCCTCGGCAGTATAGATTGGGCTTTTTATGTTCTCGGCAGTATAGATTGGGCTCTTTATATCCTCGGCAGTATATATTGGGCTCTTTATGTTCTCGGCCGTATAGATTGGGCTCTTTATGTCCTCGGCAGTATAGATTGGACTCTTTATATCCTCGGCCGTATAGATTGGGCTCTTTATGTCCTCGGCACTATAGATTTGACTCTTTATATCCTTGGCAGTTTAGATTGGGCTCTTTATGTCCCCGGCACTATAGATTGGGCTCTTTATGTCCTCGGCAGTATAGATTGGGCTCTTTATATCCTCGGCAGTATAGATTGGACTCTTTATGTCTTTATGTCCTCGGCAGTATAGATTGGGCTCTTTATATCCTCGGCACTATAGATTGGACTCTTTATATCCTCGGCAGTATAGATTGGGCTCTTTATGTCCCCGGCACTATAGCTTGGGCTCTTTATGTCCTCGGCAGTATAGATTGGGCTCTTTATGTCCTCGGCAGTATAGATTGGACTCTTTATATCCTCGGCAGTATAGATTGGCCTCTTTATATCCTCGGCACTATAGATTGGACTCTTTATATCCTCGGCAGTATAGATTGGGCTCTTTATGTCCCCGGCACTATAGATTGGGCTCTTTATGTCCTCGGCAGTATAGATTGGGCTCTTTATGTCCTCGGCAGTATAGATTGGGCTCTTTATATCCTCGGCACTACAGATTGGGCTCTTTATGTTCTCGGCAGTATAGATTGGGCTCTTTATGTTCTCGGCACTATAGATTGGGCTCTTTATGTCCTCGGCACTATAGATTGGGCTCTTTATGTTCTCGGCAGTATGGATTGGGCTCTTTATATCCTCGGCACTATAGATTGGCCTCTTTATGTCCTCGTCAGTATAGATTGGGCTCTTTATATCCTTGGCACTATAGATTGGGCTCTTTATATCCTCGGCAGAATAGATAGGGCTCTTTATATCCTCGTCAGTATAGATTGGGCTCTTTATATCCTCGGCAGTATAGATTGGGCTCTTTATGTTCTCGGCACTATAGATTGGGCTCTTTATATCCTCGGCAGTATAGATTGGGCTCTTTATGTCCCCGGCACTATAGATTGGGCTCTTTATATCCTCGGCAGAATAGATAGGGCTCTTTATATCCTCGTCAGTATAGATTGGGCTCTTTATATCCTCGGCAGTATAGATTGGGCTTTTTATGTTCTCGGCAGTATAGATTGGGCTCTTTATATCCTCGGCAGTATATATTGGGCTCTTTATGTTCTCGGCCGTATAGATTGGGCTCTTTATGTCCTCGGCAGTATAGATTGGACTCTTTATATCCTCGGCCGTATAGATTGGGCTCTTTATGTCCTCGGCACTATAGATTTGACTCTTTATATCCTTGGCAGTTTAGATTGGGCTCTTTATGTCCCCGGCACTATAGATTGGGCTCTTTATATCCTCGGCAGTATAGATTGGACTCTTTATGTCTTTATGTCCTCGGCAGTATAGATTGGGCTCTTTATATCCTCGGCACTATAGATTGGACTCTTTATATCCTCGGCAGTATAGATTGGGCTCTTTATGTCCCCGGCACTATAGCTTGGGCTCTTTATGTCCTCGGCAGTATAGATTGGGCTCTTTATGTCCTCGGCAGTATAGATTGGACTCTTTATATCCTCGGCAGTATAGATTGGCCTCTTTATATCCTCGGCACTATAGATTGGACTCTTTATATCCTCGGCAGTATAGATTGGGCTCTTTATGTCCCCGGCACTATAGATTGGGCTCTTTATGTCCTCGGCAGTATAGATTGGGCTCTTTATGTCCTCGGCAGTATAGATTGGGCTCTTTATATCCTCGGCAGTATAGATTGGACTCTTTATGTCTTCGGCAGTATAGATTGGGGTCTTTATGTCCTCGGCAGTATAGATTGGCCTCTTTATATCCTCGGCACTATAGATTGGACTCTTTATATCCTCGGCAGTATAGATTGGGCTCTTTATGTCCTCGGCAGTATAGATTGGGCTCTTTATGTCCTCGGCAGTATAGATTGGGCTCTTTATATCCTCGGCAGTATAGATTGGACTCTTTATGTCCTCGGCAGTATAGATTGGGCTCTTTATATCCTCGGCAGTATAGATTGGGCTCTTTATGTTCTCGGCAGTATAGATTGGGCTCTTTATGTCCTCGGCACTATAGATTGGGCTCTTTATGTCCTCGGCAGTATAGATTGGGCTCTTTATATCCTCGGCAGTATAGATTGGACTCTTTATGTCCTCGGCACTATAGATTGTCCTCTTTATGTCCTCGGCACTATAGATTGGCCTCTTTATGTCCTCGGCACTATAGATTGGGCTCTTTATGTCCCCGGCACTATAGATTGGGCTCTTTATATCCTCGGCAGAATAGATAGGGCTCTTTATATCCTCATCAGTATAGATTGGGCTCTTTATATCCTCGGCAGTATAGATTGGGCTCTTTATGTTCTCGGCAGTATAGATTGGGCTCTTTATATCCTCGGCAGTATAGATTGGGCTCTTTATATCCTCGGCAGTATAGATTGGACTCTTTATGTCCTCGGCACTATAGATTGGCCTCTTTATGTCCTCGGCACTATAGATTGGACTCTTTATGTCCTCGTCACTATAGATTGGGCTCTTTATGTCCCCGGCACTATAGATTGGGCTCTTTATATCCTTGGCAGAATAGATAGGGCTCTTTATATCCTCGTCAGTATAGATTGGGCTCTTTATATCCTCGGCAGTATAGTTTGGGCTCTTTATGTTCTCGGCAGTATAGATTGGGCTCTTTATATCCTCGGCAGTATAGTTTGGGCTCTTTATGTTCTCGGCAGTATGGATTGGGCTCTTTATATCCTCGGCAGTATAGATTGGGCTCTTTATGTTCTCGGCAGTATAGATTGGGCTCTTTATATCCTCGGCAGTATAGATTGGGCTCTTTATGTTCTCGGCAGTATAGATTGGGCTCTTTATGTTCTCGGCAGTATAGATTGGGCTCTTTATATCCTCGGCAGTATAGATTGGGCTCTTTATGTTCTCGGCAGTATAGATTGGGCTCTTTATATCCTCGGCAGTATAGATTGGGCTCTTTATGTTCTCGGCTGTATAGATTGGGCTCTTTATATCCTCGGCAGTATAGATTGGGCTCTTTATGTTCTCGGCTGTATAGATTGGGCTCTTTATATCCTCGGCAGTATAGATTGGGCTCTTTATGTTCTCGGCTGTATAGATTGGGCTCTTTGTATCCTCGGCAGTATAGATTGGGCTCTTCATGTCCCCGGCACTATAGATTGGGCTCTTTATATCCTCGGCAGTATAGATTGGAATCTTTATGTCCCCGGCACTACAGATTGGGCTCTTTATGTTCTCGGCAGTATAGATTGGGCTCTTTATTTTCTCGGCAGTATAGATTGGACTCTTTATGTCCTCGGCACTATAGATTGGCCTCTTTATATCCTCGGCAGTATAGATTGGGCTCTTTATGTTCTCGGCAGTATAGATTGGGCTCTTTATATCCTCGGCAGTATAGATTGGACTCTTTATGTCCTCGGCACTATAGATTGGCCTCTTTATGTTCTCGGCAGTATAGATTGGGCTCTTTATGTTCTCGGCAGTATAGATTGGGCTCTTTATATCCTCGGCAGTATAGATTGCACTCTTTATGTTCTCAGCAGTATAGATTGGGCTCTTTATGTTCTCGGCAGTATAGATTGGGCTCTTTATATCCTCGGCAGTATAGATTGGGCTCTTTATGTCCCCGGCACTATAGATTGGGCTCTTTATATCCTCGGCAGTATAGATTGGGCTCTTTATATCCTCGGCAGTATAGATTGGGCTCTTTATGTCCTCGGCACTATAGATTGGGCTCTTTATGTTCTCGGCAGTATGGATTGGGCTCTTTATGTTCTCGGCAGTATAGATTGGGCTCTTTATATCCTCGGCAGTATAGATTGGACTCTTTATGTCCTCGGCACTATAGATTGGCCTCTTTATGTCCTCGGCACTATAGATTGGCCTCTTTATGTCCTCGGCACTATAGATTGGGCTCTTTATGTCCCCGGCAGTATAGATTGGGCTCTTTATGTCCTCGGCAGTATAGATTGGGCTCTTTATATCCTCGGCAGTATAGATTGGACTCTTTATCTCTTTATGTCCTCGGCAGTATAGATTGGGCTCTTTATATCCTCGACAGTATAGATTGGGCTCTTTATGTTCTCGGCAGTATAGATTGGGCTCTTTATGTCCTCGGCAGTATAGATTGGGCTCTTTATGTCCTCGGCACTATAGATTGGGCTCTTTATATCCTCGGCAGTATAGATTGGACTCTTTATGTCCTCGGCAGTATAGATTCGGCTCTTTATATCCTCGGCAGTATAGATTGGACTCTTTATGTCCTCGGCAGTATAGATTCCGCTATTTATATCCTCGGCAGTATAGATTGGCCTCTTTATATCCTCGGCAGTATAGATTGGGCTCTTTGTGTCCTCGGCAGTATAGATTGGGCTCTTTATGTCCTCGGCAGTATAGATTGGGCTCTTTATATCCTCGGCAGTATAGATTGGACTCTTTATGTCCTCGGCAGTATAGATTGGGCTCTTTATGTCCTCGGTAGTATAGATTGGGCTCTTTATATCCTCGGCAGTATAGATTGGCCTCTTTATATCCTCGGCAGTATAGATTGGCCTCTTTATATCCTCGGCAGTATAGATTGGCCTCTTTATGTCCTCAGTAGTATAGATTGGGCTCTTTATATCTCGGCAGTATAGATTGGTGTCTTTATATCCTCGGCAGTATAGATTGGTGTCTTTATATCCTCGGCAGTATAGATTTGACTCTTTATGTCCTCGGCAGTATAGATTGGGCTCTTTATATCCTCGGCAGTATAGATTGGCCTCTTTATGTCCTCGGCAGTATAGATTTGGCTCTTTATATCCTCGGCAGTATAGATTGGACTCTTTATGTCCTCGGCAGTATAGATTTGGCTCTTTATATCCTCGGCAGTATAGATTGGCCTCTTTATGTCCTCGGCAGTATAGATTGGGCTCTTTATGTCCTCGGCAGTATAGATTGGCCTCTTTATATCCTCGGCAGTATAGATTGGTGTCTTTATATCCTCGGCAGTATAGATTGGACTCTTTATGTCCTCGGCAGTATAGATTGGGCTCTTTATATCCTCGGCAGTATAGATTGGTGTCTTTATATCCTCGGCAGTATAGATTGGACTCTTTATGTCCTCGGCAGTATAGATTGGGCTCTTTATATCCTCGGCAGTATAGATTGGGCT
Organism: Dendrobates tinctorius; assembly: GCF_039654945.1. Taxonomy (NCBI): domain Eukaryota; kingdom Metazoa; phylum Chordata; class Amphibia; order Anura; family Dendrobatidae; genus Dendrobates; species Dendrobates tinctorius. Next base: position 468,898 of record NW_027361670.1, read on the forward strand.
CTTTATGTCCTCGGCACTATAGATTGGTGTCTTTATATCCTCGGCAGTATAGATTGGTGTCTTTATATCCTCGGCAGTATAGATTGGGCTCTTTATATCCTCGGCAGTATAGATTGGTGTCTTTATATCCTCGGCAGTATAGATTGGACTCTTTATGTCCTCGGCAGTATAGATTGGACTCTTTATGTCCTCGGCAGTATAGATTGGTGTCTTTATATCCTCGGCAGTATAGATTGGACTCTTTATGTCCTCGGCAGTATAGATTGGTGTCTTTATATCCTCGGTAGTATAGATTGGGCTCTTTATATCCTCGGCAGTATAGATTGGGCTCTTTATATCCTCGGCAGTATAGATTGATGTCTTTATATCCTCGGCAGTAAAGATTGGACTCTTTATGTCCTCGGCACTATAGATTGGGCTCTTTATGTCCCCGGCACTATAGAATGGGCTCTTTATATCCTTGGCAGAATAGATAGGGCTGTTTATATCCTCGGCTGTATAGATTGGGCTCTTTATATCCTCGGGAGTATAGATTGGGCTCTTTATTTCCTCGGCAGTATAGATTGGGCTCTTTATATCTTCGGCAGTATAGATTGGGCTCTTTATTTCCTCGGGAGTATAGATTGGGCTCTTTATATCTTCGGCAGTATAGATTGGGCTCCTTATGTCTTCGGCAATATAGATTGGACTCTTTATGTCCTCGGCAGTATAGATTGGACTCTTCATGTCCTCGGTAGTATAGATTGGGCTCTTTATATCCTCGGCAGTATAGATTGGGCTCTTTATTTCCTCGGCAGTATAGATTGGACTCTTTATGTCCTCGGCAGTATAAATTGGACTCTTTATGTCCTCGGCAGTATAGATTGGTGTCTTTATATCCTCGGTAGTATAGATTGGGCTCTTTATGTTCTCGGCAGTATAGATTGGGCTCTTTATGTCCTCGGCAGTATAGATTGGGCTCTTTATATCCTCGGCAGTATAGATTGGACTCTTTATGTCTTTATGTCCTCGGCAGTATAGATTGGGCTCTTTATATCCTCGACAGTATAGATTGGGCTCTTTATGTCCTCGGCAGTATAGATTGGGCTCTTTTTGTCCTCGACACTATAGATTGGGCTCTTTATATCCTCGGCAGTATAGATTGGACTCTTTATGTCCTCGGCAGTATAGATTCGGCTCTTTATATCCTCGGCAGTATAGATTGGACTCCTTATGTCCTCGGCAGTATAGATTCGGCTCTTTATATCCTCGGCAGTATAGATTGGCCTCTTTATATCCTCGGCAGTATAGATTGGGCTCTTTGTGTCCTCGGCAGTATAGATTGGGCTCTTTATGTCCTCGGCAGTATAGATTGGGCTCTTTATATCCTCGGCAGTATAGATTGGACTCTTTATGTCCTCGGCAGTATAGATTGGGCTCTTTATGTCCTCGGTAGTATAGATTGGGCTCCTTATATCCTCGGCAGTATAGATTGGCCTCTTTATATCCTCGGCAGTATAGATTGGCCTCTTTATATCCTTGGCAGTATAGATTGGCCTCTTTATGTCCTCAGTAGTATAGATTGGGCTCTTTATATCTCGGCAGTATAGATTGGTGTCTTTATATCCTCGGCAGTATAGATTGGTGTCTTTATATCCTCGGCAGTATAGATTTGACTCTTTATGTCCTCGGCAGTATAGATTGGGCTCTTTATATCCTCGGCAGTATAGATTGGACTCTTTATGTCCTCGGCAGTATAGATTCGGCTCTTTATATCCTCGGCAGTATAGATTCGGCTCTTTATATCCTCGGCAGTATAGATTGGACTCTTTATGTCCTCGGCAGTATAGATTCGGCTCTTTATATCCTCGGCAGTATAGATTGGACTCTTTATGTCCTCGGCAGTATAGATTTGGCTCTTTATATCCTCGGCAGTATAGATTGGCCTCTTTATGTCCTCGGCAGTATAGATTGGGCTCTTTATGTCCTCGGCAGTATAGATTGGCCTCTTTATATCCTCGGCAGTATAGATTGGTGTCTTTATATCCTCGGCAGTATAGATTGGACTCTTTATGTCCTCGGCAGTATAGATTGGGCTCTTTATATCCTCGGCAGTATAGATTGGTGTCTTTATATCCTCGGCAGTATAGATTGGACTCTTTATGTCCTCGGCAGTATAGATTGGGCTCTTTATATCCTCGGCAGTATAGATTGGTGTCTTTATATCCTCGGCAGTATAGATTGGTGTCTTTATATCCTCGGCAGTATAGATTGGGCTCTTTATATCCTCGGCAGTATAGATTGGTGTCTTTATATCCTCGGCAGTATAGATTGGACTCTTTATGTCCTCGGCAGTATAGATTGGACTCTTTATGTCCTCGGCAGTATAGATTGGTGTCTTTATATCCTCGGCAGTATAGATTGGACTCTTTATGTCCTCGGCAGTATAGATTGTTGTCTTTATATCCTCGGTAGTATAGATTGGGCTCTTTATATCCTCGGCAGTATAGATTGGTGTCTTTATATCCTCGGCAGTATAGATTGGACTCTTTATGTCCTCGGCACTATAGATTGGGCTCTTTATGTCCCCGGCACTATAGATTGGGCTCTTTATATCCTTGGCAGAATAGATAGGGCTCTTTATATCCTCGGCTGTATAGATTGGGCTCTTTATGTTCTCGGCAGTATAGATTGGGCTCTTTATATCCTCAGGAGTATAGATTGGGCTCTTTATTTCCTCGGCAGTATAGATTGGGCTCTTTATATCTTCGGCAGTATAGATTGGGCTCTTTATTTCCTCGGCAGTATAGATTGGGCTCTTTATATCTTCGGCAGTATAGATTGGGCTCTTTATGTCCTCGGCAGTATAGATTGGACTCTTTATGTCCTCGGCAGTATAGATTGGACTCTTCATGTCCTCGGTAGTATAGATTGGGCTCTTTTTATCCTCGGCAGTATAGATTGGGCTCTTTATGTCCTCGGCAGTATAGATTGGACTCTTTATGTCCTCGGCAGTATAAATTGGACTCTTTATGTCCTCGGCAGTATAGATTGGTGTCTTTATATCCTCGGTAGTATAGATTGGGCTTTTTATATCTTCGGTAGTATAGATTCGGCTCTTTATATCCTCGGCAGTATAGATTGGACTCTTTATGTTCTCGGCAGTGTAGATTGGGCTCTTTATATCCTCAGCAGTATAGATTGGGCTCTTTATATCCTCGACAGTATAGATTGGATTCTTTATGTCCTCGGTAGTATAGATTGGGCTCTTTATATCCTCGGCAGTATAGATTGGTGTCTTTATGTCCTCGGCAGTATAGATTGGGCTCTTTATATCCTCGGCAGTATAGATTGGGCTCTTTATGTACTCGGCAGTATAGATTGGGCTCTTTATTTCCTCGGCAGTATAGATTGGGCTCTTTATATCCTCGGCAGTATAGATTGGGCTCTTTATGTCCTCGGCAGTATAGATTGGGCTCTTTATATCCTCGGCAGTATAGATTGGGCTCTTTATTTCCTCGGCAGTATAGATTGGGCTCTTTATATCCTCGGCAGTATAGATTGGGCTCTTTATTTCCTCGGCAGTATAGATTGGGCTCTTTATATCCTCGGCAGTATAGATTGGGCTCTTTATATCCTCGGCAGTATAGATTGGGCTCTTTATATCCTCGGCAGTATAGATTGGGCATTTTATGTCCTCGGCAGTATAGATTGGGCTCTTTATATCCTCGGCAGTATAGATTGGGCTCTTTATTTCCTCGGCAGTATAGATTGGGCTCTTTATATCCTCGGCAGTATAGATTGGACTCTTTATGTTCTCGGCAGTATAGATTGGGCTCTTTATATCCTCAGCAGTATAGATTGGGCTCTTTATATCCTCGGCAGTATAGATTGGCCTCTTTATGTCCTCGGCAGTATAGATTGGACTCTTTATGTCCTCAGCAGTATAGATTGACCTCTTTATGTCCTCGGCAGTATAGATTGGTGTCTTTATGTCCTCGGCAGTATAGATTGGTGTCTTTATATCCTCGGCACTATAGATTGGGCTCTTTATGTCCTCGGCACTATAGATTGGACTCTTTATGTCCTCGGCAGTATAGATTGGACTCAATATGTCCTCGGCAGTATAGATTGGACTCTTTATGTCCTCGGCAGTATAGATTGACCTCTTTATGTCCTCGGCAGTATAGATTGGTGTCTTTATATCCTCGGTAGTATAGATTGGGCTCTTTATATCCTCGGCAGTATAGATTGGGCTCTTTATATCCTCGGCAGTATAGATTGGACTCTTTATGTCCTCGGTAGTATAGATTGGGCTCTTTATATCCTTGGCAGTATAGATTGGTGTCTTTATGTCCTCGGCAGTATAGATTGGGCTCTTTATATCCTCGGCAGTATAGATTGGGCTCTTTATATCCTCGGCAGTATAGATTGGGCTCTTTATTTCCTCGGCAGTATAGATTGGGCTCTTTATATCTTCGGCAGTACAGATTGGGCTCTTTATTTCCTCGGCAGTATAGATTGGGCTCTTTATATCTTCGGCAGTATAGATTGGACTCTTTATGTCCTCGGCAGTATAGATTGGACTCTATATGTCCTCGGCAGTATAGATTGGACTCTTTATGTCCTCGGCAGTATAGATTGACCTCTTTATGTCCTCGGCAGTATAGATTGGACTCTTTATGTCCTCGGCACTATAGATTGGGCTCTTTGTGTCCTCGTCATTAAAGATCGGACTCTTTATGTTCCCTGTACTCTAGAACGCGCTCTAAGTTGTCCGGATACCACCTGTCTGACAGTCTTTTAAACATGTAAGGCCTGTTTCACACATCGGTTTGTGTCCATCAGTCAAAATCCGCCGTTTTGCCAAAAAAAACGGATCCGCCATTTTTCTTGGCGGATCCGTTTTTTTTCCCATTGAGTTGCATTACCAGCGGATCTTGACGGATGGCCATCCGTTGGATCCGTTTTTTTGCGGATCCGCCAAAATTTTGACGTCCGCCGACATGCCCGAACGGACCATGCAACGTTTTTTCGGGCGGCAGGATCCAAACTTCACACTTCGCATGCCCGAAAGACTTTACTCAGCCGGAAATTTAACCCTAAACTCTGTTCTGGCAGCTGAAAAATTCTCTCTCTCTCCTCTTCCCCCAGGCAGCTGTTCCTTTAAAATTCTTCCTTTTACGGATCCGTTAAAATAACGGTCCGGTGACAAACGTTGTGGTCAGTACAGGAACGGATCCACTATCGCCATTTTAGTTGATTTTGACTGAAGAAAAAAACTGATGTGTGAAACAGGCCTAACTGGTTTCTGATAACAGTCGTCATTGTCTGCACGGTGGCGTCTTGTTCTTATTAACCTTCTAGTGGGAATGGTATTTTTTGTATGGCGGTCATGTTGAGATAGTATATGGTCTGCATGGAGACTGTATGGAGTTTCTATGAAACCTTCATGGGGTCTGTATGGAGTGTGTATGGAGTCTGTATGGAGCCAATATGGAGTTTGTATGGAGACTATATGGAGTCTGTATGGATTCTGTATGTGGTCTGCATGGATTCAGTATGGAGCATGTATGGAGATTGTATGGGTTCTGTATGTAATTTGTATGGAGCCTTTATAGAGCATGTAAGAGGTCTGTATGTAGGCTGTATGGATTCTGCATGGAGCCTGTATGGAGATTGTATGGGTTCTGTATGGGGGCCTGGTGCTTACCATTATGGCTTTAAGCCCCCCATACATATGCATATATACATATATCCCATATACTGGCTGGCAGTGTCGTGTATAGACGCGGCTCCTGACTCTCTGCTGATGGATCGTATCAGTTGAGAGAAGGAGCCGCCGGATAGATTGCAGTCACCGATCCTTTTACTCTCCCACGGAGCAGTGAGAAGGAGAGGAGCGCGCTTTACTTTGTTCCTCTGAATCTTAAGTCATAACCTTTTATTTCCCTCCCTGTCGGCACACGAGACTTGTTTTTTGTGTGGGATGAGTTATAGTTTTGAATGACACTTTTCATGGACTGAAAAATGGGGAAACAAATAAAGTGGAATGAAATGGTGAAAAAAGAATTCAGATCCGCCAGTTTTTCAGGTTTCATTTTTACTGCCTTCATTGTGTGTTCAAAATGACCTAAAGACATGATTTTCCAGACATTTCAATTCCAAACTTGCATAGATTTTTATTATTTTTTTGTTATTTAGTCCGTTAGGAGACTTGTACTATACACAGCAATAGGGCAGAATCAGCCGATGTAGTAAAGCTGCAACTCACATGACGAACAAGCAAAACGCTCTTAGGCCGGTTTCACACGTCAGTGTCTCCGGTACATGTAGTGACAGTTTCCTCACGTACCGGAGACACTGACACACGTAGACGCATTAAAATGAATGTGTCTCTGCACATGTCAGCGTGTTTTCACGGACACACGGTCCGTGTGAGAAACCCGGAGACATGTCAGTGTTCATGGGAGCACACGGTCCACAAAAATGCTGAACACGTGCACACAGAGAACAGTTCACACTGTCCTCCGTGCTCACGGACAGCCGCCGGGAGGTAAGCCGTTGTTCCCCTGCGGCTGGTGCTGACCGCGGCTGTCATTCTGCTCTGCCGGCAACAGTGAGCAGGAGAGAAAGAATGAATGAAAACCCGACTTGGGGTCCCCCTCAGTTTATGAACCAACCAGACGAAACTTACAGCTGGGGGCTGCAGCCCTCAGGTGTCAGCTTTAGTCAGCTTGGTTGTCAAAACTAGGGGGTACCCCACATCGGGTTTTCATTCATTCTTTCTCTCCTGCTCACTGTTGCCGGCAGAGCAGAATGACAGCCGCGGTCAGCACCAGCCGCCAGGAACAGCGCTTTTACTGTAGCGCGTCTTCCCGCGCCGTCCATGTGGTTCTGATGCGGCTCACATGCGGCACACGGTACCGGAATTACCTGGACGTATGAGACCAGCCTTATACACAGGGCGCAGTGCGGAGGAAACTGACTGTGCGCAAAGAGCGGCCTATTACCCATCGTCCTGTGCACACAGAGCGGCCTATTACCCATCGTCCTGTGCACACAGAGCGGCCTATTACCCATCGTCCTGTGCACACAGAGCGGCCTATTACCCATTGTCCAGTGCACACAGAGCGGCCTATTACCCATCGTCCTGTGCACACAGAGCGGCCTATTACCCATCGTCCTGAGCACACAGAGCGGCCTATTACCCATCGTCCTGTGCACACAAAGCGGCCTATTACCCATCGTCCTGTGCACACAGAGCGGCCTATTACCCATCGTCCTGTGCACACAGAGCGGCCTATTACCCATCGTCCTGTGCACACAGAGCGGCCTATTACCCATCGTCCTGTGCACACAGAGCGGCCTATTACCCATCGTCCTGTGCACACAGAGCGGCCTATTACCTATCGTCCTGTGCACACAGAGCGGCCTATTACCCATCGTCCTGTGCACACAGAGCGGCCTATTACCCATCGTCCTGTGCACACAGAGCGGCCTATTACCCATCGTCCTGTGCACACAGAGCGGCCTATTACCCATCGTCCTGTGCACACAGAGCGGCCTATTACCCATTGTCCAGTGCACACAGAGCGGCCTATTACCCATCGTCCTGTGCACACAGAGCGGCCTATTACCCATCGTCCTGAGCACACAGAGCGGCCTATTACCCATCGTCCTGTGCACACAAAGCGGCCTATTACCCATCGTCCTGTGCACACAGAGCGGCCTATTACCCATCGTCCTGTGCACACAGAGCGGCCTATTACCCATCGTCCTGTGCACACAGAGCGGCCTATTACCCATCGTCCTGTGCACACAGAGCGGCCTATTACCCATCGTCCTGTGCACACAGAGCGGCCTATTACCTATCGTCCTGTGCACACAGAGCGGCCTATTACCCATCGTCCTGTGCACACAGAGCGGCCTATTACCCATCGTCCAGTGCACACAGAGCGGCCTATTACCCATCGTCCTGTGCACACAGAGCGGCCTATTACCCATCGTCCTGTGCACACAGAGCGGCCTATTACCTATCGTCCTGTGCACACAGAGCGGCCTATTACCCATTGTCCTGTGCAAACAGAGCGGCCTATTACCCATCGTCCAGTGCACACAGAGCGGCCTATTACCCATCGTCCTGTGCACACAGAGCGGCCTATTACCCATCATCCTGTGCACACAGAGCGGCCTATTACCTATCGTCCTGTGCACACAGAGCGGCCTATTACCCATCGTCCTGTGCACACAGAGCGGCCTATTACCCATCGTCCAGTGCACACAGAGCGGCCTATTACCCATCGTCCTGTGCACACAGAGCGGCCTATTACCCATCGTCCTGTGCACACAGAGCGGCCTATTACCCATCGTCCTGAGCACACAGAGCGGCCTATTACCCATCGTCCTGTACACACAGAGCGGCCTATTACCCATCGTCCTGTGCACACAGAGCGGCCTATTACCCATCGTCCTGTGCACACAGAGCGGCCTATTACCCATCGTCCTGTGCACACAGAGCGGCCTATTACCCATCGTCCTGTGCACACAGAGCGGCCTATTACCCATCGTCCTGAGCACACAGAGCGGCCTATTACCCATCGTCCTGGGCACACAGAGCGGCCTATTACCCATCGTCCTGGGCACACAGAGCGGCCTATTACCCATCGTCCTGGGCACACAGAGCGGCCTATTACCCATCGTCCTTGGCACACAGAGCGGCCTATTACCCATCGTCCTGTGCACACAGAGCGGCCTATTACCCATCGTCCTGTGCACACAGAGCGGCCTATTACCCATCGTCCAGTGCACACAGAGCGGCCTATTATCCATCGTCCTGTGCACACAGAGCGGCCTATTACCCATCGTCCAGTGCACACAGAGCGGCCTATTACCCATCGTCCTGTGCACACAGAGCGGCCTATTACCCATTGTCCTGGGCACACAGAGCGGCCTATTACCCATCGTCCTGTGCACACAGAGCGGCCTATTACCCATCGTCCAGTGCACACAGAGCGGCCTATTACCCATCGTCCAGTGCACACAGAGCGGCCTATTACCCATCGTCCTGTGCACACAGAGCGGCCTATTACCCATCGTCCTGTGCACACAGAGCGGCCTATTACCCATCGTCCTGTGCACACAGAGCGGCCTATTACCCATCGTCCTGTGCACACAGAGCGGCCTATTACCCATCGTCCTGTGCACACAGAGCGGCCTATTACCCATCGTCCAGTGCACACAGAGCGGCCTATTACCCATCGTCCTGTGCACACAGAGCGGCCTATTACCCATCGTCCTGTGCACACAGAGCGGCCTATTACCTATCGTCCTGTGCACACAGAGCGGCCTATTACCCATTGTCCTGTGCACACAGAGCGGCCTATTACCCATCGTCCAGTGCACACAGAGCGGCCTATTACCCATCGTCCTGTGCACACAGAGCGGCCTATTACCCATCGTCCTGTGCACACAGAGCGGCCTATTACCTATCGTCCTGTGCACACAGAGCGGCCTATTACCCATCGTCCTGTGCACACAGAGCGGCCTATTACCCATCGTCCAGTGCACACAGAGCGGCCTATTACCCATCGTCCTGTGCACACAGAGCGGCCTATTACCCATCGTCCTGTGCACACAGAGCGGCCTATTACCCATCGTCCTGAGCACACAGAGCGGCCTATTACCCATCGTCCTGTGCACACAGAGCGGCCTATTACCCATCGTCCTGTGCACACAGAGCGGCCTATTACCCATCGTCCTGTGCACACAGAGCGGCCTATTACCCATCGTCCTGTGCACACAGAGCGGCCTATTACCCATCGTCCTGTGCACACAGAGCGGCCTATTACCCATCGTCCTGAGCACACAGAGCGGCCTATTACCCATCGTCCTGGGCACACAGAGCGGCCTATTACCCATCGTCCTGGGCACACAGAGCGGCCTATTACCCATCGTCCTGGGCACACAGAGCGGCCTATTACCCATCGTCCTTGGCACACAGAGCGGCCTATTACCCATCGTCCTGTGCACACAGAGCGGCCTATTACCCATCGTCCTGTGCACACAGAGCGGCCTATTACCCATTGTCCAGTGCACACAGAGCGGCCTATTACCCATCGTCCTGAGCACACAGAGCGGCCTATTACCCATCGTCCTGGGCACACAGAGCGGCCTATTACCCATCGTCCTGGGCACACAGAGCGGCCTATTACCCATCGTCCTGGGCACACAGAGCGGCCTATTACCCATCGTCCTTGGCACACAGAGCGGCCTATTACCCATCGTCCTGTGCACACAGAGCGGCCTATTACCCATCGTCCTGTGCACACAGAGCGGCCTATTACCCATTGTCCAGTGCACACAGAGCGGCCTATTACCCATCGTCCTGTGCACACAGAGCGGCCTATTACCCATCGTCCAGTGCACACAGAGCGGCCTATTACCCATCGTCCTGTGCACACAGAGCGGCCTATTACCCATCGTCCTGTGCACACAGAGCGGCCTATTACCCATCGTCCTGTGCACACAGAGCGGCCTATTACCCATCGTCCTGTGCACACAGAGCGGCCTATTACCCATCGTCCTGTGCACACAGAGCGGCCTATTACCCATCGTCCTGTGCACACAGAGCGGCCTATTACCCATCGTCCAGTGCACACAGAGCGGCCTATTACCCATCGTCCTGTGCACACAGAGCGGCCTATTACCCATCGTCCTGTGCACACAGAGCGGCCTATTACCTATCGTCCTGTGCACACAGAGCGGCCTATTACCCATTGTCCTGTGCACACAGAGCGGCCTATTACCCATCGTCCAGTGCACACAGAGCGGCCTATTACCCATCGTCCTGTGCACACAGAGCGGCCTATTACCCATCGTCCTGTGCACACAGAGCGGCCTATTACCTATCGTCCTGTGCACACAGAGCGGCCTATTACCCATCGTCCTGTGCACACAGAGCGGCCTATTACCCATCGTCCAGTGCACACAGAGCGGCCTATTACCCATCGTCCTGTGCACACAGAGCGGCCTATTACCCATCGTCCTGTGCACACAGAGCGGCCTATTACCCATCGTCCTGAGCACACAGAGCGGCCTATTACCCATCGTCCTGTGCACACAGAGCGGCCTATTACCCATCGTCCTGTGCACACAGAGCGGCCTATTACCCATCGTCCTGTGCACACAGAGCGGCCTATTACCCATCGTCCTGTGCACACAGAGCGGCCTATTACCCATCGTCCTGTGCACACAGAGCGGCCTATTACCCATCGTCCTGAGCACACAGAGCGGCCTATTACCCATCGTCCTGGGCACACAGAGCGGCCTATTACCCATCGTCCTGGGCACACAGAGCGGCCTATTACCCATCGTCCTGGGCACACAGAGCGGCCTATTACCCATCGTCCTTGGCACACAGAGCGGCCTATTACCCATCGTCCTGTGCACACAGAGCGGCCTATTACCCATCGTCCTGTGCACACAGAGCGGCCTATTACCCATTGTCCAGTGCACACAGAGCGGCCTATTACCCATCGTCCTGTGCACACAGAGCGGCCTATTACCCATCGTCCAGTGCACACAGAGCGGCCTATTACCCATCGTCCTGTGCACACAGAGCGGCCTATTACCCATCGTCCAGTGCACACAGAGCGGCCTATTACCCATCGTCCTGTGCACACAGAGCGGCCTATTACCCATTGTCCTGGGCACACAGAGCGGCCTATTACCCATCGTCCTGTGCACACAGAGCGGCCTATTACCCATCGTCCTGTGCACACAGAGCGGCCTATTACCCATCGTCCTATGCACACAGAGCGGCCTATTACCCATCGTCCTGTGCACACAGAGCGGTCTATTACCCATCGTCCTGAGCACACAGAGCGGCCTATTACCCATCGTCCTGTGCACACAGAGCGGCCTATTACCCATCGTCCTGGGCACACAGAGCGGCCTATTATTCATCGTCCTGTGCACACAGAGCGGCCTATTACCCATCGTCCTGGGCACACAGAGCGGCCTATTACCCATCGTCCTGGGCACACAGAGCGGCCTATTACCCATCGTCCTGTGCACACAGAGCGGCCTATTACCCATCGTCCAGTGCACACAGAGCGGCCTATTACCCATCGTCCAGTGCACACAGAGCGGCCTATTACCCATCGTCCTGTGCACACAGAGCGGCCTATTACCCATCGTCCTGTGCACACAGAGCGGCCTATTACCCATCGTCCAATGCACACAGAGCGGCCTATTACCCATCGTCCTGTGCACACAGAGCGGCCTATTACCCATCGTCCTGTGCACACAGAGCGGCCTATTACCCATCGTCCTGGGCACACAGAGCGGCCTATTACCCATCGTCCTGTGCACACAGAGCGGCCTATTACCCATCGTCCAGTGCACACAGAGCGGCCTATTACCCATCGTCCAGTGCACACAGAGCGGCCTATTACCCATCGTCCTGTGCACACAGAGCGGCCTATTACCCATCGTCCTGTGCACACAGAGCGGCCTATTACCCATCGTCCTGGGCACACAGAGCGGCCTATTACCCATCGTCCTGGGCACACAGAGCGGCCTATTACCCATCGTCCTGGGCACACAGAGCGGCAGCCGATGATTGCCCGTTTTGGCCGATCTTTCCTTAATGTGTACAGGGTCTCTGAAGTAGAGCTGTAGCTGTGTTCTTCACGCCTTGTTCCCTACACAGCAGAATAATTCGGCTGCGGCAGGAACGTGAGGCATCCTAGGACAGTTTTCGATGGGTCATCACCTTCGTTAGTGCTTCGGGGCAGCTTTGCAATGGGAGGATTTTTTCCTCTTAGGATGAATCACGATATCAGACTTCATTCGTGAGCGCTGAGACTTCGATTCCCCGTATTCCTGATGTTTTTTCTCTCCCAACCAGGACATGTCCATTCTCCATGACCTTTTAGGCACTGTCATCTGTCTGTCACATTAATTCTCTTTTCTCCTTCCTTCAGGACTTTTCCAGAAAGCCATCGCACAAAGTGGGACTGCAATCTCCAGCTGGTCTGTGAACTACGAGCCTCTGAAGTACACCCGTCTACTAGCTGCCAAGGTGGGCTGTGATTATACCGATAATGCCGAGATGGTGAGCTGCCTCCGAAGAAAGCCACACCGAGACCTGGTGGACCAAGACATCCAGCCGGCCAGGTACCATATTGCTTTCGGACCTGTCGTGGATGGCGATGTGGTCCCCGATGACCCAGAGATCCTAATGGAACAGGGCGAGTTCTTGAACTACGACATCTTGATGGGGGTGAACCAGGGCGAGGGTCTGAAGTTTGTTGAAGACACTCTGGAAAGTGAGGACGGCATCTCTGCCAGTTACTTTGATTTTACCGTGTCTAATTTTGTGGACAATCTCTATGGCTACCCAGAAGGAAAAGATGTTCTACGTGAGACCATCAAGTTCATGTACACAGACTGGGCAGACCGTGACAATGGTGACATGAGAAGAAAGACCCTGCTGGCTTTGTTTACTGACCACCAATGGGTGGCACCTGCTGTGGCAACGGCTCGATTCCATGCAGAGTACGAGTCACCCGTTTACTTCTATGCCTTCTACCACCGATGCCAGGCTGAAGGAAGACCTGAGTGGGGAGAGGCGGCCCATGGAGATGAAGTGCCCTATGTGTTTGGTGTTCCCATGGTTGGAGCCACAGACCTTTTTCCATGCAATTTCTCTAAAAATGATGTGATGCTAAGTGCTGTGGTCATGACCTACTGGACCAACTTTGCCAAAACTGGGTGAGATTTCCAGTTCCTGTTCCACCATTTCTTTATCTGTTACTTAAGGGTCTTCTAGTAGGACATTCCTGCCAACCACATCCTCACCTAATCATCTATACCATCACATCTGTGTAATCTAGCCTACCTACTATGTAATACCACCATGTCATTAAGGACTATACCCCTGATGTTCTGTATACCAACATTGGCTATGTTCTCTACCTTCTGTGGCTTTTCCATAGCAGGGTAAATCCCATCTGAATAGTCAGTGCTATAGTGATTGTGCTTTACCCCTTGATGTTCCCATCAGATATTAAACCATTACCGGGGTACGTCTGGATATAGATAACTCACTCGCCAGGGTACATTCGACATATGGTTTCACCTTTATTACACTATTGACAGTATCATCCTTTTTTATTGTCTGCATTTTCCTTTTAGGGATCCCAACCAGCCCGTTCCTCAAGACACCAAGTTCATTCACACCAAGCCCAACCGGTTTGAAGAGATGGTGTGGACAAAGTTTAACCCGAAGGAGAAGCAGTATCTACATATTGGCCTGAAGCCTCGTGTCAAGGACAACTATCGTGCCAACAAGGTTGCCTTCTGGTTGGAATTAGTCCCTCACCTTCACAATCTCAATACGGTACAGCACCCCTCTACCACCACCAGATTACCCCCGTACAGCACCCGCTGGACACCCGGCTCCAGGACAAACAGCGGAAGTACAACACGCCGCCCACACTCCACGCTTCCTCCTGACGGGGATGATGATGAGTTGGTGGAACGGCCTCGATATTCTCCCTTCCCTGGCGACTCCCGTGACTACTCCACGGAGCTCAGTGTGACGGTAGCTGTGGGGGCTTCACTTCTGTTTCTCAACATTTTGGCTTTTGCTGCTCTTTACTACAAAAGAGATAGACGTCATGAACTGCGACAGCGGAGACACAGCCCTGGGCGTGGAGGTGCCCCCGGCAATGACCTGGCACACCATGGACCAGAAGAAGAGCTTATGTCCCTTCAGATCAAAAGAGCTGGTGGGGCTCCAGATCTGGAACCACTGAGGCCACATGATATACTGAGGCCAGCGTGTCCTCCTGACTACACGCTGGCACTGAGAAGAGCCCCTGAGGACGCTCCACTCCCTCCGCCACCTCCACCTCCATCCTCCGTTATGGCTCCAAGCACCATTTCGGGGCTACCCTCATTACACCCTTTCAATACATTCCCCACCACTGCCCACAACAATACCCTTCCTCACCCGCATTCGACCACAAGGGTATAGTGGTGCTAGGCCTCTCCTCCACCCATACGCTGCCCCCGTCTCCCCTTCTTCTTATGAACAGCTACGCTGGCTTTCTGGGCCTACCAAGCCTGAGCTGGATTTTGCCTTATGGCAGGGGATGGGGTAGATACAATGACTTGTTTATAATGAGGGAGCAAGAGACGAACTACCCTCGCTCCCCGTGCCCCCCTTTGCCCACCTCAGGCTATAAAAACTGCTCCCAGTGATCAAGCAACTGGAATCTCTGCCAACGTCATGGGGGAAACAGGGTCAAAGAGACAGATATTTAATGGGATTGTAGGGGAGGATACAAGTGTTTTGATCTAATAAATTATACCCCCTGCTTCTCTTTTTAGAAAGGGATGGGGGTCCGGCTACGGGAGGTACGGCGGTCTAGGTGATTAGGCCCGCACCCTCCAATGACTCACTTCTACATCGGCTTTATTGTTTTTATTCCAGGACGAAGTTCATTTGATGGGAACACTGCACTGGGCGCGGGACATCGCAGACCCCCGCAGTCTGGCGAGTTCAATGCACTGAATCTTCAAGGACTAAACTGCTCCCCAACAGCCGAAATGACCATCCACAAGAGAAGAGGGCAGGGGGTGAATGTATTCGGGAGGGTGAATGCATGACTGGCTAAACTGAAGCCCCTTCCTCCTAAAAAAACACACAGTGCCAATGATCCCTTCCTCCTCTCAGACTGGGTGGGCCGGCTCGTCAGTAACTTGGGGGTGTCTCAAAGGTTTGGAACTGTTCTGCCTCTCCACTGCCATAGTCCCAGGTGCCTGGGTAAAAACAAGGGGGGAAGGGAAGTGTGAGTGCCAAAATAAGCTGGGGGGGGCTCTCGTCCGACCAATCATTCTTTTATCTGATGTTCTATTTCTCATCATTGTCCTCAGTTCTGGGCTCAGATTTCTCGCAGATCTTCCCTGACAAGGTCTCCCCTACGGCCCCGATCTCCTCACTGTCCCACCCGTCCTCTCCTCCACTTCTTCCTCTACATTTACAGGCACCAGGTTCGTCACCAGAAGCACATTGAGACCTTACGTTCCCTGTGAGGATGTGGGTCTGACATGGCGAATAGGAAGCTGAGATGGCGGCAGGCAGCGATTAGAAGATCCTGGAGGACCAGATTCAGGCCGATCCAGTGATCCAGTGTACAGGCTGCAGGGTCACAAAAAGATTTCTGTACATGAAATCGTCAAACGCCTTTGCTTAGAAGAGATCCCAGGATTCCTGCAAGTTACATCATTAGCGCATCAGATGACAGACAGTCAGCCAAAGCCGCCGAAAGTCCAAAGTGTAGGGTCTTCCATACTCCCCCAAACAGATCATGCCAGGGGGAAGAAGGATCCCACACTCGGATTTCTGATGGATGATCAGATAAGCCTTCACCAGAGGAGACAGGAGAGGACAGAGGAGAGGACAGAAGAAACAGGAGAGGACAGGAAAGGACAAAATAGGACAGAGGAAACAGGAGGACAGAGGCGACAGGAGAAGACAGAGGAGGGACAGGAGAGGACAGAGGAGGGGACAGGAGAGGACAAAATAGGACAGAAGAGGACAGAAGAAACCGGAGAGGACAGAGGAGACAGGAGAGGACAAAATAGGACAGAGGAAACAGGAGGACAGAGGCGACAGGAGAAGACAGAGGAGGGACAGGAGAGGACAGAGGAGGGAACAGGAGAGGACAGAGGAGACAGGAGAGGACAGAGGAGGGGACAGGAGAGGACAGAAGAAACCGGAGAGGACAGAGGAGACAGGAGAGGACAAAATAGGACAGAGGAAACAGGAGGACAGAGGCGACAGGAGAAGACAGAGGAGGGACAGGAGAGAACGGGAGGGGACAGGAGAGGACAGAGGCGACAGGAGAGGACAGAAGAAGCAGGAGTGGACAGAGGAGGGGATAGGAGAAGTCAGAGAAAACAGGAGATGACAGAGGAGGGGACAAGAGAGGACAAAATAGGACAGAGGAAACAGGAGGACAGAGGAGACAGAAGACGACAGAGGAGACAGGAGAGGACAGAAGAAACCACAGAGGAGACAGGAGAGGACAGATGAGACAGGAGAGGACAGAGGAAACAGAAGAGGACAGAGGAGACAGGAGAGAACAAAAGAGGACAGAGGAAACAGGAGAGGACAGAGGAAACGGGAAAGGACAGAGGAAACAGGAGAGGACAGAGTAAACAGGAGAGAACAGAGGTGGGGAAAGGAGAGGAGACAGGAGGTGACAAAGGAAACAGAAAAGGACAGAGGAGACAGGAGAGGGCAGAGGAGGGGACAGAGAAGACAGTAGAGGGCAGGAGACAGGAAGTAACAAAGGAAACAAAAGACAGGGACAGGAGAGGACAGAGGAGACAGGAGAGGGAAGAGGAGGGGACAGAGAAGACAGTAGAGGGCAGGAGACAGGAAGTAACAACGGAAACAAAAGACAGGGACAGGAGAGGACAGAGGAGACAAGAAACAAGAGGACAGAGGATACAGGAGGGGACAGAGGAGACAGGAGAGGAGAGGACAGAGAAAACAACAGAGGAGACGGAAGAGACAGGAGGGGGCCGAAGAGAAAGGAAGGGACACAGGATAAAACCATAACGAGAGAGGCAGAAGCCCCCCATACTTACTAGACTGCCCGCTTCCATTTCATGCGTATGGCCAGTTATATATAATTTTGGATAGTCTCGGGCTTAGTCTGACCAATATCGTATTGCTTATCCCTATAAAAGATGACTAGGACCTGAAGGAAAAACGGGCATTTGCCTGGGGACCTGGACCCCTTGGTTGGACATATCGAGCTCCTAACACTACGCAGTGTGGCAGCGGGTACTCCTATTTATTAGTGAGGTCAGAGCCTCTGTCCTCAGGGCTCGAATACGTCCTCCTTCATCCCTGACCCGCAGAAGTTCAGTGGCCTCCACAGATTTCTACCATGTAAGATAACCATCATCTCATGCAATGATCCGTCTACCCAGGTGTTAACATACGAGGGGTGACATTGATTCAGCCGGTGTGGGCTGATGGCCGGTGGATCGTCCTCCGTGCTTGTTGGTCACCATTGACCATTTTGTCTTCTGCGGAGATGAAATGATGAGTAAAGACTTCTGGGGGTCCCGGTATGGTGGGGGGGCTGCTGTAACTTGTAGGAATCCTGCTCTAAGCTTCAATCACTGAGGCTGAAGACAATGTATGTGCAGTGGGCTGCTGTCCGGAACGGCGCACCAGAGAAGCCCCCTACCCTCACTGACCTGAAGATTTATATTATATAGATTGTTCTATGATTAAAGAGACATATGGAATATATAAATATCTATAAAATATATATGCACAGGATGGTCACACCCAGATGTGTGTATATAGACACTATATACATGTACGCACGCGTGCGTATGTAGATATAGCCATCTGTGGCATTGTACTCCAATGGGCAGGGTACAACGGCGCAGACCGCCGCATATCAACGTATGTGTGTAAATATACATGACGTGAAGGCACAGGAGATGCCTTATTGCCTTTGTAGGTCCTGGCGCTGAATTGGTTAAGTACTGGCACTTTTTTTCTTTTTTTTTTTTCATTTTCTTCTGTTTTTGGGATCTTGGACTGAAATAAAATGACAAATTTTGGTGACATTATGGTTGTTGTTGTTTTTTTCTTCTTCTTCTTCTGGAAAAAGGGAAATGATCCTGAAAATCACTAAGTCAGGATTTTCTGATCTGTGATGTAAGCCAACCAAGTTCTTTGAGCAGATACAGTGGGGCAAAAAAGTATTTAGTCAGTCAGCAATAGTGCAAGTTCCACCACTTAAAAAGATTAGAGGCGTCTGTAATTTACATCATAGGTAGACCTCAACTATGGGAGACAAACTGAGAAAAAAAAATCCAGAAAATCACATTGTCTGTTTTTTTTTTCATTTTATTTGCATATTATGGTGGAAAATAAGTATTTGGTCAGAAACAAGCAATCAAGATTTCTGGCTCTCACAGACCTGTAACTTCTTCTTTAAGAGTCTCCTCTTTCCTCCACTCATTACCTGTAGTAATGGCACCTGTTTAAACTTGTTATCAGTATAAAAAGACACCTGTGCACACCCTCAAACAGTCTGACTCCAAACTCCACTATGGTGAAGACCAAAGAGCTGTCAAAGGACACCAGAAACAAAATTGTGGCCCTGCACCAGGCTGGGAAGACTGAATCTGCAATAGCCAACCAGCTTGGAGTGAAGAAATCAACTGTGGGAGCAATAATTAGAAAATGGAAGACATACAAGACCACTGATAATCTCCCTCGATCTGGTGCTCCACGCAAAATCCCACCCCGTGGGGTCAGAATGATCACAAGAACGGTGAGCAAAAATCCCAGAACCACGCGGGGGGACCTAGTGAATGAACTGCAGAGAGCTGGGACCAATGTAACAAGGCCTACCATAAGTAACACACTACGCAACCATGGACTCAGATCCTGCAGTGCCAGACGTGTCCCACTGCTTAAGCCTGTACATGTCCGGGCCCGTCTGAAGTTTGCTAGAGAGCATTTGGATGATCCAGAGGAGTTTTGGGAGAATGTCCTATGGTCTGATGAAACCAAACTGGAACTGTTTGGTAGAAACACAACTTGTCGTGTTTGGAGGAAAAAGAATACTGAGTTGCATCCATCAAACACCATACCTACTGTAAAGCATGGTGGTGGAAACATCATGCTTTGGGGCTGTTTCTCTGCAAAGGGGCCAGGACGACTGATCCGGGTATATGAAAGAATGAATGGGGCCATGTATCGTGAGATTTTGAGTGCAAACCTCCTTCCATCAGCAAGGGCATTGATGATGAAACGTGGCTGGGTCTTTCAACATGACAATGATCCAAAGCACACCGCCAGGGCAACGAAGGAGTGGCTTCGTAAGAAGCATTTCAAGGTCCTGGAGTGGCCTAGCCAGTCTCCAGATCTCAACCCTATAGAAAACCTTTGGAGGGAGTTGAAAGTCCGTGTTGCCAAGCGAAAAGCCAAAAACATCACTGCTCTAGAGGAGATCTGCATGGAGGAATGGGCCAACATACCAACAACAGTGTGTGGCAACCTTGTGAAGACTTACAGAAAACGTTTGACCTCTGTCATTGCCAACAAAGGATATATCACAAAGTATTGAGATGAAATTTTGTTTCTGACCAAATACTTATTTTCCACCATAATATGCAAATAAAATGAAAAAAAAAAACAGACAGTGTGATTTTCTGGATTTTTTTTTCTCAGTTTGTATCCCATAGTTGAGGTCTACCTATGATGTAAATTACAGACGCCTCTCATCTTTTTAAGTGGTGGAACTTGCACTATTGCTGACTGACTAAATACTTTTTTGCCCCACTGTAGATGTGAGCCCTCAGGTCCTGATACGTAACTAAAGCTATTGGATCCTAGTACCGAACAAAAGACTTTGAGAACACAATAATGGAAACTATCTGATCTTTTCCATGAAAACTCAAGGAAGGAAGAAATTAGACTCTGGTATTGAACTAAGTTCTCTGATGACACAAGGATGTATGGCATCAGGTCCTGGTGTTAAGCAAAGCACTTTAATGATCTGAATATAGTAGAGTATCAGGTTCAAATGTTAAACTAAGTTGGGGTTGGCACATAGATGTATGAGATTAAGTCTTGGTGTTGACATCAGCTCTCTAGTAACACAAGGATGTAGAGTATAAGATCCAGGTGTTGATCTAAAGTATATGATAGCATAAGGGTGAAGTGTCAGAGACAGGTTATGCATTAAGTTGCATTTACACAGGTTGACCAGAGGCCGTCTGTAATTACCGATCATCTACATAGAAACCAAATAGTAGTACTTTAGTTCCCTGTTCAGACAGGCCAACCACTATTCAATATGCACAGAATGATCATGAATACCATCATTCTGTGTGCGTGAAATATTGTTTTCGGCAGCATCATCTGTTTACACGAGATGACGTGCTGCCTAGAATGACGATCTTTAAAACGTGGCAGACATGCTGATTATTGGGAAACAGTTCTTAGTGTGTAGATTATCAGGACCAGGTGTTTAAGTTCTTTGCTAACATGAGGGAGTAGCATGGCAGGACCAGTTGTTTACCTACATTTTTTGATGACACAAGGTTGTAGTGCATCAGCTACTGGTCATGAACTAAGTCCTCTTATGACACTAGGATCTAACATATCAGGTACTGGTCTTGAACTAAGTCCTCTGATGACAATAGGATGTAATATATCACATATTGGTCTTGAAATAAATCCTCTGATGATACTAGGGTGAAGTTTATCAGGTATTTGGCCTAAACTAAGTCCCTTGAAACACGACAGTGTAGTGTATCAGGTACTGGTTTTGAACTAAGTACCCTGATGACAGTATGTAACATATCAGGTACTGGTCTTGGACAACTAACTCCTCTGATGATTCTAGGGTTTAATTTGTCAGCTACTGTTCTAGAAATAAGTTCTCTGATTTCACTAGGGTGCAGTTTGTCAGCTACTGGTATTGAACTAAGTCCTCTGATGACACTAGGGTGTAGATTATCAAGTATTGGTCTTAAACTAAGAGTGTAGTATATCAGGTACTGGTTTTGATCTAAGGCCTCTGATGACACTAGGATGTCATGTATCAGGTCTGATGATATTAGTGATATTAGGGTGTAGTTTTTCAGCTACTGGTCTTGAACTAAGTTCTCTAAAGTCACTGGAGTGTAGGTTGTCAGCTACTGGTATTGAACAAAGTCCTCTGGTGACATTAAGGTGTAGTTTATCAGGTACTGGTCTTAAACTATGTTCTCTGATGACACTACAGTGTAGTTTATCAGGTGCTGGTGTTAAACGAAGAGTGTAGTGTATCAGATACTGGTTTTGAACTAAGTCCTCTTATGATATTAGTGTAGGTTATCAGGTACTGGTCTTGAACTAAGTTCTCTGATGACAATAGGATGTAGCGTATCAGTTACTAGTCTTGAACTTGGGCCTCTAATGACAATAAGGTGTAGGTTATCAAGTACTGGTCTTAAATTAAGAGGGTAGTGTATCAGGTACTGGTCTTGAACTAACTCCTCTGATGACACTATGGTGTAGTTTTTCAGCTATTGGTCGTGAACTAACTTCTCTGATGTCACTAGGGTGTAGTTTGTTCTTTACTGGTTTTGAACTAAGTCCTCTGATGACATTAGGGTGTAGTTTATCAGGTACTAGTCAGTCCTCTGATGACACTAGGATGTATTTTATTTGCTACTGGTCTTGACCTACGTCCTCTGATGACACTAGGGTGTAGTTTATCTGCTACTGGTCTTGAACCATGTTCTCCTATCACAGAAGAAGAAAACAATAAACACCAATTTAATGTATTTTTCTCCAACCCTTATATAGAATATTTTACAAAGTTGCTGCACAACTATAAGATGCAAAAAAGATCCGTAACAATCTCACAGCAGTGCAGTCCATCCATAAGACAAGGTGTTCACAGCATCTGGTGCCACATTTCGGGGACCTCAGGGAGGTGACAAAGAAATTTTGGAGAAAATACTTTGCCCTGGTGTTTGTTATTGTATTAGAGAAAGCTGATCTATGGTCCGGTATCGATGAGGTGTCCACGCTCTGAGGGTCCTCCAGCGGAGTGTATCTACGCTTCACATGTGTGATACAGTCACAAAGAACAGCACCGATCATGTAGTGTTACTTATTGTCAGCCTCTATGGCGGCGTTCTGCGCAGCCTCCTATGAGGCATCTGTAGGTACACGAGCAGATGTAACGAGGCTGATAGGGCATATCGCTGACCAGTGCTCATCATATGAAGAAAAAACACAAAAATTGGGCTTGGTTTGAGTTGGTACACATGCAGCATATAAATGCATGTTCACATGGCCAAAAAGCATACAAAACCTACAAGAGAGAAAATGAAAAAAAACCCTGCTGTAATTAAATAAATAAAAAGCAAAAGTGCATCTAAATCATACAGAGTTCTTAGTAATACTGTATTTGATCAAACATAGCATAAAAGCCGTCCCCCCATCGACAAGGTGACTCTGTGGTCGGGGCGGTCCTACACTGTCTAATATTAAAAACCTTATCATGTGTCAAAGTTGACGTCTGTGAAGAAGGGCAGACAAGGACCGAGGTTTTTAATACTAGACAGTGTAGGACCGCCCCGACCACACAGTCACCTTGTCGATGGTGGGACGGCTTTTATGCTATGTTTGATCAAATACAGTATCATACTCTGTATGATTTAGATGCACTTTTGCTTTTTATTTATTTAATTACAGGGTTTTTTTTCATTTTATCTTTTGTAGGTTTTGCTCATCATATGAAGGCAGTAATGATCAGTAGGCAGGATTGCTCTCTCCCCCTCATTGTGAGCAATTTTTTTTTCATTGGAAAAATGGCCATGTTCAGAATAAGCATTCAGGTTCAATCATTCTGCCGATTGTTGCCAACATACAGGGTCTTTAACGCCGCTTTGTATGATTTTGGGAACAGATCCTGCATTGTGGTGCCAAAGGGGTCTCATAGAAGCATTGTCTGCCTGATGCCCCGGAGGGCTCATGTAGATGCATTGCCAATCTGGTTCCCCCTGGGATCTCATGTAGAACTATCGCCTATCTGGTGCCTCGGGGGTCTTATGTAAAATCATCACCTGTCGGGTGCCCTGGGGGTTTCAGGTCTCATGTAGAAGCATCGCCTGCCTAGTGCCCGTGGGGTCTCATGTAGAAGTATCGAATACCTGGTGCCCCGGCGATCTCATGTAGATGAATCGCCTGCCTGGTGGCCCGGGGTTCTCACGTAGAAGCATAGCCTGCCTAGTGACCCAGGGGTCTCATGTAGAAGCATCGCCTGCCTAGTATCCGAGTGGTCTCATGTAAAAGCATCACCTGTCTAGTGCGCAGGGGTCTCATGTAGAAGTATCACCTGACTGGTGCCCTGGTGGTCTCATGTAGAAGCATAGCCTGTCTAGTGTCCCAGGGATCTCATGTAAAAGCATCGCTTCATGTAAAATCATAGCCTGCCTGGTGGTCCGGGGTTCTCATGTAGAAGTATAGCCTGCCTGGTTCCCCAGGGGTCTCATGTAAAAGCATTGCCTGCCTAGTGCCCGGGGGTATCTCATGTAGAAGTATCGCCTGCCTGGTGCCCCGGCGGTCTCATATAGAAGAATCGCCTGCCTAGTGGCCTGGGGTTCTCATGTAGAAGCATCGCCTGCCTAGGGTCCCAGTGGTCTCATGTAAAAGCATCACCTGCCTAGTGCACAGGGGTGTCATGTAGAAGTATCGCCTGCCTAACGCCCTGGCGGTCTCATGTAGAAGCATAGCCTGCCTATTGCCCAAGGGGTCTCATGTAAAAGCATCGCCTGCTTGGTGGCCCAGGGTTCTTATGTAAAAGCATTGCCTACCTGGTGCCCGGCAGTTTCATGTAGAAGCATCACCTGCCTGGTGCCCGAGGGTCTTATGTAGAAGCATCGTCTGCCTGGTGCCCTGGGGATCTCTTGTAGAAGTTTTGCCTACCTGGTGCCCTAGGGGTCTCATGTAGAAGCATTGCCTGCCTGGTTCCTGGGGGTCTCATGTATAAGTTCCGCCTGCCTGGTGCCCCAGAGTTCTCATGTAGAAGCATTGACTGCCTGGTTCCCGAACGTCTCATGTAGAAGCATTGCCTGCCTGTCACTTTGGGGGTCTCATGTGGAAGCATCGTGTGCCTATTCCCCCGGGGTCTCATTTAGAAGTATTGTCTGCCTGGTGCCCCGGGGGTCTCATGTAGAAGCATTACCTGCCTGGTACCCTGTAGTTCTCGTGTAGAAGCATTGCCTGCCTGGTGCCCCAGAGATCTCATGTAGAAGCATTGCCTGCCTGATGCCCCAGAGGTCTCATGTAGAAGCATTACCTGCCTGGTGCCCCTGAGGTCTCATGTAGAAGCATCGCCTGCCTGATACCCTGTAGTTCTCGTGTAGAAGCACTGCCTGCCTGGTGCCCCAGAGATCTCATGTAGAAGCATCGCCTGCCTAGTGCCCCAGAGGTCTCATGTAGAAGCATTGCCTGCCTGGTGCCCCAGAGGTATCATGTAGAAGCATTACCTGCCTGATGCCCCAGAGGTCTCATGTAGAAGCATCGCCTGCCTGATACCCTGTAGTTCTCGTGTAGAAGTATTGCCTGCCTGGTGCCCCAGAGATCTCATGTAGAAGCATCGCCTGCCTAGTGCCCCAGAGGTCTCATGTAGAAGCATTGCCTGACTGGTGCCCCTGAGGTCTCATGTAGAAGCATTACCTGCCTGGTGCCCCAGAGGTCTCATGTAGAAGCATCACCTGCCTGATACCCTGTAGTTCTCATGTAGAAGCATTGCCTGCCTGGTGCCCCAGAGATCTCATGTAGAAGCATTGCCTGCCTGGTGCCCCAGAGGTCTCATGTAGAAGCATTGCCTGCCTGGTGCCCCAGAGGTCTCATGTAGAAGCATTACCTGCCTGATACTCTGTAGTTCTCGTGTAGAAGCATTGCCTGCCTGGTGCCCCAGAGGTCTCATGTAGAAGCATCGCCTGCCTAGTGCCCCAGAGGTCTCATGTAGAAGCATCACCTGCCTGGTGCCCCAGAGGTCTCATGTAGAAGCATCACCTGCCTGGTGCCCCAGGGGTCTCATGTAAAAGCATCACCTGCCTTGTGCGCGGCAGTCTCATGCGGAAGTATCACCTGGTGCCCCGGGGATCTCATGTAGAAGCATCTACTGCCTGGTGCTCTGGGGGGTCTCATGTAGAAGCATTGCCTGCCTGGTTCCCGAGGGTCTCATGTAGAACCATTACCTGCCTGGTGCCCTGGGGTCTCATGTAGAAGCATTGCCTGCCTGATTTCCAAGGGTCTCATGTAGAAGCATTACCTGCCAGGTGCCCTAGGGGTCTCATGTAGGAGCATCGCCTGCCTGGTGATTCAGACTGCGGAGACCCGTGTATCTCAAACTGTGCCTTCCCCCCTCCCACCAGTCCCATAATGAACACACGGACAAGCCTAGGTGGGTTGAAACAGGTCGGTCACAGTTTATTAATTCCATACGCAGAGAAAAGCAAATTACATTTTGCAACGGGCTCATCATAGAATCGTAGAGTTGGAAGGGACCTCCTGGGCCATCTGGTCCAATCCCCTGCTCAAAGCAGGATTCGCTAAATCATCCCAGACAGATGTCTGTCCAGCCTCTGTTTGAAGACTTCCATTGAAGGAGAACTCACCACTTCTCGTGGCAGCTTGTTCCACTCATTGATCACTCTGTCAAAAAGTTTTTTCTAATATCTAATCTGTGTCTCCTCCCATTCAGTTTCATCCCATTGCTTCTAGTCTTTCCTTGTGCAAATGAGAATAAAGTTGATCCTTCTACAATGTGACAGCCCTTGAGATATTTGTAGACAGCTATTAAGTCTCCTCTCAGTCTTCTCATCGTCGAAGGCCCTGTCTGCAACCGACAAGCGAGCTGGCCAATGAGCGGTTACGAACCTTTGCCCCTCTCTACAACTTCCGCCACAGAGGATCATGTGTATAACCTACATAGGACTCCGACCCCACCCTTGAGCAATAGAGCCTGCTTGACTCCATCCTGCAAGCCGGACAGAAATATGTCAAGACCAATGTCCGTCAGGTGAATTCAATCCGGTTGTAATAGTGCAGAATTATCTCCTTCCAGCTGGTGGTGGCGAGCCACGATGCCGCATTTTCCCATCACAAATTTCGCCATCCGCGCATTGATCTTTCTTCTTGATCGCTCTATGGCTTGTGTGTCCCTTGGTTCATACCAAACGGCTCGTGGCACTATCTCCGACCACACCAATATCATCTCCGGTAAAAGACATGTGAAACACTCTATGTCTGTTGACATCACTGTACAGAGCTCAGCGCTTCTTTCATTTGACCAAATCATTGCCACCGGCGTGTAACACTAATATCACCGGCCCCTTGGTCCTATTAGCGATATTGACTAGTTCCGGGAAAATCTGTTACCACTGGGGCCCTCTTATACCTCTCCGGGTGACCTCCAGCCCTGGGAAGCCTAGATTTTTTCCTCTCGGCCGAAGCTCGGCCCTCTTAGCCACCCAGTAGACATATGAATGTCCCAAAACATAAACTGCAGGCTTACATACCCCTATAAGAGACAAGATGTGTTACTTCAGCAAATCAGGTCTTATATATCTGGCGAAACATGCTGATTTCCAGCGACCCATTCTCTGCACTTCGGCCTCCGATACTCCTGCCCTAGCTGCTTCGATGGCTGCCCCGATTCAAAACGAATGTGTCCCGTAGTCCTTCGGATTAGCCCCGTTTTTATCTAAGCATTGCTTAAAAATTCCCTGAAACTGATACTTCGTAAGATGGGACCCGTCTGTATGTGAGAGAAAAAAATCTACTTGCATGTCTTATTACCACGTATCGTTTAACTATTTTTAGAGGGCATACTGGGCCGTCTGATGAGTTAACTAGGACCTACGTGCTCCTACCGGTGGGATCGCACTTGGATTTACGCAGGCAAATGCGCAGTGCATCGCTGCATGACTATATTCTCACTGATCAAACCGCCTTCCGACGCTGTCTTTGACAGCAGCAACAACTCGCTAATGCGTAGTGCGCCAAAAAAGAGCGATAGCGAAAGCTGCTGATATGAGGATCGCCTCGTATTGCGACTTGCATACTGATGGGGTTATTGAAATAATGTCATGCAATATTCTAAGTGAAATGGGGCAATGGCATTCCTGACTCAGTTGAAGCCTTCTCCAGCCTTTTAATGGCTTGTTTGATGAAAAAGAACTCAGTAACGTCCACCCACCCCATTAGTTGGAAGAAAAAGGCTATTCCTGATAATTGCCGATGTACCCAACGCTCCTCTTTCCTTGAGCCAAATCAAGAATTCTGTAGACAGCTCGCATCTCGCTCGGTCGCACGTATCGACGGGCCTACCCTGAATTAGAGAGCACCACTCTTCCCACGCCTTACCATAGACCTGACAGGTAGCCGGTGTAACAGAGGCACGTGTTAATGGCATCAGTGGTTGGCCACTGTGTCCCATAGGGATGGAGGACACTGGACACCCACTGGTTGTGCACTGGGGAGAAGGTCTCTGAAGTCCTGCCAATCGAAAGATAACAGTGAGCTAACAAGATTATTGTGTATGTTCAACACTAATCTGGCGCAACACCAGATGCTGTGTCTCAGGCATAGTAGTGCTAGCCGACGTAAGAGGGCGAGCAAGGGCAGGGATGCAGAAGACATATGGTTTAAGCTCTTTGCGGTTCCCGGATTTTTCCTTATAAATCGAATGTTCGTGTTTTCCAATTGGGTACCCCATAACTTCACTGATGAGACTATTGCAAAAATTTCTAACAGGGCTGGATCGCGTCCCCAGCTTGCTGTGGTCCATAGCTCCGTCCAGCTGCTTTTGCACCTTTCGTTTTGTATATTGCTGCAGAACCCTCTTTAACACGCCATCCTACTATGAGACCTAGTTCCTTGCTTGTCATCTCTTGCCATGACGCAGGTGTGACCATTGTAGGACTGTAGGAATGTCTTCTAGTCTAGTAAGGCTGCCCTCAGTGAGCGAGAAATTCTAATCCTATGTCCTGGCTGGGAAATGCCCTTTGTTGCCAACGATAATTGGCGAAAGAAGGCTCTGCCGACCGGCATTACCCGGCTGGCGAATGTCAGCAGACCCAGCAAGGCCTGCATCTGCTGAAGGGTGACCTTTTTCACTTCACAGAAACCCTCCAACATCGGCAGTGTTTCCTGTATTTTCTTAGCTGGTAGGCGAAAAACCATCAAATTGGTGTCTATTTCGATGCCCAGGCAATACATTACAAGGTCCGATTGTACGCTGTCCGATTTCGGTACACCGAACTGCCGTGCTAGAAATTTAAATTTTTCGAGAAGGAAGGAGCAGAGTTTTGAATTTTTGGGGATGACGAATAAAAAATCATCAAGGTAGTGAATCAGAGAATTGTGGCCTGTTTCATACCGGACTACCCACTCCAGGAAAGTGCTGAACAGCTCGAAATAGTGACATGAAATGGAACGTCCCATCGGCAGGCACATATCAGAATAATATTGCTGGTCCACCTTTCAACCTAATATGTGGACGCAGTCGGGATGCACTAGTAATAGGCGGGATGCCGACTATATGTCTGATTTTGCTAGGAGGGCACCGGGCCCAGCTGCGCGCCTTGTCGAATGACACGGAAGCTTCCTCTGAGGGTATAGCGTCGTTAACCGATTCGCCTTTTGGGTGTGACAGGTGATGGATCAGACAATATTTCCCAGGTTCCTTTTTAGGAATAATGCCCAACGGCGAAATTCTAATATTTTGGAAAGGGGCCCGCCACTCTACCTAATTCAACCTCCTTTTCAATTTTTTGGTACAATATTTCGGGGAATTTGTGAGCAGACTTTAGGTTATTGGCCAAGGTTGGTGTCACGACTTCCGGCTCTGCCTTCTCTCTTGCGCACTCTTGCCGGCGCGTTCCTGCTTCCCGGCGCGCTCCCGCGCCTGGCCTCCGGCTCCCTCGGCGTCTGGCACTCAGCACGCAGCCTCCTGGGTAGTCTGACGCGCTGGCCCTGCCCCCAAGATGGCGACGCTCACTGCTATTTATGTTCAGCGTCTCCTCAGGTAAGACGCCTGGTTATTGCATGCGGTGACGCCTGTCTTGTGCGGCGTTCACTGTGTTCTCAGGCCCCTTCTCTTCTCTTCTGTCTGCGCTGCCCGTACTACCTCTGTGCTCCCCGCCCTGTCCTCTGTTCTCCGCCGCTACACTTTGCTCTCCGTGCTTCCTGGGTCTTCCTGCCTCGCTACCCTTTCCCTGCCGCCTGCTCCTCCTCTCCTCACCCTACCTGCCATGTGTCTTCCCTCTTTTCTGTGTACTTCATTATACCTCTTTCATTTGCAGTCTCCAGTCCTGGTCTTCCCTCCTGGCTCTCCAGTCCTGTGTATCGTTAGGTCTCCGTGTGTCTCAGTGCTCTACTCATCCGGTACCCCTGTGCCGCCTCTCCGGTATACTACCCCTGTCGCCCCTTTGGTTCCGGCTGTCGCGGTTCTACCTCCTGGGGGCCTGTCCCTAACGCTCCCTGTATAGGGGGTGGTCTTCACCTGGGCACTCGCCCTCGGGGGCTCTGGAGCCGTGACCCAGAGGGTACACTCTCGGGTACGTCTGTCTTTCCCCTTTTGCACTAGTAACATCGCAACAGAATAACCAGGCCATGGACCCCGCTGGAGCCACGGCTGCTCAAAAAGAGTTAGTTTTTCTCTGGGAGAACCAGACGTGTATGATGTCCTTCATGAAAACTATGGACTCGCGTCTCTCCGCTCTCCAGTCTTCGGACCCTGGTAACGCCGCCCAGTTGGCTGGCTTACAACAGGAATTGGCTCAGCAGCGAGACACCCAGTCACACATCCTCAGCTACATGTGTTATGAATGAGTCACCGTAGGAGGCAAAAGCAGAAATACAAGCTAAGTCCAGAAAACTGGAGAAGTTGGCAACTATCAGATTGCAGACCCCTGAACCTATCAACACAACTAGCAGTAGCCGTGGGGGGTTCCTACGATGCCCTAGACCCCTCGATCACAGCCGAAGAATTACATAGGCCTAAAGAAAGAAAGGGGAAATCTAAACTGCCCCAGAGCAGACCCCAAAGCAATAGGCAGCCCCCCAACATATAATGACGGTGAAGCAAGATGAAAACACTAACACAGACAGAAAGATAGACTGAGCAAAGACGGGGCCCAAAACTACCTAGATAGGAAAGGACAGGAAGGCTGCTGTCTGCAATCTGCCAAAACCCTATCAAAGACAAAAGCCAACAAGCTGATATGAAAAAGGCCCTGAAGCAGCTAGGCTTCAAAAACTAAATCAGCACTCAGGTATTTTCAGAAGACAGAGCTAAATGAATTCAGCACACCCCAGCAGGGAATGGCAGAAATCCAGAAAAACAAAGCAAAACAAAGTCAAAGCACAAAAGCAAAAGGCCGAGCAGCAAACTTAGCTTTAGAGGAGCAGGAATTCAGACTGGTCTCCAAGGATTCCACAGAGAAATCACCCGCAGGGCAGAAGGGCGTCGGCAGCCTTATATCCAGTCAGTAACTCCACTCAGCCAGTCATCATCATCAGCCTCAGGTGTTTGATAATCAGGCTCACTACCTTTCTTTACCAGAAGAGGGAGTTCCTCGGGCCTCAGTAATGAAGGGGAAAATGAACTCACAACATACATGGCTTCACCGCGGGTTCCCATCTCCCTCCGCGGTTAGTCAACCCACCCCGGTTTAGCGGTGACCCCAAATCATGCCGGGGTTTTATAAATCAGTGCCGTCTCCATTTTGAGCTGCTGCCCCAGCAATACCCTACAGACCGAGCCAAAGTGGCCTTCATCATTTCCCATCTAGAGGGGGATGCTTTGGCTTGGGTCAATCCCCTCTGGGAGCGTGATGATCCGGTAGTCACCCAGCTTTCTGTTTTTCTTGAGACTTTTCGTCGGGTTTTTGATGAACCGGGCCGTTTAGCCTCCACCACTGAGGCTTTGTTTAATTTATGCCAAGGTTCCCTAACTGTAGGCCAGTACGCTATTCAGTTTAGGACCCTTTCCTCCGACTTAGGTTGGAATAACGAGGCCCTGGTGGGCGCTTTTTGGCGAGGACTTTTGAGCCGTATAAAGGACGAGCTCGCAGGCCGCGACACCCCAACGATTCTGGAGGATTTGATCTCGTTAGCCATTCGAATTGATCTCCGGTTTCAGGAGCGGGCCAGGGAGAGAAGGGTCTCTCGTCCATTCTCTTCTGTCCGCAGGCCACCCAGTCCTCGACCCAGGAGCCTTCCTTCATCCCCGGCGCCCGAGCCTATGCAGGTGGACCGCATAAAGCTCTCTGACCAGCGTCGCAAGGAGAGGAGCCTCCATGGTCAATGTTTCTACTGCGGTAGTGGCTCCCATCTCATCTGAGCTTGTCCAGAGCATCCGGAAAACTTCTCCGCCTAGGCCAGGTAAGAGAGGCCTCCCTAGGTGTACGTGATACCTCTCTTCCCCTCACTTTGTCTGTCCTCTTGCATGTTGGTCGGAAGCGGGCTTCCCTGGTGGCCTATGTGGACTCGGGTGCCGCCGGAAATTTTATAAGGCTAGAAGAGGTTAATAGACTTTCTGTTCCCGTGAGGGCCTTGCAAAACCCACAAATTCTCGCTTCCGTAGATGGTCGACCTCTGCTAGAGACCGTTACTCTAGTTACTCATGAAGTAGAGTTGCAGGTAGGGGCGCTGCACAAGGAAAAAATTACGTTTTACGTCTTGGCAGGAATTTCTCATCCTATCCTGCTAGGTCTTCCTTGGCTGCGGCTTCACGAGCCCACCTTAGATTGGCATAGTGGCAACATCTTGCACTAGGGGGGGGAGTCTTGTCAGACTCGGTGTCTGCTGTCGGTGCGTCCCGTAGGTATCCCCAGTCCTTCCCTTGTTCCTCCTGGTTTGCCGTCGGTGTACCATGATTTTTTGGATGTTTTTGATAAGAAAGAAGCTGAGACTCTTCCTCCGCACCGTTCCTACGACTGCCCTATTGAACTCGTTCCTGGTACCACCCCGCCTCGTGGAAGGATTTATCCTCTCTCCCCGGCAGAGACCGACGCCATGTCTGAATACATCCGAGACAACTTGGCTAGAGGCTTCATTCGGAAATCTACGTCCCCTGCGGGAGCAGGCTTCTTTTTCGTAAAGAAGAAAGACGGATCCCTGTGCCCGTGCATCGATTATCGAGGCTTGAATCAAATTACGGTGAAGAACAAATATCCCCTACCACTCATCTCTGAGCTTTTTGATCGCCTGAGGGGGGCACGGGTGTTTACAAAGCTGGATCTTCGAGGAGCCTATAATCTGGTTCGCATACGCTCCGGGGACGAGT
Organism: Dendrobates tinctorius; assembly: GCF_039654945.1. Classification (NCBI taxonomy): domain Eukaryota; kingdom Metazoa; phylum Chordata; class Amphibia; order Anura; family Dendrobatidae; genus Dendrobates; species Dendrobates tinctorius. Next base: position 501,798 of record NW_027361670.1, read on the forward strand.
GGAAGATGGCGTTCAACACGTGTGATGGACACTATGAGTGTTTGGTTATGCCCTTTGGGTTGTGCAACGCACCTGCCGTATTCCAGGAACTCGTTAATGATGTCTTTCGGGATCTCCTTTACTCCTGTGTTGTGATCTACCTGGACGACATTTTAGTCTTCTCACCCGATCTGGCTACCCATCGGCGAGACGTTCGCCAAGTTCTTCTACGTCTCAGAGAAAACCACCTTTTCGCCAAATTAGAGAAATGTCTCTTTGAGCAAACTTCGTTGCCGTTTCTTGGTTACATCGTCTCAAACTCAGGATTGGAGATGGATCCTGAGAAAGTCTCGGCAATTCTTAAATGGCCACGTCCCCTCGGAGTGAAGGCAGTTCAGAGATTTTTGGGTTTTGCCAATTATTACAGGCAATTTATCCTGCATTTCTCCTCTTTGACAAAACCCATCTCAGCTCTTGTCCGCAAAGGAGCCGCTAGCAGTCACTGGCCCTCTGATGCCGAGGCTGCCTTCAAAACCCTGAAGCAAGAATTCGCTAAGTCCCCAGTACTCCATCGCCCGGATGCCAGCAGGCCATTCATCCTTGAGGTTGACGCATCCGCAGTGGGAGCTGGAGCAGTTCTTCTGCAGAAATCATCTTCGGGTCGCACTCTCACCTGCGGATTCTTTTCCAAGGCTTTTTACGCTCCCGAACGTAATTATGCTGTGATGGCTCTTGAAGAATGGCGCCATCTCCTCGAGGGTGCCCTCCATCCGTTAATCATTTTCACGGATCACAAGAACTTAGTCTACCTCCAATCCGCCTAGAGGCTCAACCCTCGTCAAGCCAGATGGTCACTGTTTTTCGAAAGATTTGACTTTGAACTCCACTTCCGACCCGGGGAGAAGAACATCAAGGCGGATGCTCTTTCACGGTCATTCCTGTCTGTCGACAAGGAGGAGGGTCCAATCCATCTAATCGATCCTACCAAGATCCTTTCCGTGGCTCCATTAAGCCTGGTCTCCCCACCATCTGGTAAGACCTTTGTTCGAAGTGGAGACAGATTAAAGGTTCTTCGCTGGAGTCATTCATCTAAATTCTCCGGACATGTCGGAGTTAAGAAGACTCTCTCATTTGTCTCCCGCCATTACTGGTGGCCTTCGCTTTGCAAGGATGTCCAAGATTTCGTCACCTCCTGTCCGTCTTGCGCCTGGAACAAGGTTCCTCGACATTCTCCTGTAGGACTCCTGCATCCGTTACCAGTACCAACCAACCCGTGGACTCATATCGCCATGGATTTCATCACTGACTTGCCTCCCTCTTCTAGATGCACGGTGATATTGGTGGTCGTGGATCGGTTTTCCAAAATGGCTCATTTCGTCGCTCTGCCTGGTTTGCCTACTGCTTTGGAGTTAGCGAAGATCTTTCTGCTTCATGTTTTTCGCCTCCATGGTTTTCCCCAGCATATTGCCTCGGATCGTGGAGTCCAGTTTACTTCCCGTTTTTGGTGAGCTCTCTGCGGATTACTTCAGATAACGTTGGATTTCTCCTCTGCCTATCACCCTCAGTCTAATGGACAAGTCGAGAGAGTCAACCAGGTGCTAACATCTTACCTTCGGCATTTTTCCAACGCTCATCAGGACGACCGGGCCTCCCTTCTTCCTTGGGCAGAGTTCGCCTACAACAATCACCCAAGTGAGGCTTCCTCCAAATCTCCCTTTTTTGTGGTTTTTAGTCAACACCCCGGCATTCCACTTCCCGTATCCCCCACCTCGGGTGTACCGGCAGCGAATTCCTTGTCTGTGGACTTCTCTCAGATTTGGAGGGAGACCAAAGTGGCTCTTGAGAGTGCCAGTCTCAGAATGAAGCGGTATGCCGACAAGAGACAGCTAGACGCTTCCCCGTATCGCCCCGGGGATAAGGTTTGGTTAGCTTCTCGATATATTAGGATAAAAATTCCCTCCTACAAGTTAGGTCCTCATTACATTGGTCCCTTTGAGGCCTTGAGTCGCATCAACGACGTGGCCTACAAGATGAGGCTACCCGCGCTCTAAAGATTCCCAACACATTCCATGTATCTCTCCTTAAACCAGCGGTGTTCAACCACTTCCATGCTGCTCCTTCCCTAGTCTCCCAGTCTTGTAGCTCAGAGAACACCTTTGAGGTACGGGATATTTTGGCTAGGAAGACTGTTAAAGAAGAGACTCTGTTTTTGATTGATTGGAAGGGTTTCGGCCCCAAGGAGAGATCTTGGGAACCTCAGGAAAATATTAATGCTCCCCGCATTATGAGACGGTTTCTTTCCAATGTTAGGAGCGAGGGGCGTAAAGGGGGGGGTACTGTCACGACTTCCGGCTCTGCCTTCTCTCCTGCGCGCTCTTGCCGGCGCACTCCTGCTTCCCGGCGCGCTCCCGCGCCTGGCCTCCGGCTCCCTCGGCGTCTGGCACTCAGCGCGCAGCCTCCTGGGTAGTTTGACGCGCTGGCCCCGCCCCCAAGATGGCGGCGCCCACCGCTATTTATGTTCAGCGTCTCCTCAGGTAAGACGCCTTGTTATTGCATGCGGTGACTCCTGTCTTGTGAGACGTTCACTGTGTTCTCAGGCCCCTTCTCTTCTCCTCTGTCTGCGCTGCCCGTACTACCTCTGTGCTCCCCGCCCTGTCCTCTGTTCTCCGCCGCTATACTTTGCTCTCCGTGCTTCCCGGGTCTTCCTGCCTCGCTACCCTTTCCCTGCCGCCTGCTCCTCCTCTCCTCACCCTACCTGCCGTTTGTCTTCCCTCTTTTCTGTGTACTTCATTATACCTCTTTCATTTGCAGTCTCCAGTCCTGGTCTTCCCTCCTGGCTCTCCAGTCCTGTGTATCGTTAGGTCTCCGTGTGTCTCAGTGCTCTACTCATCCGGTACCCCTGTGCCGCCTCTCCGGTATACTACCCATGTCGCCCCTTTGGTTCCGGCTGTCGCGGTTCTACCTCCTGGGGGCCTGTCCCTAACGCTCCCTGTATAGGGGGTGGTCTTCACCTGGGCACTCGCCCTCGGGGGCTCTGGAGCCGTGACCCAGAGGGTCCACTCTCGGGTACGTCTGTCTTTCCCCTTTTGCACTAGTAACATCGCAACAGTTGGTTTCCTACTGAATTTAGAGGGGATAAAAAAATCCATATGTAAAGCAGTATTGTAATTGTTGTGCTGCTTCATTATTGGGATAGAGGTTTAACCAGGGGTCCATCACGGTTACTCACCGGGGTTTGCCGCCATAGGCGCTCTGTTTGCCTGACGAGTTCATCTTGATGCTGGGTGTCCCCCCCGCAAGCTGAGCAGTCATGTCTATATCGACATGACACGTGGAAACGGCAGTAGGCCACGACCACTGAGCTTCCAGGGGTCAGCCGGGAAAAAGCGGAAGTTACTGACCCCTGCACCTGAATTTAACCCATGGAGGTGTGGCCAGACGCCCCTTCACCTTCAAACCCATTGGTCAGTTGGGCGTCCCAATTAGTGCATCACCTGGGGAGTGGTAGAAGGGGGGGAAATGGCACTGACCAGAATTTTCTTCTAACATTATCCATATGGGGGCTCCGCAGTCAGAGGCACGTTCCTTACTTAGTACCGTGCCTGCCAGTACAGGAGCGGTGTACATGTATATGAGGGTGTACAGGGGCGGTGTACATGTATATGAGGGTGTATAGGAGCGGTGTACATGTGTATGAGGGTGTACAGGAGCGGTGTACATGTATATGAGGCTATACAGGAGCGGTGTACATGTGTATGAGGGTGTACAGGAGCGGTGTACATGTGTATGAGGGTGTACAGGAGCGGTGTACATGTGTATGAGGGTGTACAGGAGTCGTGTACATGTGTATGAGGGTGTATAGGAGCGGTGTACATGTATATGAGGCTATACAGGAGCGGTGTACATGTGTATGAGGGTGTACAGGATCGGTGTACATGTGTATGAGGGTGTACAGGAGCGGTGTACATGTGTATGAGGGTGTACAGGAGCGGTGTACATGTGTATGAGGGTGTACATGTGTATGAGGGTGTACAGGAGCGGTGTACATGTATATGAGGGTGTACAGGAGCGGTGTACATGTGTATGAGGGTGTACAGGAGCGGTGTACATGTATATGAGGGTGTACATGTGTATGAGGGTGTACAGGAGCCGTGTACATGTGTATGAGGGTTACAGGAGCCGTGTACATGTATATGAGGGTGTACAGGAGCGGTGTACATGTATATGAGGGTGTACAGGAGCGGTGTACATGTGTATGAGGGTGTACAGGAGCGGTGTACATGTGTATGAGGGTGTACAGGAGCGGTGTACATGTGTATGAGGGTGTACAGGAGCGGTGTACATGTGTATGAGGGTGTACAGGAGCGGTGTACATGTGTATGAGGGTGTACAGGAGTGGTGTACATGTGTATGAGGGTGTACATGTGTATGAGGGTGTACAGGAGCGGTGTACATGTGTATGAGGGTGTACAGGAGCGGCGTACATGTGTATGAGGGTGTACAGGAGCCGTGTAAATGTATATGAGGGTTTACAGGAGCGGTGTACATGTGTATGAGGGTGTACAGGAGCGGTGTACATGTGTATGAGGGTGTACAGGAGCGGTGTACATGTATATGAGTGTGTACAGGAGCGGTGTACATGTGCCGGAGTTTTCTCATGGAGGATTGTGGGATGAATACTGATGAGGGTGATTTGCATACTGGTCCACTCCCTCCATTCATTAGGAAGAAAAGATATTAATTGTGGTGAATATTAATCAGCGATGGCGCTGACCACCGGCCTGTCATCAGCAGCGTGGCGGCTGTACTACAGAGACATGTCACCTAGAAGAGCAGGGTTGCCATGGCAACAGATGTGGTTGCTACGAGATATTCTGTTGTCATGGAAACAGGAAGCAAACGATTCTCCTTCATACACGGAGTGAGACGCTGAATATACTGAGGAAAATGCAGGTCACATCGTGTGGTGAGCGCCCCCAAAAGAGGGGACTACCAGCACCCCCTATACAGATTTACATCACACAGACCTAGCACAGAGTACATGTATACACTGGTGTGAAAAAGTGTTCACCCCCTTCCTGATCTATACTTTTACATGTTTCTCACACTAAAATGTTTCCGATCACCAAACAAATATAAATATTAGAGAAAGATAACACAAGTAACCACAAAATGCAGATTATAAATGAAGGTTTTTATTATTAAGTGAAAAAGAAATCCAAACCTACAGGGCCCTGTGTGAGAAAGTTATTGCCCCCCCTCCCTTAAAACATTAATTGTGGTTTATCACATCTTTTGGAAGCAGAAGTCACATTCCCTAAACACTCCCAAGCCTGATACCTGCCACACCTGTTGTTTTCTTAGGTAAGATAGTGAAAGAACTGGGAGCGCAGGTGGTCTTCTCTTCCATCCTCCCAGTGGATGGCCATGGAACAAGGAGGTGGAATAAGATTCTGCAGGTGAACAACTGGCTACGTCGATGGTGCCGTCAGCAAGGATTTGGATTTCTGGATCACGGAGTGAACTACTTATACGATGGACTACTTGCTAGAGATGGGGTGCACCTTACGAAGACTGGAAAGCATGTATTTGGAAGTCGCCTTGCTACACTTGTAAGGAGAGCTTTAAACTAGAACAACATGGGAAGGGAAGCAAAAGACCAGAAAAAGCCATACACCTGACAAATGCTATTGAGAACTCTGCTATTAGAAGTGGAAAGGAAGAACAAAGACGAAAGAATCTAATTAATAAAAATATTGGAGAAAGAGAAACCAATCACAAACTAAAATGTTTCTATACTAATGCACAAAGCATGGGCAACAAACAAGGAGAATTGGAACTACTAACACAGGAAAAGAAATATGATGTCATTGGAATCACTGAAACTTGGTGGGACAATACACATGATTGGAATACAAGACTAGAAGGATACAACTTATTTGCAAGAAACAGACTTGATAAACGAGGAGGAGGTGTCGCATTGTATGTTAGAAACGCGTATATCTGCACAGAGATCCAAGCTTCAGAGACTGGGAGTTCTGTGGAAACTGTTTGGGTAAGAATTCAAGGACAGAACAATGGAAAGGACACCATTGTAGGCATTTACTACAGGCCGCCTGGGCAAGCTGAAGATATGGATGAACTCTTTATGCATCAAATGGCCAAGTTCTCCAAAAAATATGACATAGTTGTCATGGGGGATTTCAACTATCCAGACATTTGTTGGGAATCTCTCTCAGGCAAAACTAACAGGTCAAGGAAATGCTTATCCTCTCTTGCTGACAACTTTATCTTCCAAAAGGTAGGGGAGAAAACAAGGGGAACTGCTACCTTGGATCTAATCCTTATAAACAGGGAGGAAATGGTTGAGGAGGTAAAAGTGGCTGGGACCCTAGGAGGTAGCCACCATGCTATTTTAGAATTTTGGATAACTAGAGGCGGAAGACCTGTGAAGACTCAGACGTCAAGGTTAGATTTCAGAAGGGCAGATTTTAAGGGATTCAGAAAGAGAATTGGAGGGATCCAATGGGTGGATATCCTTAAAGACAAAAATGTCCAGGAAGGATGGGAAATCTTGAAAAATGAAATTCTCAAAGCACAATTGTTAACAATTCTGAAAAGAGGGAAGAATAGGAAGCATTTAAGGAAACCAGGATGGATGAACACAGAACTTAAGCACATGCTAAAAAGGAAGAAAAAAATGTTTATAAAATGGAAAGAGGGAGGCATATCTAAAGAAGAATATAATGCTGTCTGCAGAACCTGCAGGGCACAAATCAGATTACTAAAGCTGACAATGAATTGAGGCTTGCAAGAGATGTCAAAAGCACTAATAAAGGATTTTGAGAATATGTCAAAAGTAAAAGAAAAGTCAAAGATGCTATAGGATTTTTACAGGATGAAAATGATAAAATGGTAAGACAGGATGTTGAGAAGGCCGAACTTTTAAATTCCTATTTTGCATCTGTTTTCTCTCAGAAAGGAAATGTAACATCAACTGTTATTCACTGTCCTATTAAGGGAATAGAAGAATCCAGGATATCTCTAAACAGAAAGATAGTGCAGAAACACTTAGCTAACCTAAATGAATTCAAGTCTCCAGGTCCAGATGAATTACACCCCAGAGTACTGAAGGAGATAGCAGAAGAAATTTTTGAACCCCTCTCCATAATCTTTTAAAATTCTTGGAGAACAGGAGAAGTCCCAGAAGACTGGAGAAGAGCAAATTTTGTTCCTATCTTCAAAAAGGGGAAGAAGGTGGACCCAGGCAACTATAGGCCGGTGAGTCTGACTTCTATACCAGGAAAGATCTTTGAACAAATTATTAAACAACTTGTATGTCAGTACCTGGATAAGAATGAAGTGATTAAACATAGTCAGCATGGGTTTGTAACTTATAAGTCATATCAGACTAACTTAATTTCCTTCTATAACAGAATCACTGACTGGGTGGATCAGGGAAATGCTGTAGATATAGTATATCTTGACTTCAGCAAAGCATTTGACAAAGTATCTCATACAATCCTTATTGAAAAAATGACTAAGTATGGAATGGACAAGGCATCTGTTAGGTGGATTCATAACTGGCTTAGTGATCGGACCCAAAGAGTGGTCGTAAATGGCTGCACATCCAGTTGGAAGAATGTCTCAAGTGGCGTACCACAGGGCTCTGTCCTGGGCCCTGTATTGTTCAACTTCTTTATCAATGATTTAGATGAAGGAATTGAGGGTAAACTGATTAAATTTGCTGATGACACAAAGCTAGGAGGGATAGCTAATACTAGAGAAGAGGGAGAGAGAGGATTCAAAAAGATATAAATAAACTGGAGAAGTGGGCAGCAACTAACAGAATGGTTTTTAACAGGGAGAAATGCAAAGTACTACATCTGGGCAATAAAAATGAAAAAAAGCATATACAGAATGGGAGGAATAGGGCTAAGCAACAGCACATGTGAAAAAGACTTGGGTATACTAATAGATCACAGACTGAATATGAGTGAACAGTGTGATGCAGCAGCAAAAAAGGCAAATGCAATTCTAGGATGTATTAACAGAAGCATACAGTCTAGATCACGTGAAGTCATTATTTCCCTCTACTCCTCTTTGGTCAGACCTCATCTGGAATATTGTGTCCAGTTTTGGGCACCACATTTTAAAAAAGACATCAACAAACTGGAGCAAGTTCAGAAAAGAGCGACCAGAATGGTGACCGGTCTGCAAACCCTGTCTTATGAGGAAAGGTTGCAGGATTTGGGAATGTTTAGTTTGCAAAAGAGAAGACTGAGAGGAGACTTAATAGCTGTCTACAAATATCTAAAGGGCTGTCACATTGTAGAAGGATCAACTTTATTCTCATTTGCACAAGGAAAGACTAGAAGCAATGGGATGAAACTGAATGGGAGGAGACACAGATTAGATATTAGAAAAAACTTTTTGACAGTTAGAGTGATCAATGAGTAGAACAAGCTGCCACGAGAAGTGGTGAGTTCTCCTTCAATGGAAGTCTTCAAACAGAGGCTGGACAGACATCTGACTGGGATGATTTAGCGAATCCTGCTTTGAGCAGGGGGTTGGACCAGATGGCCCAGGAGGTCCCTTCCAACTCTACGATTCTATGATTCTATGATATAACTTCAAGAGAAATGTGTTGTCTTCCAGGTGCAAAAATTAAAGATGTGTCTGACAGGATATCAGGACTCTTCAGACCTACAGATGACTACCCATTCCTGCTACTACATGTGGGGACAAATGACACTGCAAGAAACGACCTGGAAACCATCTGCAGAGACTTTGAAGACTTAGGTAAGAAAGTGAAAGAACTGGGAGCGCAGGTGGTCTTCTCTTCCATCCTCCCAGTGGATGGCCATGGAACAAGGAGGTGGAATAAGATTCTGCAGGTGAACAACTGGCTACGTCGATGGTGCCGTCAGCAACGATTTGGATTTCTGGATCACGGAGTGAACTACTTATACGATGGACTACTTGCTAGAGATGGGGTGCACCTTACGAAGACTGGTAAGCATGTATTTGGAAGTCGCCTTGCTACACTTGTAAGGAGAGCTTTAAACTAGAACAACATGGGAAGGGAAGCAAAAGACCAGAAAAAGCCATACACCTGACAAATGCTACTGAGAACTCTGCTATTAGAAGTGGAAAGGAAGAACAAAGACGAAAGAATCTAATTAATAAAAATATTGGAGAAAGAGAAACCAATCACAAACTAAAATGTTTCTATACTAATGCACAAAGCATGGGCAACAAACAAGGAGAATTGGAACTACTAACACAGGAAAAGAAATATGATGTCATTGGAATCACTGAAACTTGGTGGGACAATACACATGATTGGAATACAAGACTAGAAGGATACAACTTATTTGCAAGAAACAGACTTGATAAACGAGGAGGAGGTGTCGCATTGTATGTTAGAAACGCGTATATCTGCACAGAGATTGAAGCTTCAGAGACTGGGAGTTCTGTGGAAACTGTTTGGGTAAGAATACAAGGACAGAACAATGGAAAGGACACCATTGTAGGCATTTACTACAGGCCGCCTGTGCAAGCTGAAGATATGGATGAACTCTTTATGCATCAAATGGCCAAGTTCTCCAAAAAATATGACATAGTTGTCATGGGAGATTTCAACTATCCAGACATTTGTTGGGAATCTCTCTCAGGCAAAACTAACAGGTCAAGGAAATTCTTATCCTCTCTTGCTGACAACTTTATCTTCCAAAAGGTAAGGGAGAAAACAAGGGGAACTGCTACCTTGGATCTAATCCTTATAAACAGGGAGGAAATGGTTGAGGAGGTAAAAGTGGCTGGGACCCTAGGAGGTAGCGACCATGCTATTTTAGAATTTTGGATAACTAGAGGCGGAAGACCTGTGAAGACTCAGACGTCAAGGTTAGATTTCAGAAAGGCAGATTTTAAGGGATTCAGAAAGAGAATTGGAGGGATCCAATGGCTGGATATCCTTAAAGACAAAAATGTCCAGGAAGGATGGGAAATCTTGAAAAATGAAATTCTCAAAGCACAGTTGTTAACAATTCCGAAAAGAGGGAAGAATAGGAAGCAGTTAAGGAAACCAGGATGGATGAACACAGAACTTAAGCACATGCTAAAAAGGAAGAAAAAAATGTTTATAAAATGGAAAGAGGGAGGCATATCTAAAGAAGAATATAATGCTGTCTGCAGAACCTGCAGGGCACAAATCAGATTATCTAAAGCTGAAAATGAATTGAGGCTTGCAAGAGATGTCAAAAGCAATAATAAAGGATTTTAGGGATATGTCAAAAGTAAAAGAAAAGTCAAAGATGCTATAGGATTTTTACAGGATGAAAATGATGAAATGGTAAGACAGGATGTTGAGAAGGCTGAACTTTTAAATTCCTATTTTGCATCTGTTTTCTCTCAGAAAGGAAATGTAACATCAACTGTTATTCACTGTCCTATTAAGGGAATAGAAGAATCCAGGATATCTATAAACAGAAAGATAGTGAGGAAACACTTAGCTAGCCTAAATGAATTCATGTCTCCAGGTCCAGATGAATTACACCCCAGAGTACTGAAGGAGATAGCAGAAGAAATTTTTGAACCCCTCTCTATAATCTTTGAAAATTCTTGGAGAACAGGAGAAGTGCCAGAAGACTGGAGAAGAGCAAATGTTGTTCCTATCTTCAAAAAGGGGAAGAAGGTGGACCCAGGTAACTATAGGCCGGTGAGTCTGACTTCTATACCAGGAAAGATCTTTGAACAAATTATTAAACAACATGTATGTCAATACCTGGATAAGAATGAAGTGATTAAACAGAGTCAGCATGGGTTTGTAACTAATAAGTCATGTCAGACTAACTTAATTTCCTTCTATGACGGTATCACTGATTGGGTGGATCAAGGAAATGCTGTAGATATAGTATATCTTGACTTCAGCAAAGCATTTGACAAAGTCTCTCATACAATCCTTATTGAAAAAATGATTAAGTATGGTATGGACAAGGCAACTGTTAGGTGGATTCATAACTGGCTTAATGATCGGACCCAGAGAGTGGTCGTAAATGGCTGCACATCCAGTTGGAAGAATGTCTCAAGTGGGGTACCACAGGGCTCTGTCCTGGGCCCTGTATTGTTCAACATCTTTATCAACGATTTAGATGAAGGCATTGAGGGTAAACTGATTAAATTTGCTGATGACACAAAGCTAGGAGGGATAGCTAATACTAGAGAAGAGAGAGAGAGGATTCAAAAAGATTTAAATAAACTGGAGAAGTGGGCAGCAACAAACAGAATGGTTTTTAACAGGGAGAAATGCAAAGTACTACATCTGGGCAATAAAAATGGAAAAAGCATATATAGAATGGGAGGAATAGGGCTAAGTGACAGCACATGTGAAAAAGACTTGGGTATACTAATAGATCACAGACTGAATATGAGTCAACAGTGTGATGCAGCAGCAAAAAAGGCAAATGCAATTCTAGGATGTATTAACAGAAGCATACAGTCTAGATCACGTGAAGTCATTATTTCCCTCTACTCCTCTTTGGTCAGACCTCATCTGGAATATTGTGTCCAGTTTTGGGCACCACATTTTAAAAAAGACATCAACAAACTGGAGCAAGTTCAGAAAAGAGCGACCAGAATGGTGACCGGTCTGCAAACCCTGTCTTATGAGGAAAGGTTGCAGGATTTGGGAATGTTTAGTTTGCAAAAGAGAAGACTGAGAGGAGACTTAATAGCTGTCTACAAATATCTAAAGGGCTGTCACATTGTAGAAGGATCAACTTTATTCTCATTTGCACAAGGAAAGACTAGAAGCAATGGGATGAAACTGAATGGGAGGAGACACAGATTAGATATTAGAAAAAACTTTTTGACAGTTAGAGTGATCAATGAGTGGAACAGGCTGCCACGAGAAGTGGTGAGTTCTCCTTCAATGGAAGTCTTCAAACAGAGGCTGGACAGACATCTGACTGGGATGATTTAGCGAATCCTGCTTTGAGCAGGGGGTTGGACCAGATGGCCCAGGAGGTCCCTTCCAACTCTACGATTCTATGATTCTATGATTCTATGATCATAAAGAAATCATTTAAATAGGACCTGCCTGACAAAGTGAAGTAGACCGAAAGACCCTAAAAAGTTAGACATCATGCCGCAATCCAAAGAAATTCTTAAACAAATGAGAAACAAAGTAATTGAGATCTATCAGTCTGGAAAAGGCTATAAAGCCTTTTCTAAAGCTTTGGAACTCCAGCGAACCAGAGTGAGAGCCGTTATCCACAAATGGTGGAAACATTGAACAGTGGTGAACCTTCCCAGGAGTGGCCGGATGACCAAAATTACCCCAAGAGCGCAGCAACAACTCATCCAAGAGGTCAAAAAAGACCCCACAACAGCATCCAAAGAACTGCAGGCCTCACTTGTGTCATGCCTGTCATGCCGCATTGTCCCCAGTGCCGGGTCCTGCGGGCGATCCGGGGGTCCCTCTCGTGTGCGTACGTGCATCTCACTTTGCGGCTGTATACCATTGCTGGTGTGCACGCGCCCCTCACCTTACGGCTGCATGCCATTACTAGTGTGCACGCGCAGCTGACCTTGTGGCTGCGCACCATTGCTGGTGCACGCGCACGTCTCCTATGCTGGATCTTTCGGCTGACGCCTGTGCCCGGCGCGCGAGTGCGCGCTCATCTCCATGCTGCCTGCAACGGTTCCTCTCTATGGTCCTAGAGGACCCGACCATGTGGTCCTCTCTATGGTCCAGGAGGACCTGATCCAGCAATCCTCTCTATGGTCCTGGAGGACCTGACCACGTGATACTCGCTATGGTCCTGGAGGACCTGATCCAGCAATCCTCTCTATGGTCCTGAAGGACCTGATTATGTGATCCTCTCTATGGTCCAGGAGGATCTGATCCAGCAATCCTCTCTATGGTCCTGGAGGACCCGACCATGTGATCCTCTCTATGGTCCAGGAGGACTGACCCAGCAAACTTCTCTATAGTCTTCGAGGACCCAAACATGTGATCCTCTCTATGGTTCAGGAGGACCTGACCCAGCGATCCGCTCTATGGTTCTGGAGGAACTGACCCGGAAGTTCCCCCCATGGTCCTGGCCTGGAAGTCCAGGTCCTAATGCTCTATATCAGTCCGCCCCTTCCTATGGTCGGGGCCTGAGTATCGTGTTGCTTCCCTGCATGGCTGCTTGGTCTGCTCGGTTGCTCCCTGTATTTTGTGCCCCTGCACTCTGCCCTGTTGTGCTTCTTCGCACACGCTCTGTGCTTGTACTTCGTCTGGTGTCCTGTGTTTGTCTTTTGTCCTGTACTTTGTCTGGTGTCCTGTACCTGGGCCTGTATCTTACCTTGTGTGCCTTCCCTGTACTCTGTCGATTGTGCTCCTTTAGCACAAGCTCTGCTTCCTTTACTCTGGCCTATCGTGCTCTCTTGCACAAGCCTGTTTTTGTACTATGCCTTGCTGTGCTGTCTGTACGCACCTTGGCCATGTACTCTGTCTTGAGCTTTATCTTTTCATTCTGACTTTCCGTGCTCCCTTAGCACTACCCGTCTTGTACCCTGTACCTAGTTTCCTCTCTGACCCGGCTCTGGGCTCTAGCATATGCTCGGCTTCCCTTTCTTGTACCCGGCTCTGTTCTTCAGCCTATGTTCCGCTCTTTGTTCTGTGCTTTACCTTGCCTTGTTTCTTCGTGTGCTCTTTGCATGCGCCTGGCCTTGCCTCGCCCGCCTGTTTGTGCCTCAGCCATGCCCGCCTGTTGTGCCTCAGCTGTGCTCGCCTCAGTCTTGCCTGAGCCTCAGCCCGACCAGCTAGCCAGTGCCCCAGCAGTGCTCTGTGCTTTCTTGCACTCACGCTGCCCTTGCCCTGTGCATTGTGTGCCCCCTTGGCACACGCAGGCCCTAGCCTGCTCCTTGGCATACCTCCCCGTGCTTCTCTAATGCATGCGCAGGTCCTGCCATGAACCATGGCGTGCCTCCTAGCACGCACAGGCCCTAGCCTAAACCCTAGCGTCTTTCCTGGCACGTGCAGGCCCTAGCCTGCCCCTTGGCATGCCTCCCCGTGCTTCTCTAAAGCATGCGCAGGTCCTGCCATGAACCTTGGCGTGTCTCCTAGCACGCACCCTGCCTTGAACCCTGCCTTGGACTCTGGCGTGTCTCCTAGCACGCACCCTGCCTTGGACTCTGGCGTGACTCCTAGCACGCACTCTGCCTTGCACCCTGCCTTGGACCCTGGTGTGCCCCTAGCACGCACCTTGCCTTGAACCCCTCCCTTGGACCATTGGCGTGTCTCCTAACATGCACCATGTCTTGAACTCTGGCGTGCCTCCTTGCCTGAACCCTGGCTTGCCTGCCGGATGCCCGGAGCCTGCCAATCGCTGCCAGATGTCCGGAGCTGATGTCCGCAGCCTGATGTCTGGAACCTATCGATCGTTGCCAGATGTCCGGAGTCCGATGCCATCTAGCCCTTGCCTGAACCCTAGCATGTCACCTAGCACGTATCATGCCTTGGACCTTGGCGTGCCCTCGCACTCGCCTTGCTATGTATCACTTTGTCCGTGTTATTATGTCTTGAACCTGATTAAACCCTGAGACCACGCTTTATTGAAGAAACCCTGTGACCACGCTTTGTTATGTCTTGTATCCTTCACGTTCTCTGTTTCCAGACACTCGCACTCGTGTCTTCCCTGTGCCAGCCGTCTGGTTCCAGCAGTCACGGTGGCTCACCCCCTTGGTCTTGCCCCTGACACTCCCTGTATAGGGGGTGGTTCCTCACAAGGTCAGCTCGCCATAGGTGGGTGGGTGCCACGACCCAGAGAGTCCACTCTAGAAATCGACTCAGCAGAAGCTGACTCCGTCACAACTTGCCTCAGTTAAGCACAGCGTTCAGGACTCCACCATAAGAGACTGGGCAAAAATGACCTGCATGGCAGAGTGCCAAGACGAAAACCACTGCTGAGCAATAAGAACATAAAGATTTGTCTCTATGTTTTCTATGACTAAGGGCTGATGGCCAGAAACGCGTAAGAATGTGACTCTGTTTTTATTTATTTGTGGATACATCTACAAGTTTTTATGATGGTGTGAAATAAAGAAGAATTGTTTTTGATTATTCAGCTGTGTGATCCGATAACTTTTTTCTTCCTCTCAAAGTTTTGTCTCAGTTTTGCCAGAAAACATCTTGATGACCCCCAAGACTTTTGGGAGAATTCTCTGTGGACTGACAAGACAAAAGTAGAACTTCTTGGAAGGTGAATGTCCCATTATATTTGGCGGATAAGTAACACAGCATTTTAGAAACAAAAGATCATACCAACAGTAAAATATAGTGGAGGTAGTGTGATGGTCTGGGGCTGTTTTGCTGCTTCAGGACCTAGAAGACTTGTTGTGGTAAATGGAGCCATGAAATCTGCTGTCTACCAAAAAATCCTGAAGAAGAATATCCGTTCCTCTGCTCATGACCTCAAGCTGAAGCGCACTTGGGTTATGCAGCCGGACAATGATCCAAAACACACCAGCAAGTCCACCTCTAAATGGCTTAAGGAAAACAAATTTAAGACTTTGGAGTGGCCTAAAGTCCTGACCGTAATCCGATTGAGATGCTGTGACCTTAAAAAGGCGGATTATGCTCAGAAACCTCTTAGAATCATAGAATCATAGAATCGTAGAGTTGGAAGGGACCTCCTGGGCCATCTGGTCCAACCCCCTGCTCAAAGCAGGATTCGCTAAATCATCCCAGTCAGATGTCTGTCCAGCCTCTGTTTGAAGACTTCCATTGAAGGAGAACTCACCACTTCTCGTGGCAGCCTGTTCCACTCATTGATAACTCTAATGATCCAATGTGGCTGACTTACAACAAGTATGCAGAGATGAGCGGCCAAAATTCCTCCAGAGCGTTGGAAAAGCCTCATTGTCAGTTATCTCAAACGCTTGATTGTGGTTGTCGCTGCTAAGGGCGGCCCAATCAGTTATTAGGTTTAGGGGCAATCACTTTCTCACACAGGATCCTGTAGGTTTGGATTTCTTTTTCCCTTAATAATAAAGACCTTAATTTATAAACTGCATATTGTGATTACTTGTGTTATCATTGTCTAATATTTACATTTGTTTGGTGATCGGAAACATTTGAGACAAACGTGGAAAAGAAAAGGAAATCAGGAAGGAGGTGAACACTTTTCCACATAACTGTATGTATATGAATATATATACAAATATACACACTATCATACCGGATTACTATATATCCCCCTCATACACTGATATCACCCTATATCCCCCTCATACACTGATATCACCCTATATCCCCTCATACACTGATATCACCCTACATCCCCCTCATACACTGATATCACCCTACATCCCCCTCATACACTGATATCACCCTACATCCCCCTCATACACTGATATCACCCTACATCCCAATCATACACTGATATCACCCTACATCCCCCTCATACACTGATATCACCCTACATCCCCTCATACACTGATATCACCCTATATCCCCTCATACACTGATATCACCCTACATCCCCCTCATACACTGATATCACCCTATATCCCCCTCATACACTGATATCACCCTACATCCCCTCATACACTGATATCACCCTACATCCCCCTCATACACTGATATCACCCTACATCCCCCTCATACACTGATCTCACCCTACATCCCCCTCATACACTGATATCACCCTATATCCCCC
The DNA here is from genome assembly GCF_039654945.1 of Dendrobates tinctorius. NCBI lineage: Eukaryota > Metazoa > Chordata > Amphibia > Anura > Dendrobatidae > Dendrobates > Dendrobates tinctorius. The sequence continues at coordinate 518,486 of NW_027361670.1, forward strand.
TCATACACTGATATCACCCTACATCCCCCTCATACACTGATATCACCCTACATCCCCCTCATACACTGATATCACCCTACATCCCCCTCATACACTGATATCACCCTACATCCCCCTCATACACTGATATCACCCTACATCCCCCTCATACACTGATATCACCCTACATCCCCTCATACACTGATATCACCCTACATCCCCCTCATACACTGATATCACCCTACATCCCCCTCATACACTGATATCACCCTACATCCCCCTCATACACTGATATCACCCTACATCCCCCTCATACACTGATATCACCCTACATCCCCCTCATACGCTGATATCACCCTACATCCCCCTCATACACTGATATCACCCTACATCCCCCTCATACACTGATCTCACCCTACATCCCCCTCATACACTGATATCACCCTATATCCCCCTCATACACTGATATCACCCTACATCCCCCTCATACACTGATATCACCCTACATCCCCCTCATACACTGATATCACCCTACATCCCCCTCATACACTGATATCACCCTACATCCCCCTCATACACTGATATCACCCTACATCCCCCTCATACACTGATATCACCCTACATCCCCTCATACACTGATATCACCCTACATCCCCCTCATACACTGATATCACCCTATATCCCCCTCATACACTGATATCACCCTACATCCCCTCATACACTGATATCACCCTACATCCCCCTCATACACTGATATCACCCTACATCCCCTCATACACTGATATCATCCTACATCCCCTCATACACTGATATCACCCTACATCCCCCTCATACACTGATATCACCCTATATCCCCTCATACACTGATATCACCCTACATCCCCCTCATACACTGATATCACCCTCATACACTGATATCACCCTACATCCCCCCCATACACTGATATCACCCTATATCCCCCTCATACACTGATATCACCCTATATCCCCCTCATACACTGATATCACCCTACATCCCCCTCATACACTGATATCACCCTATATCCCCCTCATACACTGATATCACCCTATATCCCCCTCATACACTGATATCACCCTACATCCCCTCATACACTGATATCACCCTACATCCCCCTCATACACTGATATGACCCTATATCCCCTCATACACTGATATCACCCTACATCCCCCTCATACACTGATATCACCCTACATCCCCCTCATACACTGATATCACCCTATATCCCCCTCATACACTGATATCACCCTATATCCCCTCATACACTGATATCACCCTACATCCCCTCATACACTGATATCACCCTACATCACCCTCATACACTGATATCACCCTACATCCCTCTCATACACTGATATCACCCTACATCCCCCTCATACACTGATATCACCCTACATCCCCTCATACACTGATATCACCCTACATCCCCCTCATACACTGATATCACCCTATATCCCCCTCATACACTGATATCACCCTACATCCCCTCATACACTGATATCACCCTACATCCCCCTCATACACTGATATCACCCTACATCCCCTCATACACTGATATCATCCTACATCCCCTCATACACTGATATCACCCTACATCCCCCTCATACACTGATATCACCCTATATCCCCCTCATACACTGATATCACCCTATATCCCCTCATACACTGATATCACCCTACATCCCCTCATACACTGATATCACCCTACATCACCCTCATACACTGATATCACCCTACATCCCCCTCATACACTGATATCACCCTACATCCCCCTCATACACTGATATCACCCTACATCCCCTCATACACTGATATCACCCTACATCCCCCTCATACACTGATATCACCCTATATCCCCCTCATACACTGATATCACCCTACATCCCCTCATACACTGATATCACCCTACATCCCCCTCATACACTGATATCACCCTACATCCCCTCATACACTGATATCATCCTACATCCCCTCATACACTGATATCACCCTACATCCCCCTCATACACTGATATCACCCTATATCCCCTCATACACTGATATCACCCTACATCCCCCTCATACACTGATATCACCCTCATACACTGATATCACCCTACATCCCCCCCATACACTGATATCACCCTATATCCCCCTCATACACTGATATCACCCTATATCCCCCTCATACACTGATATCACCCTACATCCCCCTCATACACTGATATCACCCTATATCCCCCTCATACACTGATATCACCCTATATCCCCCTCATACACTGATATCACCCTACATCCCCTCATACACTGATATCACCCTACATCCCCCTCATACACTGATATGACCCTATATCCCCTCATACACTGATATCACCCTACATCCCCCTCATACACTGATATCACCCTACATCCCCCTCATACACTGATATCACCCTATATCCCCCTCATACACTGATATCACCCTATATCCCCTCATACACTGATATCACCCTACATCCCCTCATACACTGATATCACCCTACATCACCCTCATACACTGATATCACCCTACATCCCTCTCATACACTGATATCACCCTATATCCCCCTCATACACTGATATCACCCTACATCCCCCTCATACACTGATATCACCCTACATCCCCCTCATACACTGATATCACCCTACATCCCCCTCATACACTGATATCACCCTACATCCCCCTCATACACTGATATCACCCTACATCCCCCTCATACACTGATATCACCCTACATCCCCCCATACACTTATATCACCCTATATCCCCCTCATACACTGATATCACCCTATATCCCCCTCATACACTGATATCACCCTACATCCCCCTCATACATTGATATCACCCTATATCCCCCTCATACACTGATATCACCCTATATCCCCCTCATACACTGATATCACCCTACATCCCCTCATACACTGATATCACCCTACATCCCCCTCATACACTGATATGACCCTATATCCCCTCATACACTGATATCACCCTACATCCCCCTCATACACTGATATCACCCTACATCCCCCTCATACACTGATATCACCCTATATCCCCCTCATACACTGATATCACCCTATATCCCCTCATACACTGATATCACCCTACATCCCCCTCATACACTGATATCACCCTACATCCCCCTCATACACTGATATCACCCTATATCCCCCTCATACACTGATATCACCCTACATCCCCCTCATACACTGATATCACCCTACATCCCCCTCATACACTGATATCACCCTACATCCCCCTCATACACTGATATCACCCTATATCCCCCTCATACACTGATATCACCCTACATCCCCTCATACACTGATATCACCCTACATCCCCCTCATACACTGATATCACCCTACATCCCCCTCATACACTGATATCACCCTATATCCCCCTCATACACTGATATCACCCTACATCCCCCTCATACACTGATATCACCCTATATCCCCCTCATACACTGATATCACCCTATATCCCCTCATACACTGATATCACCCTACATCCCCCTCATACACTGATATCACCCTACATCCCCCTCATACACTGATATCACCCTATATCCCCTCATACACTGATATCACCCTACATCCCCCTCTTACACTGATATCACCCTACATCCCCTCATACACTGATATCACCCTACATCCCCCTCATACACTGATATCACCCTACATCCCCCTCATACACTGATATCACCCTACATCCCCCTCATACACTGATATCACCCTACATCCCCCTCATACACTGATATCACCCTACATCCCCCTCATACACTGATATCACCCTATATCCCCTCATACACTGATATCACCCTACATCCCCCTCATACACTGATATCACCCTATATCCCCCTCATACACTGATATCACCCTACATCCCCTCATACACTGATATCACCCTACATCCCCCTCATACACTGATATCACCCTACATCCCCTCATACACTGATATCATCCTACATCCCCTCATACACTGATATCACCCTACATCCCCCTCATACACTGATATCACCCTATATCCCCTCATACACTGATATCACCCTACATCCCCCTCATACACTGATATCACCCTCATACACTGATATCACCCTACATCCCCCCCATACACTGATATCACCCTATATCCCCCTCATACACTGATATCACCCTATATCCCCCTCATACACTGATATCACCCTACATCCCCCTCATACACTGATATCACCCTATATCCCCCTCATACACTGATATCACCCTATATCCCCCTCATACACTGATATCACCCTACATCCCCTCATACACTGATATCACCCTACATCCCCCTCATACACTGATATGACCCTATATCCCCTCATACACTGATATCACCCTACATCCCCCTCATACACTGATATCACCCTACATCCCCCTCATACACTGATATCACCCTATATCCCCCTCATACACTGATATCACCCTATATCCCCTCATACACTGATATCACCCTACATCCCCTCATACACTGATATCACCCTACATCACCCTCATACACTGATATCACCCTACATCCCTCTCATACACTGATATCACCCTATATCCCCCTCATACACTGATATCACCCTACATCCCCCTCATACACTGATATCACCCTACATCCCCCTCATACACTGATATCACCCTACATCCCCCTCATACACTGATATCACCCTACATCCCCCTCATACACTGATATCACCCTACATCCCCCCATACACTTATATCACCCTATATCCCCCTCATACACTGATATCACCCTATATCCCCCTCATACACTGATATCACCCTACATCCCCCTCATACATTGATATCACCCTATATCCCCCTCATACACTGATATCACCCTATATCCCCCTCATACACTGATATCACCCTACATCCCCTCATACACTGATATCACCCTACATCCCCCTCATACACTGATATGACCCTATATCCCCTCATACACTGATATCACCCTACATCCCCCTCATACACTGATATCACCCTACATCCCCCTCATACACTGATATCACCCTATATCCCCCTCATACACTGATATCACCCTATATCCCCACATACACTGATATCACCCTACATCCCCCTCATACACTGATATCACCCTACATCCCCCTCATACACTGATATCACCCTATATCCCCCTCATACACTGATATCACCCTACATCCCCCTCATACACTGATATCACCCTACATCCCCCTCATACACTGATATCACCCTACATCCCCCTCATACACTGATATCACCCTATATCCCCCTCATACACTGATATCACCCTACATCCCCTCATACACTGATATCACCCTACATCCCCCTCATACACTGATATCACCCTACATCCCCCTCATACACTGATATCACCCTATATCCCCCTCATACACTGATATCACCCTACATCCCCCTCATACACTGATATCACCCTATATCCCCCTCATACACTGATATCACCCTATATCCCCTCATACACTGATATCACCCTACATCCCCCTCATACACTGATATCACCCTACATCCCCCTCATACACTGATATCACCCTATATCCCCTCATACACTGATATCACCCTACATCCCCCTCATACACTGATATCACCCTACATCCCCTCATACACTGATATCACCCTACATCCCCCTCATACACTGATATCACCCTACATCCCCCTCATACACTGATATCACCCTACATCCCCCTCATACACTGATATCACCCTACATCCCCCTCATACACTGATATCACCCTACATCCCCCTCATACACTGATATCACCCTATATCCCCTCATACACTGATATCACCCTACATCCCCCTCATACACTGATATCACCCTACATCCCCTCATACACTGATATCACCCTACATCCCCCTCATACACTGATATCACCCTACATCTCCCTCATACACTGATATCACCCTATATCCCCCTCATACACTGATATCACCCTACATCCCCTCATACACTGATATCACCCTACATCCCCCTCATACACTGATATCACCCTACATCCCCCTCATACACTGATATCACCCTACATCCCCCTCATACACTGATATCACCCTACATCCCCCTCATACACTGATATCACCCTACATCCCCCTCATACACTGATATCACCCTACATCCCCCTCATACACTGATATCACCCTACATCCCCCTCATACACTGATATCACCCTACATCCCCCTCATACACTGATATCACCCTACATCCCCCTCATACACTGATATCACCCTATATCCCCCTCATACACTGATATCACCCTATATCCCCTCATACACTGATATCACCCTACATCCCCCTCATACACTGATATCACCCTACATCCCCCTCATACACTGATATCACCCTATATCCCCCTCATACACTGATATCACCCTACATCCCCCTCATACACTGATATCACCCTACATCCCCCTCATACACTGATATCACCCTACATCCCCCTCATACACTGATATCACCCTATATCCCCCTCATACACTGATATCACCCTACATCCCCTCATACACTGATATCACCCTACATCCCCCTCATACACTGATATCACCCTACATCCCCCTCATACACTGATATCACCCTATATCCCCCTCATACACTGATATCACCCTACATCCCCCTCATACACTGATATCACCCTATATCCCCCTCATACACTGATATCACCCTATATCCCCTCATACACTGATATCACCCTACATCCCCCTCATACACTGATATCACCCTACATCCCCCTCATACACTGATATCACCCTATATCCCCTCATACACTGATATCACCCTACATCCCCCTCATACACTGATATCACCCTACATCCCCTCATACACTGATATCACCCTACATCCCCCTCATACACTGATATCACCCTACATCCCCCTCATACACTGATATCACCCTACATCCCCCTCATACACTGATATCACCCTACATCCCCCTCATACACTGATATCACCCTACATCCCCCTCATACACTGATATCACCCTATATCCCCTCATACACTGATATCACCCTACATCCCCCTCATACACTGATATCACCCTATATCCCCCTCATACACTGATATCACCCTACATCCCCTCATACACTGATATCACCCTACATCCCCCTCATACACTGATATCACCCTACATCCCCTCATACACTGATATCATCCTACATCCCCTCATACACTGATATCACCCTACATCCCCCTCATACACTGATATCACCCTATATCCCCTCATACACTGATATCACCCTACATCCCCCTCATACACTGATATCACCCTCATACACTGATATCACCCTACATCCCCCCCATACACTGATATCACCCTATATCCCCCTCATACACTGATATCACCCTATATCCCCCTCATACACTGATATCACCCTACATCCCCCTCATACACTGATATCACCCTATATCCCCCTCATACACTGATATCACCCTATATCCCCCTCATACACTGATATCACCCTACATCCCCTCATACACTGATATCACCCTACATCCCCCTCATACACTGATATGACCCTATATCCCCTCATACACTGATATCACCCTACATCCCCCTCATACACTGATATCACCCTACATCCCCCTCATACACTGATATCACCCTATATCCCCCTCATACACTGATATCACCCTATATCCCCTCATACACTGATATCACCCTACATCCCCTCATACACTGATATCACCCTACATCACCCTCATACACTGATATCACCCTACATCCCTCTCATACACTGATATCACCCTATATCCCCCTCATACACTGATATCACCCTACATCCCCCTCATACACTGATATCACCCTACATCCCCCTCATACACTGATATCACCCTACATCCCCCTCATACACTGATATCACCCTACATCCCCCTCATACACTGATATCACCCTACATCCCCCCATACACTTATATCACCCTATATCCCCCTCATACACTGATATCACCCTATATCCCCCTCATACACTGATATCACCCTACATCCCCCTCATACATTGATATCACCCTATATCCCCCTCATACACTGATATCACCCTATATCCCCCTCATACACTGATATCACCCTACATCCCCTCATACACTGATATCACCCTACATCCCCCTCATACACTGATATGACCCTATATCCCCTCATACACTGATATCACCCTACATCCCCCTCATACACTGATATCACCCTCCCCCTCATACACTGATATCACCCTATATCCCCCTCATACACTGATATCACCCTATATCCCCTCATACACTGATATCACCCTACATCCCCCTCATACACTGATATCACCCTACATCCCCCTCATACACTGATATCACCCTATATCCCCCTCATACACTGATATCACCCTACATCCCCCTCATACACTGATATCACCCTACATCCCCCTCATACACTGATATCACCCTACATCCCCCTCATACACTGATATCACCCTATATCCCCCTCATACACTGATATCACCCTACATCCCCCTCATACACTGATATCACCCTACATCCCCCTCATACACTGATATCACCCTACATCCCCCTCATACACTGATATCACCCTATATCCCCCTCATACACTGATATCACCCTACATCCCCCTCATACACTGATATCACCCTATATCCCCCTCATACACTGATATCACCCTATATCCCCTCATACACTGATATCACCCTACATCCCCCTCATACACTGATATCACCCTACATCCCCCTCATACACTGATATCACCCTATATCCCCCTCATACACTGATATCACCCTACATCCCCCTCATACACTGATATCACCCTACATCCCCTCATACACTGATATCACCCTACATCCCCCTCATACACTGATATCACCCTACATCCCCCTCATACACTGATATCACCCTACATCCCCCTCATACACTGATATCACCCTACATCCCCCTCATACACTGATATCACCCTACATCCCCCTCATACACTGATATCACCCTATATCCCCTCATACACTGATATCACCCTACATCCCCCTCATACACTGATATCACCCTACATCCCCTCATACACTGATATCACCCTACATCCCCCTCATACACTGATATCACCCTACATCTCCCTCATACACTGATATCACCCTATATCCCCCTCATACACTGATATCACCCTACATCCCCTCATACACTGATATCACCCTACATCCCCCTCATACACTGATATCACCCTACATCCCCCTCATACACTGATATCACCCTACATCCCCCTCATACACTGATATCACCCTACATCCCCCTCATACACTGATATCACCCTACATCCCCCTCATACACTGATATCACCCTACATCCCCCTCATACACTGATATCACCCTACATCCCCCTCATACACTGATATCACCCTACATCCCCCTCATACACTGATATCACCCTATATCCCCCTCATACACTGATATCACCCTACATCCCCTCATACACTGATATCACCCTACATCCCCCTCATACACTGATATCACCCTACATCCCCCTCATACACTGATATCACCCTACATCCCCCTCATACACTGATATCACCCTATATCCCCCTCATACACTGATATCACCCTACATCCCCTCATACACTGATATCACCCTATATCCCCCTCATACACTGATATCACCCTACATCCCCTCATACACTGATATCACCCTACATCCCCTCATACACTGATATCACCCTACATCCCCCTCATACACTGATATCACCCTACATCCCCCTCATACACTGATATCACCCTACATCCCCCTCATACACTGATATCACCCTACATCCCCCTCATACACTGATATCACCCTATATCCCCCTCATACACTGATATCACCCTACATCCCCTCATACACTGATATCACCCTACATCCCCCTCATACACTGATATCACCCTACATCCCCTCATACACTGATATCACCCTACATCCCCTCATACACTGATATCACCCTACATCCCCCTCATACACTGATATCACCCTACATCCCCCTCATACACTGATATCACCCTACATCCCCCTCATACACTGATTACATCCCCCTCATACACTGATATCACCCTACATCCCCCTCATACACTGATATCACCCTACATCCCCCTCATACACTGATATCACCCTACATCCCCCTCATACACTGATATCACCCTATATCCCCCTCATACACTGATATCACCCTGCATCCCCTCATACACTGATATCACCCTACATCCCCCTCATACACTGATATCACCCTACATCCCCCCATACACTGATATCACCCTACATCCCCCTCATACACTGATATCACCCTATATCCCCCTCATACACTGATATCACCCTACATCCCCCTCATACACTGATATCACCCTACATCCCCCTCATACACTGATATCACCCTACATCCCCCTCATACACTGATATCACCCTACATCCCCCTCATACACTGATATCACCCTACATCCCCCTCATACACTGATATCACCCTATATCCCCCTCATACACTGATATCACCCTGCATCCCCTCATACACTGATATCACCCTACATCCCCCTCATACACTGATATCACCCTACATCCCCCCATACACTGATATCACCCTACATCCCCCTCATACACTGATATCACCCTATATCCCCCTCATACACTGATATCACCCTACATCCCCCTCATACACTGATATCACCCTACATCCCCCTCATACACTGATATCACCCTACATCCCCCTCATACACTGATATCACCCTACATCCCCCTCATACACTGATATCACCCTACATCCCCCTCATACACTGATATCACCCTATATCCCCCTCATACACTGATATCACCCTACATCCCCCTCATACACTGATATCACCCTACATCCCCCTCATACACTGATATCACCCTACATCCCCCTCATACACTGATATCACCCTACATCCCCCTCATACACTGATATCACCCTACATCCCCCTCATACACTGATATCACCCTACATCCCCCTCATACACTGATATCACCCTATATCCCCCTCATACACTGATATCACCCTACATCCCCTCATACACTGATATCACCCTACATCCCCCTCATACACTGATATCACCCTACATCCCCCTCATACACTGATATCACCCTACATCCCCCTCATACACTGATATCACCCTATATCCCCCTCATACACTGATATCACCCTACATCCCCCTCATACACTGATATCACCCTATATCCCCCTCATACACTGATATCACCCTACATCCCCTCATACACTGATATCACCCTACATCCCCTCATACACTGATATCACCCTACATCCCCCTCATACACTGATATCACCCTACATCCCCCTCATACACTGATATCACCCTACATCCCCCTCATACACTGATATCACCCTACATCCCCCTCATACACTGATATCACCCTACATCCCCCTCATACACTGATATCACCCTATATCCCCTCATACACTGATATCACCCTACATCCCCCTCATACACTGATATCACCCTACATCCCCTCATACACTGATATCACCCTACATCCCCCTCATACACTGATATCACCCTACATCCCCCTCATACACTGATATCACCCTACATCCCCTCATACACTGATATCACCCTACATCCCCCTCATACACTGATATCACCCTACATCCCCCTCATACACTGATATCACCCTATATCCCCCTCATACACTGATATCACCCTGCATCCCCTCATACACTGATATCACCCTACATCCCCCTCATACACTGATATCACCCTACATCCCCCCATACACTGATATCACCCTACATCCCCCTCATACACTGATATCACCCTATATCCCCCTCATACACTGATATCACCCTACATCCCCCTCATACACTGATATCACCCTACATCCCCCTCATACACTGATATCACCCTACATCCCCCTCATACACTGATATCACCCTACATCCCCCTCATACACTGATATCACCCTACATCCCCCTCATACACTGATATCACCCTATATCCCCCTCATACACTGATATCACCCTGCATCCCCTCATACACTGATATCACCCTACATCCCCCTCATACACTGATATCACCCTACATCCCCCATACACTGATATCACCCTACATCCCCCTCATACACTGATATCACCCTATATCCCCCTCATACACTGATATCACCCTACATCCCCCTCATACACTGATATCACCCTACATCCCCCTCATACACTGATATCACCCTACATCCCCCTCATACACTGATATCACCCTACATCCCCCTCATACACTGATATCACCCTACATCCCCCTCATACACTGATATCACCCTATATCCCCCTCATACACTGATATCACCCTACATCCCCCTCATACACTGATATCACCCTACATCCCCCTCATACACTGATATCACCCTACATCCCCCTCATACACTGATATCACCCTACATCCCCCTCATACACTGATATCACCCTACATCCCCCTCATACACTGATATCACCCTACATCCCCCTCATACACTGATATCACCCTATATCCCCCTCATACACTGATATCACCCTACATCCCCTCATACACTGATATCACCCTACATCCCCCTCATACACTGATATCACCCTACATCCCCCTCATACACTGATATCACCCTACATCCCCCTCATACACTGATATCACCCTATATCCCCCTCATACACTGATATCACCCTACATCCCCTCATACACTGATATCACCCTATATCCCCCTCATACACTGATATCACCCTACATCCCCTCATACACTGATATCACCCTACATCCCCTCATACACTGATATCACCCTACATCCCCCTCATACACTGATATCACCCTACATCCCCCTCATACACTGATATCACCCTACATCCCCCTCATACACTGATATCACCCTACATCCCCCTCATACACTGATATCACCCTACATCCCCCTCATACACTGATATCACCCTATATCCCCTCATACACTGATATCACCCTACATCCCCCTCATACACTGATATCACCCTACATCCCCTCATACACTGATATCACCCTACATCCCCCTCATACACTGATATCACCCTACATCTCCCTCATACACTGATATCACCCTATATCCCCCTCATACACTGATATCACCCTACATCCCCTCATACACTGATATCACCCTACATCCCCCTCATACACTGATATCACCCTACATCCCCCTCATACACTGATATCACCCTACATCCCCCTCATACACTGATATCACCCTACATCCCCCTCATACACTGATATCACCCTACATCCCCCTCATACACTGATATCACCCTACATCCCCCTCATACACTGATATCACCCTACATCCCCCTCATACACTGATATCACCCTACATCCCCCTCATACACTGATATCACCCTATATCCCCCTCATACACTGATATCACCCTACATCCCCTCATACACTGATATCACCCTGCATCCCCCTCATACACTGATATCACCCTACATCCCCCTCATACACTGATATCACCCTACATCCCCCTCATACACTGATATCACCCTATATCCCCCTCATACACTGATATCACCCTACATCCCCTCATACACTGATATCACCCTATATCCCCCTCATACACTATCACCCTACATCCCCTCATACACTGATATCACCCTACATCCCCTCATACACTGATATCACCCTACATCCCCCTCATACACTGATATCACCCTACATCCCCCTCATACACTGATATCACCCTACATCCCCCTCATACACTGATATCACCCTACATCCCCCTCATACACTGATATCACCCTATATCCCCCTCATACACTGATATCACCCTACATCCCCTCATACACTGATATCACCCTACATCCCCCTCATACACTGATATCACCCTACATCCCCTCATACACTGATATCACCCTACATCCCCCTCATACACTGATATCACCCTACATCCCCCTCATACACTGATATCACCCTACATCCCCCTCATACACTGATATCACCCTACATCCCCCTCATACACTGATTACATCCCCCTCATACACTGATATCACCCTACATCCCCCTCATACACTGATATCACCCTACATCCCCCTCATACAGATATCACCCTACATCCCCCTCATACACTGATATCACCCTATATCCCCCTCATACACTGATATCACCCTGCATCCCCTCATACACTGATATCACCCTACATCCCCCTCATACACTGATATCACCCTACATCCCCCCATACACTGATATCACCCTACATTCCCCTCATACACTGATATCACCCTATATCCCCCTCATACACTGATATCACCCTACATCCCCCTCATACACTGATATCACCCTACATCCCCCTCATACACTGATATCACCCTACATCCCCCTCATACACTGATATCACCCTACATCCCCCTCATACACTGATATCACCCTACATCCCCCTCATACACTGATATCACCCTATATCCCCCTCATACACTGATATCACCCTACATCCCCCTCATACACTGATATCACCCTACATCCCCCTCATACACTGATTTCACCCTACATCCCCCTCATACACTGATATCACCCTACATCCCCCTCATACACTGATATCACCCTACATCCCCCTCATACACTGATATCACCCTACATCCCCCTCATACACTGATATCACCCTATATCCCCCTCATACACTGATATCACCCTACATCCCCTCATACACTGATATCACCCTACATCCCCCTCATACACTGATATCACCCTACATCCCCCTCATACACTGATATCACCCTACATCCCCCTCATACACTGATATCACCCTATATCCCCCTCATACACTGATATCACCCTACATCCCCTCATACACTGATATCACCCTATATCCCCCTCATACACTGATATCACCCTACATCCCCTCATACACTGATATCACCCTACATCCCCTCATACACTGATATCACCCTACATCCCCCTCATACACTGATATCACCCTACATCCCCCTCATACACTGATATCACCCTATATCCCCCTCATACACTGATATCACCCTACATCCCCCTCATACACTGATATCACCCTACATCCCCTCATACACTGATATCACCCTACATCCCCCTCATACACTGATATCACCCTACATCCCCCTCATACACTGATATCACCCTATATCCCCCTCATACACTGATATCACCCTACATCCCCTCATACACTGATATCACCCTACATCCCCCTCATACACTGATATCACCCTACATCCCCCTCATACACTGATATCACCCTACATCCCCCTCATACACTGATATCACCCTATATCCCCCTCATACACTGATATCACCCTACATCCCCTCATACACTGATATCACCCTACATCCCCCTCATACACTGATATCACCCTACATCCCCCTCATACACTGATATCACCCTACATCCCCCTCATACACTGATATCACCCTACATCCCCCTCATACACTGATATCATCCTACATCCCCCTCATACACTGATATCACCATACATCCCCTCATACACTGATATCACCCTACATCCCCCTCATACACTGATATCACCCTACATCCCCCTCATACACTGATATCACCCTACATCCCCCTCATACACTGATATCACCCTATATCCCCCTCATACACTGATATCACCCTACATCCCCTCATACACTGATATCACCCTATATCCCCCTCATACACTGATATCACCCTATATCCCCCTCATACACTGATATCACCCTATATCCCCCTCATACACTGATATCACCCTACATCCCCTCATACACTGATATCACCCTATATCCCCCTCATACACTGATATCACCCTATATCCCCCTCATACACTGATATCACCCTACATCCCCTCATACACTGATATCACCCTACATCCCCCTCATACACTGATATCACCCTACATCCCCCTCATACACTGATATCACCCTACATCCCCCTCATACACTGATATCACCCTACATCCCCCTCATACACTGATATCACCCTACATCCCCCTCATACACTGATATCACCCTACATCCCCCTCATACACTGATATCACCCTACATCCCCCTCATACACTGATATCACCCTATATCCCCCTCATACACTGATATCACCCTACATCCCCTCATACACTGATATCACCCTACATCCCCCTCATACACTGATATCACCCTACATCCCCCTCATACACTGATATCACCCTACATCCCCCTCATACACTGATATCACCCTATATCCCCCTCATACACTGATATCACCCTACATCCCCTCATACACTGATATCACCCTATATCCCCCTCATACACTGATATCACCCTACATCCCCTCATACACTGATATCACCCTACATCCCCTCATACACTGATATCACCCTACATCCCCCTCATACACTGATATCACCCTACATCCCCCTCATACACTGATATCACCCTACATCCCCCTCATACACTGATATCACCCTACATCCCCCTCATACACTGATATCACCCTACATCCCCCTCATACACTGATATCACCCTACATCCCCCTCATACACTGATATCACCCTATATCCCCCTCATACACTGATATCACCCTACATCCCCTCATACACTGATATCACCCTACATCCCCCTCATACACTGATATCACCCTACATCCCCCTCATACACTGATATCACCCTACATCCCCCTCATACACTGATATCACCCTATATCCCCCTCATACACTGATATCACCCTACATCCCCTCATACACTGATATCACCCTATATCCCCCTCATACACTGATATCACCCTACATCCCCTCATACACTGATATCACCCTACATCCCCTCATACACTGATATCACCCTACATCCCCCTCATACACTGATATCACCCTACATCCCCCTCATACACTGATATCACCCTATATCCCCCTCATACACTGATATCACCCTACATCCCCCTCATACACTGATATCACCCTACATCCCCTCATACACTGATATCACCCTACATCCCCCTCATACACTGATATCACCCTACATCCCCTCATACACTGATATCACCCTACATCCCCCTCATACACTGATATCACCCTATATCCCCCTCATACACTGATATCACCCTACATCCCCTCATACACTGATATCACCCTACATCCCCCTCATACACTGATATCACCCTACATCCCCCTCATACACTGATATCACCCTACATCCCCCTCATACACTGATATCACCCTATATCCCCCTCATACACTGATATCACCCTACATCCCCTCATACACTGATATCACCCTATATCCCCCTCATACACTGATATCACCCTACATCCCCTCATACACTGATATCACCCTACATCCCCTCATACACTGATATCACCCTACATCCCCCTCATACACTGATATCACCCTACATCCCCCTCATACACTGATATCACCCTACATCCCCCTCATACACTGATATCACCCTATATCCCCCTCATACACTGATATCATCCTACATCCCCTCATACACTGATATCACCCTACATCCCCCTCATACACTGATATCACCCTACATCCCCTCATACACTGATATCACCCTATATCCCCCTCATACACTGATATCACCCTACATCCCCCTCATACACTGATATCACCCTACATCCCCTCATACACTGATATCACCCTACATCACCCTCATACACTGATATCACCCTACATCCCCCTCATACACTGATATCACCCTACATCCCCTCATACACTGATATCACCCTATATCCCCCTCATACACTGATATCACCCTATATCCCCCTCATACACTGATATCACCCTACATCCCCTCATACACTGATATCACCCTACATCCCCCTCATACACTGATATCACCCTACATCCCCCTCATACACTGATATCACCCTACATCCCCCTCATACACTGATATCACCCTACATCCCCCTCATACACTGATATCATCCTACATCCCCCTCATACACTGATATCACCATACATCCCCTCATACACTGATATCACCCTACATCCCCCTCATACACTGATATCACCCTACATCCCCCTCATACACTGATATCACCCTACATCCCCCTCATACACTGATATCACCCTATATCCCCCTCATACACTGATATCACCCTACATCCCCTCATACACTGATATCACCCTATATCCCCCTCATACACTGATATCACCCTATATCCCCCTCATACACTGATATCACCCTATATCCCCCTCATACACTGATATCACCCTACATCCCCTCATACACTGATATCACCCTACTTCCCCTCATACACTGATATCACCCTACATCCCCTCATACACTGACATCACCCTACATAATAATAATAATAATAATAATAATAAATTTTATATTTATAGCGCCGACATATTCCGCAGCACTTTACATTTCAGAGGGGATTTGTACAGACAATAGACATTGTGACGAACAGCCCACCGCCGTTCGTCTACTTACGGGCGACACTAACGGGGGTCCCGCTGCCACCAAAACGCGACGGACAGCGGACCCTGTGTCACCACTGTCACAATCCCACCACTGACACGGGTGTATCAGCGGACGGAGGGACGTGACACAATGCCGGCACACGGCTATCACAGGCACCGTTGGGGCTTATCTTAGTTATCCCACCACCGGCACCATGTGACAAAAATATCCAGCAAGCTAATCTCGCTCTACAATTTGCCGCAGGGGGAGTTTAATTTGGATGCCCCACCACTGCTATAAATCTTCCAAGTACTGCGGGGATTTATGTATATCGCACTTTCTCAGTTCCACTTTGGAACTCGCAGCTCTCCGGCGCCCCCCTTACTCTCAGGTCAGTCAGGGAACTGCACCTAGGATAATTAGTCGCCGGACGGGCTGCCGGTTGTGAACCGGCAATTAGGCTTCTGCAGTAAGGGAATTATCAATGCTGTGGCTGAAGCCCCTTACTCAGCAATATAAGACCCTTCTAGACTGCCAGCAAGCCGCAATAGCCGTGCCCAACGCACTGCCACCAGTCACGGTTACTTAATTCACAGTGTTAAATTAAGAGGGTCCGTGGCAAACCCCTCGAATTAGTAGCGATTATCTAACAAAGGCGTATAGTTCGAGTCTTAGAGCATAGAGACAGATCTAAATAATTATTTCATTTATTTTCCGAAAGAGGACAGTGATTACAGATAAAAGTTGCTATAAAATTGAGACATAACATATGTACAGTACAGGTATAAAATAAAAGTGGAGAAAACAAAGAGATTACACTCACAGTTCCATATTGTTCCTTAGGCAGACCATGTGGCTTTAAGGTGGGTGGAGGCGGAGCTGCACTTCTCCGCTCATCTGAGTTCTTGTCAGCACGGACTCTGCAGCTGTTCTGAGCTGGTTTGCCCAGGAAATGCCTTATAGACTTTCCTATGTGACATCAAAGAGAGGTGCATTCTGGGTTGATCCCACCTCTCTTATCCAAGTTATGTTTTGGCTACAAAACTTAGATTAGCTATAACTTTATGGGAGAAGCTGGTATGGACTCATCAGTGGTATCATGTTTCCCAGCGTAATGAGCCCATCAAGAAAACATCAAACATCTATGCGATATGACCGTCCATTTGGGCGCAAATCCTATCTCATGTTCTGGACAGGGTAGAACTTCGAAACATACGCGGTCTCGAAGCTGGGACCGCTCAGGTTACAAAAATATGATTTTCATATCTCTAGGGTATTTGGTTCTTATGGTATAGGCTCTCATAGTTTTATTCGTTTCAAACAAAGAAGTTTTTCCCGCACTTTTTTTCTTCTCTTTCAGCCGAGGCACATGAGAAGCCAAATGGGGTGACAGGAAATTGGTTTATGGCACTCGGGGGAAGGGAAGCTGCTGTAGTGTGCAATGTAACTGAGACACTGGCAGGCAGCTTCTCAAAAGAAAATGGAGGGTTTGTTAGCACATTGCAACAGAAAACATATCTTGCACACATTGTACATCACACCTCCCCCCTTAAGAGGGCGCTAAGGAGGCATTACCTCTCGGTAATCGGCCATGCGCACCTCAGCGGGTTCGCCCCGGCGGGACAACCCATCGGCATTGCCGTTTTCACTGCCCTTCCTGTGTTTTACAGTAAAATCGTACTGTTGAAGGGCAAGGCTCCAGCGGAGCAATCTTCCATTGGTTCCGGACACTGTGTGCAACCAGCTCAGAGGGTTGTGGTCAGTTACCACCGTGAAGGCGCGCCCGTACAGGTAGGGCTGCAAACGCTGCAGTGCCCACACCATGGCCAGACACTCCTTCTCGATGGTCGAGTATGCCACTTCCCTCAGCAAAAGTTTCCGGCTCAGGTACAACACGGGGTGCTCTTGGTCCCCCGAGTCGACCTGGCTAAGCACAGCACCGAGGCCAAACTCGCTGGCGTCGGTCTGTACCAGAAACGGGCGACTGCTGTCGACTGCTCTCAACACTGGAGAGTTGCACAGGGCTGCTTTCAAAGCTTGGAAAGCCGCCTCACAGTCATCTGTCCAGTTGACTGTTTGGGGTAGCCTCTGCTTGGTGAGGTCAGTCAAGGGTTTGGCAAGGGCGCTATAGTCCTGTACGAACCGCCTATAGTACCCTGCAGTGCCCAAGAAGGACTTCACCTGTTTCTTGGTCCTGGGGGTGGGCCAGGACACGATTGCGTCCACTTTTTCTGGCTCCGGGCTCATGGAACCCCCGCCTACCCGGTGCCCCAGGTAGTGGACCTTGCGCATGCCTATCTGGCACTTCCCTGGCTTGATGGTCAGGCCTGCCTGGTGAAGACGCTTGAGCACCTCCTGGAGGTGCTGAAGGTGTTCCTCCCAGGTGGAACTGAAGACGGCAATATTGTCTAAGTACGCCACTGCGTACTCCTCCAGTCCCCGAAGCAGGTGGTTGACCATCCGCTGGAAAGTGGCAGGGGCATTCTTCATGCCGAAGGGCATGACCGTGGACTCGTACAGTCCAAAGGGGGTGATAAAGGCGGATTTCTCCTGCGCCTCAGGGCTCAGGGGAATCTGCCAGTATCCCCGACTCAAATCCATGATGGATATGTAGTTGGCGTTTGTCAACCGCTCGAGCAGATCCTCGATGCGCGGCATTGGGTGGGCATCAGAGGTTGTGATGGCGTTGAGCCCCCTGTAGTCCACGCAGAACCGGGTGGTTCGATCCTTTTTAGGCACGAGGACTACAGGTGAAGCCCACGCGCTTTGTGACCATCGAATCACCCCCAGCCTTAACATCTCATCGATCTCTTGGCGCATGACTTGTTGCACCGTCTCAGAGATCCGATAGGGTGTTCGCCGTAATGGGGCGTGATTCCCGGTGTCCACCTCATGAACCGCTAACTCCGTCCTCCCAGGACGGTTGGTGAACACGGGCCGGAAGAGTTCCAGGGTGGCCATCAACTGCAACCGCTGGGACACGGTGAGCGAACCACTTATCTCCATGTCCTCAATGGACCCATTGGCCTTGGCCTGGGCCAGCATGTCCAGGAGGGAATCTTCCTCCCCATCCTCTGGCAGATTGCAGACCGGTAGGATGCAAGCTTCACATTCGTAGTGCGCCTTCAGCATGTTGACGTGAAAGGCCTTGCGCCTACCCCGAGCATGGTCAAGCGTGACCACGTAGGTGACCGGGTTGAGCTGTTGGTGGACGACGTACGGGCCTTCCCAGGCTGCCTGAAGCTTATCCGTTGGTACAGGGACCAGCGCCCACACCTTTTGGCCCACCTGGTAGGTCCGCTTCCGGGCGTTCTGGTCGTACCAGTGCTTCTGGTCAGCCTGAGCCTGCGTCATGTTGTCATGCACCAACTGCATCAAGGTCTGCATCTTGTCACGGAAGCGCATGACATAATCCACGATGGACACTTCTGTGGGGTTTGGCTCATCTTCCCAGGATTCTCTTATCAACCCAAGGGGTCCCCGGACTCGCCTGCCATACAGGAGCTCGAAGGGGGAGAACCCGGTCGAGTCCTGCGGAACTTCTCTGTAAGCGAACAGCAGGTGTGGGAGGTACCGCTCCCAGTCGCGCCCTTGGGTCTCAACCAGTATGCGGAGCATCTGTTTGAGGGTACCGTTGAAGCGTTCACACAAACCATTAGTCTGTGGGTGATACGGACTCGATACCAAGTGCGTCACCTGCATTTTCTCACAGAGAGCCTCCATTAGGCGAGACATGAATTGGGGCCCTTGATCGGTAAGCATCTCCCTGGGAAATCCTACCCTTGAAAAGATGGTCACCAGTGCGTCAGCCACCTTATCTGCCCTGGTTGAAGACAGAGCTACTGCCTCTGGGTACCGGGTAGCGTAGTCTACCACGGTGAGAATGTATCGCTTTCCGGAGCTGCTGGGGACGGACAGCGGTCCTACAATGTCCACCGCGATTCTCTGGAAAGGCTCCTCTATCACCGGCAAAGGAATAAGGGGAGCCTTAAGAGCAGGCCCCGCCTTACCCACTTTTTGACAGGTGGCGCAGGAGCGGCAGTAGTGTGTTACATCTGTCCCCATCTTGGGCCAATAGAAGTGTTGAGACAGCCGTGCCTTTGTTTTGCTGATCCCCAAGTGTCCAGCGAGTGGAATCTCATGGGCAATCCGCAACAACTCGGTTCTGAACTGATAGGGGACGACCAGCTGTCTTTCCCTCAACCACTCCTTTTTAGGATCTCCGGGTACTGTCTCCCGGTACAACCTTCCTCGTTCCCAGAACACCCTCTCCTTATCAGGCTTGGAGGTGGGCGTCTCGGCGAGACCTCTCAATTTCTCCAGGCTGGCATCTGAGTGCAGAGCAGCCTGGAACTCCATGCTGGAGGCTGCCAGAAGTGACGTCAGGGTACCTCCTTTACTGGGACCCTCTGGAACCGGCTCTGGGTTCACCTCTGGTTCAGTCTCTCCTGTAGCAGCAGAGGGTCCAGAAGACGTGCGTTACCTGCGATCTGGGCACTCTGACTGCGTGTGACAGCTGCTATGTATGCTGTTTCCCTGGGGATTTCTACAGACCCACCAGCCGGTGCTGCCCTGGGCTCTCCCTCCCCATCCACCCCCAACACTTTAGGAGCAGTGCTACTTATGGGCCAGTTACCTTCCTCGGTGGCACTGGTCAGCTGCATGGCATTACCTTCCTCATGGTCCCCATGCACCTCCCCATTCTCTTGAGCACCGTTGCTTGCTCCTGCCAGGGGTTCCTCAGCCGTCTCACTCCGCAGAGTGACGGGGCTGAGCACCTCGGTACCTGTGGACACATCTACCGTTTCAAAGAAAGGGTTAACGGGTTCAGTCGGCACAGATACATCAACATCATCATTCCTAGGAAAAGAATGGTTATCAGTTTGCTTTGGTACATTCACATCAGCATCATACCTTGGGAAAGAATGGTTGTTAGTTGCATCATTACTCATCAAGGCATTAGCAGGTAACACATTCAGTTTCCCATCATCAACATCATCAGGGTTAACGTTACCCTTATTATCAGTTTGGGGAAGGGTGTCAGGGACATAGTATGCAACCATCCTCCCCAACTCAGTCCCCAATAAAACATCAGTGGGCAAATTTTCAGACACTCCCACCTCCCTCAACCCGCTCCCGGCACCCCAATCAAGAAAAACTCGTGCCACTGGCAAGGGACAACGGGTGCCTCCAATCCCGGTGACAGTCAGGGTTTTCCCCTCAACAAACTCTTCAGGGGCCGCCAGTCCAGGACGGATGAGGGTTCGTTCAGCCCCGGTGTCCTTGAGGCCTGTAGCAAGACGGGCCCCCACCTGAACAGGTTGAACGTTGTCGTCAGCCCTCCCAACCACACCTCCCACCAAAAGAACAGAGGCGTTGGGCCCGGGGGCCTTGGCTGGGGGGTTCTTCGGCCTATCCGGACAGGTGTAAGAGAAGTGACCAGGCCGCTTGCAGTGGTGACACAGGCGACTGTCAGTAGCCGGCCTGTTGTTGGCAACAGGGACAGGGCCTCCGGAGGGACGGCTAGCTGGGGCATTGGGGTTGGTTGCTGGCTTACCCCCTTTCCAGCTGGTGGCGACTGGCCTCCGCGTCTCGGGCTTCCGGTTGGCCTCGTGGTTGTCGGCGATCTGCGCCGCTTTGTCCGCGTTCGTTGGTTCGCGGTCCAGGATGAACTGTCGGACCTCAGCTGGGCAGAGATGCAGGAACTGGTCTTTGATCATCAGGTCCCGTAGCTGCTCAAAGGTTTCAACGGACAGTCCATGGATCCACTGGTCAAAGTGGGTCCTGAGTCCTTGCACCACATCACTGTAGCTATCATGTGGGCCACGTTGGAGGTGCCGGAACTTCTTTCGGTATACCTCAGGTGTCAGCCGGTATTTGGCGATCAGCGCCTGCTTTATGGCGACATAGTCGTCATCGGCTTCTGGCGGAAGAGAAGCAAATGCCTCCAGGGCTTTGCCTTTTAGCCCTGGGGTCAAGTACCTTGCCCATTGGTCTCTAGGCAGCTGGTACTGTCTGCAGGCTTTCTCAAAGGCTCGCAGGAACGTGTCCAAGTCCCCATCCTTTTCCATCACGGGAAAATGCTCTGGCCGGGGTTTAGGAGTCTGGACGCTGCTGGGCTCACGGCTTCGGGCTGTGGGGGCATTCCACCCCCGCTGGAGCATCTCCAGCTCATGGGCCCTCCGAGCTTCAGCTTGGCGCTCACGTTCGGCTTGGGCCTCCTGCCGATATTGCTGGATCAGCCTCACCCGCCCATCCCTGTCTTCGGCGGGGAGTTCGTCCAAGGCCATTTGCAGATAGGGGTCCACCCCGTTCTAGTTGAATGTGGGGCCAGCGCTCAGGAGTGGAGCCTCTGCTGCAGCCCCATTGCAACTTGGGCCAACTTCTGCGCTCGCTGGATTCTGGTCGTTGTCCAGCTGCACTAGAGCCGCGGCCATTTGAGCTCTGTTTTTGTTCGTGGCGTCAAGGCCTTGGTACGTGCATAACGCAGCAAGAACTTCCTTTGTCTGCCGGTTGTACCAAGGTTCTCCTTTTGCCGCCATGGTTGCCAAATAAAAGATAGAAAAAGAAAAACGAAGAAACGGGAGGGGGATACTTGCAAGTACACACTAATGTCTCAGGACTAGTAACCACTGAGTCTGTTCTCCAAAACCTATGATGCAGGATTCCCACAGGAACCGTGCAGGTTTTTAGTGAGAGGAATGATTGCGCAAACCAAATCACTAATGCTCTAGGATTATCCCACCGCTCTGCCACCAATATGTGACGAACAGCCCACCGCCGTTCGTCTACTTACGGGCGACACTAACGGGGGTCCCGCTGCCACCAAAACGCGACGGACAGCGGACCGTGTCACCACTATGTCACAATCCCACCACTGACACGGGTGTATCAGCGGACGGAGGGACGTGACACAATGCCGGCACACGGCTATCACAGGCACCGTTGGGACTTATCTTAGTTATCCCACCACCGGCACCATGTGACAAAAATATCCAGCAAGCTAATCTCGCTCTACAATTTGCCGCAGGGGGAGTTTAATTTGGATGCCCCACCACTGCTATAAATCTTCCAAGTACTGCGGGGATTTATGTATATCCCACTTTCTCAGTTCCACTTTGGAACTCGCAGCTCTCCGGCGCCCCCCTTACACTCAGGTCAGTCAGGGAACTGCACCTAGGATAATTAGTCGCCAGAAGGGCTGCCGGTTGTGAACCGGCAATTAGGCTTCTGCAGTAAGGGAATTATCAATGCTGTGGCTGAAGCCCCTTACTCAGCAATATAAGACCCTTCTAGACTGCCAGCAAGCCGCAATAGCCGTGCACAACGCGCTGCCACCAGTCACGGTTACTTAATTCACAGTGTTAAATTAAGAGGGTCCGTGGCAAACCCCTTGAATTAGTAGCGATTATCTAACAAAGGCGTATAGTTCGAGTCTTAGAGCATAGAGACAGATCTAAATAATTATTTCATTTATTTTCCGAAAGAGGACAGTGATTACAGATAAAAGTTGCTATAAAATTGAGACATAACATATGTACAGTACAGGTATAAAATAAAAGTGGAGAAAACAAAGAGATTACACTCACAGTTCCATATTGTTCCTTAGGCAGACCATGTGGCTTTAAGGTGGGTGGAGGCGGAGCTGCACTTCTCCGCTCATCTGAGTTCTTGTCAGCACGGACTCTGCAGCTGTTCTGAGCTGGTTTGCCCAGGAAATGCCTTATAGACTTTCCTATGTGAAATCACAGAGAGGTGCATTCTGGGTTGATCCCACCTCTCTTATCCAAGTTATGTTTTGGCTACAAAACTTAGATTAGCTATAACTTTATGGGAGAAGCTGGTATGGACTCATCAGTGGTATCATGTTTCCCAGCGTAATGAGCCCATCAAGAAAACATCAAACATCTATGCGATATGACCGTCCATTTGGGCGCAAATCCTATCTCATGTTCTGGACAGGGTAGAACTTCGAAACATACGCGGTCTCGAAGCTGGGACCGCTCAGGTTACAAAAATATGATTTTCATATCTCTAGGGTATTTGGTTCTTATGGTATAGGCTCTCATAGTTTTATTCGTTTCAAACAAAGAAGTTTTTCCCGCACTTTTTTTCTTCTCTTTCAGCCGAGGCACATGAGAAGCCAAATGGGGTGACAGGAAATTGGTTTATGGCACTCGGGGGAAGGGAAGCTGCTGTAGTGTGCAATGTAACTGAGACACTGGCAGGCAGCTTCTCAAAAGAAAATGGAGGGTTTGTTAGCACATTGCAACAGAAAACATATCTTGCACACATTGTACATCACAGACATTACAGCATAACAATAATCACATACAGTAGATTATAGCAAATACCAAGAGGAAAGAGGGCCCTGCTCGCAAGCTTACAGTCTATGAGGAAAGAGGTAGACACGAAAGGTGGGTGGTAACAGTTGCCCTGATTGTATGGACCAGCCATAATGTTAGGTGTGTGACAGTACGGACACAGAGGGCTAATGGATGCATAAAGCATGTGGGAGAATGATGCGGGGAACCTGGTTATGGTAAGACTTTTGGCTCTGCCACACAGGGATAGATTAGGTTAATGTGTTGAGGCGATAGGCCAGTCTGAATAAATGCGTTTTCAGGACACGCTTAAAATTGTGGGGATCCCCTACATCCCCTCATACACTGATATCACCCTATATCCCCCTCATACACTGATATCACCCTACATCCCCTCATACACTGATATCACCCTACATCCCCTCATACACTGATATCACCCTACATCCCCTCATACACTGATATCACCCTATATCCCCCTCATACACTGATATCACCCTACATCCCCCTCATACACTGATATCACCCTACATCCCCCTCATACACTGATATCACCCTATATCCCCCTCATACACTGATATCACCCTATATCCCCCTCATACACTGATATCACCCTACATCCCCCTCATACACTGATATCACCCTATATCCCCCTCATACACTGATATCACCCTACATCCCCTCATACACTGATATCACCCTACATCCCCCTCATACACTGATATCACCCTATATCCCCCTCATACAGATATCACCCTATATCCCTACATCCCCTCATACACTGATATCACCCTATATCCCCCTCATACTGATATCACCCTACATCCCCTCATACACTATCACCCTACATCCCCTCATACACTGATATCACCCTACATCCCCCTCATACACTGATATCACCCTACATCCCCCTCATACACTGATATCACCCTACATCCCCTCATACACTGATATCACCCTATATCCCCCTCATACACTGATATCACCCTACATCCCCCTCATACACTGATATCACCCTACATCCCCTCATACACTGATATCACCCTACATCACCCTCATACACTGATATCACCCTACATCCCCCTCATACACTGATATCACCCTACATCCCCTCATACACTGATATCACCCTATATCCCCTTCATACACTGATATCACCCTATATCCCCCTCATACACTGATATCACCCTACATCCCCTCATACAGATATCACCCTACATCCCCCTCATACACTGATATCACCCTACATCCCCCTCATACACTGATATCACCCTACATCCCCCTCATACACTGATATCACCCTACATCCCCCTCATACACTGATATCACCCTACATCCCCCTCATACACTGATATCATCCTACATCCCCCTCATACACTGATATCACCCTACATCCCCTCATACACTGATATCACCCTACATCCCCCTCATACACTGATATCACCCTACATCCCCCTCATACACTGATATCACCCTATATCCCCCTCATACACTGATATCACCCTACATCCCCTCATACACTGATATCACCCTATATCCCCCTCATACACTGATATCACCCTACATCCCCTCATACACTGATATCACCCTACATCCCCTCATACACTGATATCACCCTACATCCCCCTCATACACTGATATCACCCTATATCCCCTCATACACTGATATCACCCTACATCCCCCTCATACACTGATATCATCCTACATCCCCCTCATACACTGATATCACCCTACATCCCCTCATACACTGATATCACCCTACATCCCCCTCATACACTGATATCACCCTACATCCCCCTCATACACTGATATCACCCTATATCCCCCTCATACACTGATATCACCCTACATCCCCTCATACACTGATATCACCCTATATCCCCCTCATACACTGATATCACCCTACATCCCCTCATACACTGATATCACCCTACATCCCCTCATACACTGATATCACCCTACATCCCCCTCATACACTGATATCACCCTATATCCCCTCATACACTGATATCACCCTACATCCCCCTCATACACTGACATCACCCTACATAATAATAATAAATTTTATTTTTATAGCGCCGACATATTCCGCAGCACTTTACATTTCAGAGGGGATTTGTACAGACAATAGACATTACAGCATAACAATAATCACATACAGTAGATTATAGCAAATACCAAGAGGAGTGAGGGCCCTGCTCGCAAGCTTACAGTCTATGAGGAAAGAGGTAGACACGAAAGGTGGGTGGTAACAGTTGCCCTGATTGTATGGACCAGCCATAATGTTAGGTGTGTGACAGTACAGACACAGAGGGCTAATGGATGCATAAAGCATGAGGGAGAATGATGCAGGGAACCTGGTTATGGTAAGACTTTTGGCTCTGCCACACAGGGATAGATTAGGTTAATGTGTTGAGGCGATAGGCCAGTCTGAATAAATGCGTTTTCAGGACACGCTTAAAATTGTGGGGATCCCCTACATCCCCTCATACACTGATATCACCCTATATCCCCCTCATACACTGATATCACCCTTCATCCCCTCATACACTGATATCACCCTACATCCCCTCATACACTGATATCACCCTATATCCCCCTCATACACTGATATCACCCTACATCCCCCTCATACACTGATATCACCCTACATCCCCCTCATACACTGATATCACCCTACATCCCCCTCATACACTGATATCACCCTACATCCCCCTCATACACTGATATCACCCTACATCCCCCTCATACACTGATATCACCCTATATCCCCCTCATACACTGATATCACCCTACATCCCCTCATACACTGATATCACCCTACATCCCCCTCATACACTGATATCACCCTACATCCCCCTCATACACTGATATCACCCTACATCCCCCTCATACACTGATATCACCCTACATCCCCTTCATACACTGATATCACCCTACATCCCCCTCATACACTATCACCCTACATTCCCCTCATACACTGATATCACCCTACATCCCCCTCATACACTGATATCACCCTACATCCCCTCATACACTGATATCACCCTATATCCCCCTCATACACTGATATCACCCTATATCCCCCTCATACACTGATATCACCCTACATCCCCTCATACACTGATATCACCCTACATCCCCCTCATACACTGATATCACCCTATATCCCCCTCATACACTGATATCACCCTATATCCCCCTCATACACTGATATCACCCTATATCCCCCTCATACACTGATATCACCCTACATCCCCTCATACACTGATATCACCCTACATGCCCTCATACACTGATATCACCCTACATCCCCCTCATACACTGATATCACCCTACATCCCCTTCATACACTGATATCACCCTATATCCCCCTCATACACTGATATCACCCTACATCCCCTCATACACTGATATCACCCTACATCCCCCTCATACACTGATATCACCCTACATCCCCCTCATACACTGATATCACCCTACATCCCCTTCATACACTGATATCACCCTACATCCCCCTCATACTGATATCACCCTACATCCCCCTCATAAACTGATATCACCCTACATCCCCTCATACACTGATATCACCCTACATCCCCCTCATACACTGATATCACCCTACATCCCCCTCATACACTGATATCACCCTACATCCCCCTCATACACTGATATCACCCTATATCCCCCTCATACACTGATATCACCCTACATCCCCTCATACACTGATATCACCCTATATCCCCCTCATACACTGATATCACCCTACATCCCCTCATACACTATCACCCTACATCCCCCTCATACACTGATATCACCCTACATCCCCCTCATACACTGATATCACCCTACATCCCCCTCATACACTGATATCACCCTACATCCCCCTCATACACTGATATCACCCTATATCCCCCTCATACACTGATATCACCCTACATCCCCTCATACACTGATATCACCCTACATCCCCCTCATACACTGATATCACCCTACATCCCCTCATACACTGATATCACCCTATATCCCCCTCATACACTGATATCACCCTACATCCCCCTCATACACTGATATCACCCTACATCCCCTCATACACTGATATCACCCTACATCACCCTCATACACTGATATCACCCTACATCCCCCTCATACACTGATATCACCCTACATCCCCTCATACACTGATATCACCCTATAACCCCCTCATACACTGATATCACCCTATATCCCCCTCATACACTGATATCACCCTACATCCCCTCATACACTGATATCACCCTACATCCCCCTCATACACTGATATCACCCTACATCCCCCTCATACACTGATATCACCCTACATCCCCCTCATACACTGATATCACCCTACATCCCCCTCATACACTGATATCATCCTACATCCCCCTCATACACTGATATCACCCTACATCCCCTCATACACTGATATCACCCTACATCCCCCTCATACACTGATATCACCCTACATCCCCCTCATACACGGATATCACCCTACATCCCCCTCATACACTGATATCACCCTATATCCCCCTCATACACTGATATCACCCTACATCCCCTCATACACTGATATCACCCTATATCCCCCTCATACACTGATATCACCCTACATCCCCTCATACACTGATATCACCCTATATCCCCCTCATACACTATCACCCTACATCCCCTCATACACTGATATCACCCTACATCCCCCTCATACACTGACATCACCCTACATAATAATAATAATAAATTTTATTTTTATAGCGCCGACATATTCCGCAGCACTTTACATTTCAGAGGGGATTTGTACAGACAATAGACATTACAGCATAACAATAATCACATACAGTAGATTATAGCAAATACCAAGAGGAGTGAGGGCCCTGCTCGCAAGCTTACAGTCTATGAGGGAAAAGGGAGACACGAAAGGTGGGTGGTAACAGTTGCCCTGATTGTATGGACCAGCCATAATGTTAGGTGTGTGACAGTACAGACACAGAGGGCTAATGGATGCATAAAGCATGTGGGAGAATGATGCGGTGAACCTGGTTATGGTAAAACTTTTGGCTGTGCCACACAGGGATAGATTAGGTTAATGTGTTGAGGCGATAGGCCAGTCTGAATAAATGCGTTTTCAGGACACGCTTAAAATTGTGGGGATCCCCTACATCCCCTCATACACTGATATCACCCTATATCCCCCTCATACACTGATATCACCCTACATCCCCCTCATACACTGATATCACCCTACATCCCCTCATAGACTGATATCACCCTATATCCCCTCATACACTGATATCACCCTACATCCCCTCATACACTGATATCACCCTACATCCCCTCATACACTGATATCACCCTACATCCCCTCATACACTGATATCACCCTACATCCCCCTCATACACTGATATCACCCTACATCCCCCTCATACACTGATATCACCCTACATCCCCCTCATACACTGATATCACCCTACATCCCCCTCATACACTGATATCACCCTATATCCCCTCATACACTGATATCACCCTACATCCCCCTCATACACTGATATCACCCTACATCCCCTCATACACTGATATCACCCTATATCCCCTCATACACTGATATCACCCTACATCCCCTCATACACTGATATCACCCTACATCCCCTCATACACTGATATCACCCTACATCCCCCTCATACACTGATATCACCCTACATCCCCCTCATACACTGATATCACCCTACATCCCCCTCATACACTGATCTCACCCTACATCCCCTCATACACTGATATCACCCTATATCCCCCTCATACACTGATATCACCCTACATCCCCTCATACACTGATATCACCCTACATCCCCTCATACACTATCACCCTACATCCCCCTCATACACTGATATCACCCTACATCCCCTCATACACTGATATCACCCTACATCCCCCTCATACACTGATATCACCCTACATCCCCTCATACACTGATATCACCCTACATCCCCCTCATACACTGATATCACCCTATATCCCCCTCATACACTGATATCACCCTACATCCCCTCATACACTGATATCACCCTACATCCCCCTCATACACTGATATCACCCTACATCCCCCTCATACACTGATATCACCCTACATCCCCCTCATACACTGATATCACCCTACATCCCCCTCATACACTGATATCACCCTACATCCCCTCATACACTGATATCACCCTACATCCCCTCATACACTGATATCACCCTACATCCCCCTCATACACTGATATCACCCTACATCCCCTCATACACTGATATCACCCTATATCCCCCTCATACACTGATATCACCCTACATCCCCTCATACACTGATATCACCCTACATCCCCCTCATACACTGATATCACCCTACATCCCCTCATACACTGATATCACCCTATATCCCCCTCATACACTGATATCACCCTACATCCCCTCATACACTGATATCACCCTACATCCCCCTCATACACTGATATCACCCTACATCCCCTCATACACTGATATCACCCTACATCCCCCTCATACACTGATATCACCCTACATCCCCCTCATACACTGATATCACCCTACATCCCCCTCATACACTGATATCACCCTACATCCCCCTCATACACTGATATCACCCTACATCCCCCTCATACACTGATATCACCCTACATCCCCCTCATACACTGATATCACCCTACATCCCCCTCATACACTGATATCACCCTACATCCCCCTCATACACTGATATCACCCTACATCCCCTCATACACTGATATCACCCTATATCCCCTCATACACTGATATCACCCTACATCCCCTCATACACTGATATCACCCTACATCCCCTCATACACTGATATCACCCTACATCCCCCTCATACACTGATATCACCCTACATCCCCCTCATACACTGATATCACCCTACATCCCCCTCATACACTGATCTCACCCTACATCCCCTCATACACTGATATCACCCTATATCCCCCTCATACACTGATATCACCCTACATCCCCTCATACACTGATATCACCCTACATCCCCTCATACACTATCACCCTACATCCCCCCATACACTATCACCCTACATCCCCCTCATACACTGATATCACCCTACATCCCCTCATACACTGATATCACCCTACATCCCCCTCATACACTGATATCACCCTACATCCCCTCATACACTGATATCACCCTATATCCCCCTCATACACTGATATCACCCTACATCCCCTCATACACTGATATCACCCTACATCCCCCTCATACACTGATATCACCCTACATCCCCCTCATACACTGATATCACCCTACATCCCCCTCATACACTGATATCACCCTACATCCCCCTCATACACTGATATCACCCTACATCCCCTCATACACTGATATCACCCTACATCCCCTCATACACTGATATCACCCTACATCCCCCTCATACACTGATATCACCCTACATCCCCTCATACACTGATATCACCCTATATCCCCCTCATACACTGATATCACCCTACATCCCCTCATACACTGATATCACCCTACATCCCCCTCATACACTGATATCACCCTACATCCCCTCATACACTGATATCACCCTACATCCCCCTCATACACTGATATCACCCTACATCCCCTCATACACTGATATCACCCTATATCCCCCTCATACACTGATATCACCCTACATCCCCTCATACACTGATATCACCCTACATCCCCCTCATACACTGATATCACCCTACATCCCCTCATACACTGATATCACCCTACATCCCCCTCATACACTGATATCACCCTACATCCCCTCATACACTGATATCACCCTACATCCCCCTCATACACTGATATCACCCTACATCCCCTCATACACTGATATCACCCTATATCCCCTCATACACTGATATCACCCTATATCCCCTCATACACTGATATCACCCTACATCCCCTCATACACTGATATCACCCTATATCCCCCTCATACACTGATATCACCCTACATCCCCTCATACACTGATATCACCCTACATCCCCCTCATACACTGATATCACCCTACATCCCCTCATACACTGATATCACCCTACATCCCCCTCATACACTGATATCACCCTACATCCCCCTCATACACTGATATCACCCTACATCCCCCTCATACACTGATATCACCCTACATCCCCCTCATACACTGATATCACCCTACATCCCCCTCATACACTGTTGTTACTCTATGTCCCCTCACACAGTGAATTATAGTTTCCATGGATACGCGTCATGTGACCTGGGTGTACCACGTGATCTCTAGGCTGTGCGTGGAGACACAATGGGGGAGCACGTGTCCGCGGCTTTTGGTGTGGTAAGATGGCGTCCGTCCCTTGTGGTGCAGTACGATGGCGGGCACGGAGGCTTCTGCCTGGTCCTGAAACCGTTGCTTCCTTTTATGTTCCTTTAATTATAGGTGGATGTACGCCCGGCCCGACAAACAGACGTTATGGTGGAGTACCAAGATGGCGGCAGTGTGATGTGCTGGTCTCAGTGCCGCATTGACAGAGGGTAAAAATGGCGGCGCTTCCGGGACGGGGCGGCGTTACCATAGCGATCCGGTCCCATCCCCGCGGGAGGTCTCGGCGCGCTCTTTGCGTCATTGATGTGCGTCTGCCCGACCGACGACGACAGAGAGAAAAGAGCGCGGCCCGGTGACCCGGGGAGGGGATGAGAGGACGCGGGGCGGCCAGGAGAGCAGCAGCGGACGTGTGCGTGAGGGGCGGCGGTGACACGCTGTATCGCTGCATGCTCCCCCTGTATAAGGCTGCACGTCCCCCTGTATAACGCTGCACGTCCCCCTGTATAACGCTGCACGCCCCCCCTGTATAACGCTGCACGTCCCCCCTGTATAACGCTGCACGCCCCCCCTGTATAACGCTGCACGCCCCCCCTGTATAACGCTGCACGTCCCCCCTGTATAACGCTGCACGCCCCCCCTGTATAACGCTGCACGCCCCCCCTGTATAACGCTGCACGTCCCCCTGTATAACGCTGCACGCCCCCCTGTATAACGCTGCACGTCCCCCTGTATAACGCTGCACGTCCCCCTGTATAACGCTGCACGCCCCCCCTGTATAACGCTGCACGCCCCCCCTGTATAACGCTGCACGCCCCCCCTGTATAACGCTGCACGCCCCCCCTGTATAACGCTGCACGTCCCCCCTGTATAACGCTGCACGCCCCCCCTGTATAACGCTGCACGCCCCCCCTGTATAACGCTGCACGTCCCCCTGTATAACGCTGCACGCCCCCCTGTATAACGCTGCACGTCCCCCTGTATAACGCTGCACGTCCCCCTGTATAACGCTGCACGCCCCCCTGTATAACGCTGCACGCCCCCCTGTATAACGCTGCACGCCCCCCTGTATAACGCTGCACGCCCCCCTGTATAACGCTGCACGCCCCCCTGTATAACGCTGCACGCCCCCCTGTATAACGCTGCACGCCCCCCTGTATAACGCTGCACGCCCCCCTGTATAACGCTGCACGCCCCCCTGTATAACGCTGCACGTCCCCCTGTATAACGCTGCACGTCCCCCTGTATAACGCTGCACGTCCCCCTGTATAACGCTGCACGTCCCCCTGTATAACGCTGCACGTCCCCCTGTATAACGCTGCACGTCCCCCTGTATAACGCTGCACGTCCCCCTGTATAACGCTGCACGTCCCCCTGTATAACGCTGCACGTCCCCCTGTATAACGCTGCACGTCCCCCTGTATAACGCTGCACGTCCCCCTGTATAACGCTGCACGTCCCCCTGTATAACGCTGCACGTCCCCCTGTATAACGCTGCACGTCCCCCTGTATAACGCTGCACGTCCCCCTGTATAACGCTGCACGTCCCCCTGTATAACGCTGCACGTCCCCCTGTATAACGCTGCACGTCCCCCTGTATAACGCTGCACGTCCCCCTGTATAACGCTGCACGTCCCCCTGTATAACGCTGCACGTCCCCCTGTATAACGCTGCACGTCCCCCTGTATAACGCTGCACGTCCCCCTGTATAACGCTGCACGTCCCCCTGTATAACGCTGCACGTCCCCCTGTATAACGCTGCACGTCCCCCTGTATAACGCTGCACGTCCCCCTGTATAACGCTGCACGTCCCCCTGTATAACGCTGCACGTCCCCCTGTATAACGCTGCACGTCCCCCTGTATAACGCTGCACGTCCCCCCTGTATAACGCTGCACGTCCCCCTGTATAACGCTGCACGTCCCCCTGTATAACGCTGCACGTCCCCCTGTATAACGCTGCACGTCCCCCTGTATAACGCTGCACGTCCCCCTGTATAACGCTGCACGTCCCCCTGTATAACGCTGCACGTCCCCCTGTATAACGCTGCACGTCCCCCTGTATAACGCTGCACGTCCCCCTGTATAACGCTGCACGTCCCCCTGTATAACGCTGCACGTCCCCCTGTATAACGCTGCACGTCCCCCTGTATAACGCTGCACGTCCCCCTGTATAACGCTGCACGTCCCCCTGTATAACGCTGCACGTCCCCCTGTATAACGCTGCACGTCCCCCTGTATAACGCTGCACGTCCCCCTGTATAACGCTGCACGTCCCCCTGTATAACGCTGCACGTCCCCCTGTATAACGCTGCACGTCCCCCTGTATAACGCTGCACGTCCCCCTGTATAACGCTGCACGTCCCCCTGTATAACGCTGCACGTCCCCCTGTATAACGCTGCACGTCCCCCTGTATAACGCTGCACGTCCCCCTGTATAACGCTGCACGTCCCCCTGTATAACGCTGCACGTCCCCCCTGTATAACGCTGCACGCCCCCCCTGTATAACGCTGCACGCCCCCCCTGTATAACGCTGCACGCCCCCCCTGTATAACGCTGCACGCCCCCCCTGTATAACGCTGCACGCCCCCCCTGTATAACGCTGCACGCCCCCCCTGTATAACGCTGCACGCCCCCCCTGTATAACGCTGCACGCCCCCCTGTATAACGCTGCACGCCCCCCCTGTATAACGCTGCACGCCCCCCCTGTATAACGCTGCACGCCCCCCCTGTATAACGCTGCACGCCCCCCCTGTATAACGCTGCACGCCCCCCCTGTATAACGCTGCACGCCCCCCCTGTATAACGCTGCACGCCCCCCCTGTATAACGCTGCACGCCCCCCCTGTATAACGCTGCACGCCCCCCCTGTATAACGCTGCACGCCCCCCCTGTATAACGCTGCACGCCCCCCCTGTATAACGCTGCACGCCCCCCCTGTATAACGCTGCACGCCCCCCCTGTATAACGCTGCACGCCCCCCCTGTATAACGCTGCACGCCCCCCCTGTATAACGCTGCACGCCCCCCCTGTATAACGCTGCACGCCCCCCCTGTATAACGCTGCACGCCCCCCCTGTATAACGCTGCACGCCCCCCCTGTATAACGCTGCACGCCCCCCCTGTATAACGCTGCACGCCCCCCCTGTATAACGCTGCACGCCCCCCCTGTATAACGCTGCACGCCCCCCCTGTATAACGCTGCACGCCCCCCCTGTATAACGCTGCACGCCCCCCCTGTATAACGCTGCACGCCCCCCCTGTATAACGCTGCACGCCCCCCCTGTATAACGCTGCACGCCCCCCCTGTATAACGCTGCACGCCCCCCCTGTATAACGCTGCACGCCCCCCCTGTATAACGCTGCACGCCCCCCCTGTATAACGCTGCACGCCCCCCCTGTATAACGCTGCACGCCCCCCCTGTATAACGCTGCACGCCCCCCCTGTATAACGCTGCACGCCCCCCCTGTATAACGCTGCACGCCCCCCCTGTATAACGCTGCACGTCCCCCTGTATAACGCTGCACGTCCCCCTGTATAACGCTGCACGTCCCCCCTGTATAACGCTGCACGTCCCCCCTGTATAACGCTGCACGTCCCCCCTGTATAACGCTGCACTCCCCCCTGTATAATGCTGCACTCCCCCCCCTGTATAACGCTGCACTCCCCCCCCCCCCCGTATAACGCTGCACTCCCCCCCCGTATAACGCTGCACTCCCCCCCCGTATAACGCTGCACTCCCCCCCCCGTATAACGCTGCACTCCCCCCCCCGTATAACGCTGCACTCCCCCCCCCGTATAACGCTGCACTCCCCCCCCCGTATAACGCTGCACTCCCCCCCCCGTATAACGCTGCACTCCCCCCCCGTATAACGCTGCACGTCCCCCCCGTATAACGCTGCACGTCCCCCCCGTATAACGCTGCACGTCCCCCCGTATAACGCTGCACGTCCCCCCCGTATAACGCTGCACGTCCCCCCCGTATAACGCTGCACGTCCCCCCCGTATAACGCTGCACGTCCCCCCCGTATAACGCTGCACGTCCCCCCCGTATAACGCTGCACGTCCCCCCCGTATAACGCTGCACGTCCCCCCCGTATAACGCTGCACGTCCCCCCTGTATACCGCTGCGCCCCCTTTTGTGGATTGTTCTTTGTATTGTGCACGTTGTAGTCAGACTGAAGGAAGAACAGATACAGGGAGTGAAGAGGCGACAGAGAGCGGATCTCACTGCCGAGACCCCCGTGCCCCCCGGTCAGTCTGATGACGGCTGCTCGCCCCTCATTGTTCTCAGGCTTCATCAGTCGTCACTTTGAGGCTCCAGCAGTTGAGGAGGATTTCCCAGGGTCTCTGAGCGCCTGTCGGCTGCTTTCCTTCCCTCTGTCCGTCTCATCCCAAACCGTCTCTGTAGGTGTCCGGGTCGTTGTCCTGATACTACACTGATCGCGGTCCCTCTTGGTGCAGAGCGGACGGGACGGCACTGATCGCGGTCCCTCTTGGTGCAGAGCGGACGGGACGGCACTGATCGCGGTCCCTCTTGGTGCCGAGCGGACGGGACGGCACTGATCGCGGTCCCTCTTGGTGCAGAGCGGACGGGACGGCACTGATCGCGGTCCCTCTTGGTGCAGAGCGGACGGGACGGCACTGATCGCGGTCCCTCTTGGTGCAGAGCGGACGGGACGGCACTGATCGCGGTCCCTCTTGGTGCAGAGCGGACGGGACGGCACTGATCGCGGTCCCTCTTGGTGCAGAGCGGACGGGACGGCACTGATCGCGGTCCCTCTTGGTGCAGAGCGGACGGGACGGCACTGATCGCGGTCCCTCTTGGTGCAGAGCGGACGGGACGGCACTGATCGCGGTCCCTCTTGGTGCAGAGCGGACGGGACGGCACTGATCGCGGTCCCTCTTGGTGCAGAGCGGACGGGACGGCACTGATCGCGGTCCCTCTTGGTGCAGAGCGGACGGGACGGCACTGATCGCGGTCCCTCTTGGTGCAGAGCGGACGGGACGGCACTGATCGCGGTCCCTCTTGGTGCAGAGCGGACGGGACGGCACTGATCGCGGTCCCTCTTGGTGCAGAGCGGACGGGACGGCACTGATCGCGGTCCCTCTTGGTGCAGAGCGGACGGGACGGCACTGATCGCGGTCCCTCTTGGTGCAGAGCGGACGGGACGGCACTGATCGCGGTCCCTCTTGGTGCAGAGCGGACGGGACGGCACTGATCGCGGTCCCTCTTGGTGCAGAGCGGACGGGACGGCACTGATCGCGGTCCCTCTTGGTGCAGAGCGGACGGGACGGCACTGATCGCGGTCCCTCTTGGTGCAGAGCGGACGGGACGGCACTGATCGCGGTCCCTCTTGGTGCAGAGCGGACGGGACGGCACTGATCGCGGTCCCTCTTGGTGCAGAGCGGACGGGACGGCACAGATCGCGGTCCCTCTTGGTGCAGAGCGGACGGGACGGCACAGATCGCGGTCCCTCTAAGTGCAGAGCAGATGGGATGGTGTTGCTGCTGATCGTTGTGGGGGTCTTGATGAGTCATGTGGCCCCCACTGTCACACCTTCCCCCATGACCTGTGGTGACAGAACTGTGGACTCGCTGTAGAATGGAGCGACTCCAACTCCTATCATCTATAGCACATTGGGTGCAGTAGTTCAGTGCTGGACGGGCTGTAAATGTCTGTTCTGTTCCTGATCTCAGGATCTCGGCTGTTAGTGGAGATGAATCTGTGCGGCACTTTCTGCACATGCTCCATACTGACCGCTGCTGTGGAGTGGGAGGTTTGTCTTACTGACGCCACAGCCCTGGGAACCGCACATGGAGAGACTGTCCGCTCACATGTCCTGTGTCTCACAAAGACATAGAGGGCCATAGCCGAAAACAGATTGGTCTGTGGTCCTCAGTCGCGGCTTCTTTGAAGCACTTTGACCATAAAGGCCGCTCTTCTCAGTCTCCCCTGGACAGTGGTGATGGGATGCGTCTGCTACCTGATATCTGGGCATCATTTGTGAGGGCGAATAACTAATGACCTTATCCTCTGCAGTAGAGGTCATCCTTGCTCCTCTTTTCTTTGAGTGTCGAGTTCAATCATAGTGATTGATGGTTTTCATAACTGCACTTGATACCTTCAAGGTTCCAGCAATGTCTTTCAGCAATGATTGTCTTGTTTGATGGCTTCTTGACATATTCTGACTTTGGGCAGTTGTGGAATAGACTCAGTCCTGTATGGAGCTGCGCACCGACACTGCTGCTGTAAGTCATCCCTGATGGGCGCAAACACTTTCTGAAGGCCAGTGATTACACCAGTGACCTCCTAACAAGGCGACCTGATGATTGGAGCCGTTCCTGGTGGGCAGAAAAAGCAGCTAGAAGCCGGGGGGATAACAGGAGGCATGTATTCTCGTCTGGGTCACACGGTTCCTTTACGCCTTGTTTCCGTGTACCTACCGGCTTGGTTTTGATGCCTTCAGTCTGAATCTACAATGTGCACAACATGAGCAAAGACCGCAATTGTGTGAACAGGCGAGCCGGTGCCCCCCTTCCTCCATAGACCCCAGTATCCGGGCCCCCTCCCTCCATAGACCCCAGCACATTAGCGCCCTCTCCTTCTTTCCATAGACCCCAGTATTCAGAGCCCCCCTTTCTCCGTAGTCCCCAGCATATTAGCACCCCCTCCTTCCCTCAGTAGTCCCTGGTATCTGGAGTCCCCCTCCGTAGTCCCCAGCACATTAGCGCCCCTCTCCTTCCCTCCGTAGACCCTGGTATCTGTGGCCCCCTCCCTCCATAGTCTCCAGTACACTAGCAACCCCCTCCTACCCTCCATAGACCCTGGTATTCAGGGCCCCCTCCCTAGTCCCCAGCACATTAGTGCGCCGCTCCTTCCCTTCGTAGACCCCAGTATCCAGAGTCCCCCTCCCTCCATAGTCCCCAGTGCACCTGTTTCCCCCCACCTTCCCTCCGTGGTCCCCTGTAAGCTGGAGCCCCCCTCCCATTGCATTTGTTGTTCCCGGCACTCCAGCGTCCCCTTTCCCTTCTAGTCTCCGTAGAGACGCCTGGTCCTCCCCCTTCCTCCATTTTCCTTGGCATGCCGGAGCCCCCTTCCTCCATAGTCCCAAGTACGCCGGCGTACCCCTCTGTAGTTCCCGCACGCCTTGTTACCCCCCTCCATATTCCTTGGTGGGCCGGAGCACCCTCCCTACTTAGTCCCTGTCACTCGTTTCCCCCTCCCGCCGTGTTCCCCGGCACACCTGGTTCCGTATTCCCCAGCACACCTGGTTCCGTCTCCCTCCATATTTCCCAGCACGCCTTGTAACGGGGTCTACCCAAGCTGGGGTACCTCTTTCAGTACCACCCTGTGTTTTCGGAGGTCCGCTCTGCGTTGGCTGGAGTCTGAATGAATGACGCTGGCTGGAATTCCTTGGTTACATGGGCGCATATAAAAGATCAATGCTTCTCCACGTATTTCCAGTCTGACAACACTTTACTCACAGGACACAGAATATATCACACAGATACAGAGGGCCGGCCAATAGAAAAGCAGCAGGCCAGACATGCATTACAAAAGCTGCAGGTGGCCGGAGCCTCCCGATGTTTACTGTGGGAATTACAAAGGTGGGGGGAGGGCGGACAAAAGGAGAATATCGTGTCCCCTCTGCCCAGGGGTGCAGCCTGTGGGCTGATACTTTAGGGACATGCATCTCACATAGAACCTATTATCCATACATATAACTGCACAACATATTCTGGGTGCTGAGTGGTTCTGTAACACGTAACATGGCTCCCCATTTCAGCAATGCGATCGGCATACACAGTCTGATCCTCAAC
This sequence comes from Dendrobates tinctorius, assembly GCF_039654945.1. Taxonomy (NCBI): domain Eukaryota; kingdom Metazoa; phylum Chordata; class Amphibia; order Anura; family Dendrobatidae; genus Dendrobates; species Dendrobates tinctorius. Next base: position 561,293 of record NW_027361670.1, read on the forward strand.
GGATCGGTTTGGGGATGATCGAAGTTTATGGGGTTGGTACAAGTTCCATTTGTCGACTTAGTCCATCCGCGTTACCATTTTGTTTGCGTGGTGGATGGTGAAGTCCAGAGGTTGTAGGGCTAAACTCCACCGCAGCAATCTGGCGTTGCCTCCGGAGACCCAATTAAGCCAGACTAGGGGATTATGGTCCGTTAGGAGGGAAAACTGTTGTCCATACAAATATGGTTGCAACTTCTTGAGTGCCCATACTACCGCCAGGCACTCCTTCTCGATGGCCTCATAGCTTACTTCACGGGGCAGTAGTTTCTGACTCAGGTAAACTACCGGGTGTTCTTGGCCGTCCGGCCCGACTTGGCTCCGTACTGCCCCCAATCCAAACATAGAAGCATCTGTGTGAACCAGGAAACGTTTAGTTGGATCGGGTGCGGCCAATACAGGGGTATTGGTGAGGGCATCCTTTAGTTGGCGGAAGGCTTCCTCACACTCTGAGGTCCAGGTTACCTGGCGGGGTTGTTTCTTACGGGTCAGATCAGTGAGGGGCTTGGCTTCGCTGCTGTAATTGGGAACGAATTTCCTGCAATACCCCGCTGTCCCTAGAAACGCCATGACCTGGGTTTTAGTGCGTGGGATGGGCCATTTGGCTATGGCCTCAATCTTGGCTGGTTCTGGTCGCTGTTTCCCACTTCCCACCCAATGCCCTAAATACTGAACCTCTGCTTTGCCCACGTGACACTTGTTTGGGTTCAGGGTGATTCCGGCCTGGTGGATCCTGTCCAATGCTGTCTCTAGGTGATTTAGATGCTCTTCCCATGTCGCACTGTAGATGGCGATGTCGTCCAGGTAGGCACAAGCATAGTCCTGGAGACCATCCAGAAGCCGGTCAGCCAGCCTTTGGAAGGTCGCCGGGGCATTCTTCATCCCGAATGGCATAACTCGAAACTGGAATAAGCCGAACGGGGTGACAAATGCCGACTTCGGAATAGCGTCAGGACTAAGGGGAATCTGCCAGTAGCCTTTGCATAGATCGATGGTGGTCAAATACTTTGCCCCCGCCAGCCGGTCTAACAACTCATCCACACGCGGCATGGGGTATGCATCCGTCACTGTTTTCTCATTGAGCTTACGATAGTCTACACAAAACCGTGTAGTCCCATCCTTCTTGGGCACTAACACTACGGGGGATGCCCAGGGACTATCTGACTCTTCAATGACCCCTAAACGCAACATTTCTTGTATCTCTTGTCGCATTCCCTCTCGTACAGACTCAGGGACGTGGAAGGGGTTTTGTCGCAGGGGGGTCTGATCCTGGGTCTCAACCTTGTGTTGTGCCAGGCGAGTGTATCCCGGTCTCTCTGAAAACTTCCTCTGTCACAGCCTCAACAACGCCTCCGCCTGCTGTCTCTCCCGGGGGCCTAGGTCTTCACCCAAGTGTACCTGGTCCCATGTTTTAGACTGAGTCCTTTCCCCTAAGACATCCGGCAAGGGAAGTCCGGCTAAATCCTCTGCTTCAGGTGCACAGATGGCCACTACCTCTTCAGGGCGCTCCCGGTAGGGCTTCAGCATATTCACTCGGAACATGCGGATAACCCTGGGGTCGTCCCAATCGGCGACATTATAGGTTGTGTCGGCTATTTTCCCCACTACCTGGTAGGGCCCCTGCCATGCAGCTTGAAACTTATTCTGCTTTGTGGGCTCTAACACCAGGACCTTCTGTCCTATCTCAAAGGTGCGTTCTCTGGCCCTCCGATCGTACCATATGCGCTGGCGCCGCTGTGTCGCCTGCAGGTTCTCACGTACAACCTGGGTCAGCTCCATTGGTTTGCGGGTGGTACGGGGCGCTTCTAATGGACTTTACGCCGCACAGCTTCCACAGTTGGTTGGTCACCTCTACTGTAAACTGGGTACCCTGGTCCGAGATAATCTCCTGGGGAAATCCAACCCGTGAGAAAACCTGGAGCAGGGCGGCCGCCACCGTCTCTGCCAGTATGTTAGGTAACGCAACTGCCTCTGGATACCGTGTGGCATAATCTACCATTGTCAATATATACCTTTTCCCGGACGGACTGGGTTTGGCTAACGGCCCTATCAGATCGACCGCTAATCGGCTAAATGGTTCCTCCACAATGGGGAGGGGGCGTAATTTGGCATTGCATCGATCCCCCCTCTTGCCAATGCGCTGACAACTGTCACAGGTCTGGCAGTACTGACGAACATCATAGGTTACCCCCGGCCAAAAGAAGTTTTGTGTCAGATGATGCCTGGTGCGACTGATGCCGAAGTGCCCGGCCAAGGGTATATCACGAGAGATTCGCAGTAACTCCTGCCTATACTTCTTGGGAACTACCAGCTGTTGTTTTATAGTGGGGCTCGTCCCTGTGTGGTGCTGCTCTGTGATCCGGTCGAGGAGTCCCTGCTTCCATACAAACTGTTCCCTTCCAGTACCCCTCTCCCCTCCTGTGCCTTCCCACGATATCCCTCTAATGAAGGATCCTCAAGTAACTCCCTCTTAAATTCATCTGGGGTGGCCCAAGAAATGTGTCTGGTTATGGGAATACATGGAGGGCTGGGATGTCTTACCTGGGCCTCCTCTGAGTGTGATTCCGCCTCCGCAGCTCGAGCCTGTCTCCAGGTGGTCACAGGATAGGTCTCAGCCAGAGGGGCCACCGAGAATGCAGACAACATGGGCCCCAAGTCATTTCCCAGCAAGACGTCTGCAGGCAAATCCTCCATCAAGCCGACCTCAACAAGGCCATCCCCGACTCCCCAGTTCCGGTTAATCCTGGCAGTGGGCAGTTGATGTATCGCTCCCCCCTGCTACACGGACTGCCACTGTCCGGTCCGTCTTCTCTTGGTCCCGGACGAGATGAGGCTTCACAAGGGTCAAAGTTGCCCCGGAATCTCTTAGTCCCTGCATACGTTTCCCATTAACCCACACGACTTGTCGATGCTGTTGTCGATTATATGCCCGGGCTGCCTGCACGGGGTCTACTTAATGCAGCACTTCCTCCCTCTCTTCCACCCCTTGGTTAATCGTAGCCTCCAATGCCGGGTCAGCTTCGCCTTGGTAGCAGTGTACAGCAGCCCGGCTGAAGGTAGCTGTTCCCGCCTTTGGCCACTGGGTATGCTGAGTCCGGTTGGGGCATTGTCTTTGCAGGTGGCCCAACTGACGACAGGTGTGGAATCGCCCCCCAGGGGGACTGTGGTAGGCCGGGTTTCTAGCTGGTCCCCTTACAATCTTCGGTGGTTTGGGGCCCTCCAGGTCCATGGGTGGGCCCCTAGTGACCACCTTTGATCCGGACAACTGCGGCCTCCTGGCATCATGATGTTCATCGGCCAGACGAGCAGCTTCCTCAAGAGTCGTTGGCCGCCTGTCCCGAAGCCATTCCTGTGTCTCGGGGTTTAGTCCATTAAAGAATCGTTCTAACAGGAAGAGCTGGAGGACGTCCTCCTTAGTGGTTGTTTGGCTCCCTTGTACCCACTGTAGCAGTGACCGCCGTAATTTACAGGCCCATTCAGTGTGGGTATCGGTTACGCGTTTTATAAGTCCGCAGAACTTTTGGCGGTAGGCCTCTGGTGTCAGCCCATACCGGGCCAAGATCACTTCTTTGATCCGCTCATAGTCCATACAGTCCTCATCAGGTACCGTGCGATAGGCGTCCGCTGCCCGGCCTGTCAGCTTGCTGGCCAGAATCTGAACCCGTTCCTCCGGCTTCACTTGATGAAGGGCACACTGCCGCTCAAAGTCCTGCAGAAAGCCATCAATGTCTTCCTCTGCCTCCCCCAACTGTCGGAAGGCATTATACTGGATCTTTTTGTGGCTTACTGTTGAAGGTACCTGGTCGAAGGCCAGAGCTCCCCCTGCTCGCTGGCTCTCCTCTCTCTGCTCTGCCATCTTGGCCAACTCCACTTTGGTCCGCTCTGCCATCTCCATCTTGGCTAGCTCTATCCTGGTCCGCTCGGCCATCTTTTCCTTCAGATCAGTGCGCACATCAGCCATCTCCTCTCGTATGATCTCTACTGCAGGGTTTAGGCTATAGAACGCCAATCTGTTCTTTACCTCCCTCTGGAATTCGGTCTCCTCCACGTTTACATTGGGGGGCGCTGCACTGTCGTGTTCCATGATGGCTGCTATCAAATCCGCTTTTGTTTTGTTGCTGGCGATCAACCCTCGGGGTCCACCAGATCTTTTAATGTAGTCCTCTTTAACTTCTGGTAGTTATTTTCCATTCATTCCTTTCCTCCTGTAGAAGGGGTATCAAATCCCACTGCTGCCACCAGTGTAACGGGGTCTACCAAGCTGGGGTACCTCTTTCAGTACCACCCCGTGTTTTCGGAGGTCCGCTCTGCGTTGGCTGGAGTCTGGATGAATGACGCTGGCTGGAATTCCTTGGTTACATGGGCGCATATAAAAGATCACTGCTTCTCCATGTATTTCCAGTCTGACAACACTTTACTCACAGGACACAGAATATATCGCACAGATACAGAGGGCCGGCCAATAGAAAAGCGGCAGGCCAGACATGCATTACAAAAGCCGCAGGTGGCCGGAGCCTGCCGATGTTTACTGTGGGAATTACAAAGGTGGGGGGAGGGCGGACAAAAGGAGAATATCGTGTCCCCTCTGCCCAGGGGCGCAGCGTGTGGGCTGATGCATTAGGGATATGCATCTCACATGGAGCCTATTATACATACATATAACTGCACAACATATTCTGGGTGATGAGTGGTTCTGTAACACGCCTGGTTACCCCTTTCTCTGTATGCCCCGGCACGCCTGGTTCCCCTTCCATCCGTATTCCCCGGCACGCCTGGTTCCCCTTCGATCCGTATTCCCCGGCACGCCTGGTTCCCCCTTCCTCCGTATGCCGTGGCACGCTTGGTTCCCTCTCCCTCTTTTTTCCCCGACACGCCTGGTTCCCCTTCTCTCCGTATTCCCCGGCACGCCTGGTTCCCCTTCCATCCGTATTCCCCGACACGCCTGGTTCCTCCTTTCTCCGTATTCCCTGGCACGCCTGGTTCCCCTTCCATCCGTATTCCCCGGCACGCCTGGTTCCTCCTTTCTCCGTATTCCCTGGCACGCCTGGTTCCCCTTTCCTCCGTATTCCCTGCCACGCCTGGTTACCGCTCCCTCTGTATGCCCCGGCACGCCTCGTTCCCCTTCCCTCCGTATTCCCCGGCATGCCTGGTTCCCCTTTCCTCCGTATTCCCCGGCACGCCTGGTTCCCCCTCCCTCTGTATTCCCCGGCATGCCGGTGTACCCCCTCCCTTCGTAATCCCCGTTCTGTCCCATCCTGCAGGGGTCCTGAGCACAGTATGGTGGGCTCACTCCTGCTTTTGTGTCTTGCAGCTCCCCACTATGAGGCACTCCCCGGTCCAGCGCCATCTTACCCCCTTTGCCAGCCACTTCCTGCCCCCCGGGAAGCATGGAAAGCTGTTCAGTATCCGAGAGGACGGCTGCTGGGACGAGGATGAGGAGGATGCGTCACAACTGAAGAAGACTTGCAGACAGCCCCCAAGACCGCAGCGACGACGGCGGAAGCAGCGCCTGCGAGTGTTGCGCTCCCTCTACCTGCGCTTCTACAAGAGGACAATCTCCCTGCCCTTCTACTGGAAGATATGGGGCAGCCTGGGGGGACGCAGGAGACGATTAGGGTCCAGGAGGAGGGAAGGTGGAGGGGGGTCGGCAGGGATGGTGGTGGGGAAAGCAAAGTGCTTGGGACCTATGGAAGAGCTGTCACTGGCCAATCACATGGCTGACGAGGATGCAGGTAAGGAGCCGCCAGCTGCCCACCTATTCCCTCCGTCTCATAATCCCACCCCCTATCATATCCCTCGTTTTACCCCCAGGGTCGACGTTCGGACTTCCTAACGGTTTCTCCCCTCTCCCCACCGAGTCTGAAGCCATCCTCATCAGTAATGTGTGCAGCATCGGGACATCTGACGGAGCCGCCCCCAATGGACCCCACAACCAAGCAGACTTATCCCCCTCACCAGAGAAGGAGATCCCGGCCCCTGCACTAACCGAGGAGCATGTGGCCTGTGTACAGAGTGAGTCCCTCCAAACATCGCACGACTAAATGGTCTGAGCCCCACACACCCCGACATCACGTCACCTGCTACTGAGCAGTGGGACTGCAAGTGTATGCACCGTGTGGCGTGATCATTAATGCCACGGTCACCGCCAGCAGGTGTGAGAAAAATGCTGACTTACATCCTGTATTATACCCCAGAGCTGCGCTCACTATTCTGCTGGTGCAGTCACTGTGCACATACATTACTGATCCTGAGATACATCCTGTATTATACTCCAGAGCTGCACTCACTATTCTGCTGGTGCAGTCACTGTGTACATACATTACTGATCCTGAGATACATCCTGTATTATACTCCAGAGCTGCACTCACTATTCTGCTGTTGCAGTCACTGTGTACATACATTACATTACTGATCCTGAGTTACATCCTGTATTACACTCCAGAGCTGCACTCACTATTCTACTGGTGCAGTCACTGTGTACATACATTACATTACTGATCCTGAGTTACATCCTGTATTATACCCTAGAGCTGCACTCACTATTCTGTTGGTGCAGTCACTGTGTACATACAGGATGTATCTCAGGATCAGTAATGTATTATACCCCAGAGCTGCACTCACTATTCTGCTGGTGCAGTCACTGTGTACATACATTACATTACTGTTCCTGAGTTACATCCTGTATTATACCCCAGAGCTGCACTCACTATTCTGCTGGTGCAGTCACTGTGTACATACATTACATTACTGATCCTGAGTTACATCCTGTATTATACTCCAGAGGTGCACTCACTATTTTGCTGGTGCAGTCACTGTGTACATAGATTACATTACTGATCCTGAGTTACATCCTGTATTATACCCCAGAGCTGCACTCACTATTCTGCTGGTGCAGTCACTGTGTACATACATTACCGATCCTGAGTTACTTCCTGTATTTTACCCCAGAGCTGCATTCACTATTCTGCTGGTGCAGTCACTGTGTACATACATTACTGATCCTGAGTTACATCCTGTATTATACTCCAGAGGTGCACTCACTATTCTGCTGGTGCAGTCACTGTGTACATAGATTACATTACTGATCCTGAGTTACATCCTGTATTTTACCCCAGAGCTGCATTCACTATTCTGCTGGTGCAGTCACTGTGTACATACATTACTGATCCTGAGTTACATCCTGTATTATACTCCAGAGGTGCACTCACTATTCTGCTGGTGCAGTCACTGTGTACATAGATTACATTACTGATCCTGAGTTACATCCTGTATTATACCCCAGAGCTGCATTCACTATTCTGCTGGTGCAGTCACTGTGTACATACATTACTGATCCTGAGTTACATCCTGTATTATACCCCAGAGCTGCATTCACTATTCTGCTGGTGCAGTCACAGTGTACATACATTACTGATCCTGAGTTACATCCTGTATTATACTCCAGAGCTGCACTCACTATTCTGCTGGTGCAGTCACTGTGTACATACATTACTGATCCTGAGTTACATCATGTATTATACCCCAGAGCTGCACTCACTATTCTGCTGGTGCAGTCACTGTGTACATACGTTACTGTCATGAACTCATTTTCTGCTCCACCAGTTGAGAGTTCCCCTGCCGTTCTCCTTCTGGTGGTGACAGGAGGTAGTGCGGTTGGTTTAAGTGGTAGTGATCTGCCACCTGATGAGGAAGATAATGATTGGATCTCTGGAGTATCAGACTGGATATAAGACAGCCGACGCCCTATCCGGGTGCTGGTGATTCAGTCTGCTTCTTAGGTCCTGGACTTCAGCTCTCTTCCAGTCTTCTCAAGTTAAGTTTGTTTTTTGCTAATGTTCACACTTGCGCTTGTTATTATTATTATTATTTATTGTTATAGCGCCATTTATTCCATTGCGCTTTACATGTAAGGAGGAGTATACATAATAAAAACAAGTACAATAATGTTAAACAATACAAGTCATAACTGGTACAGGAGGAGAGAGGACCCTGCCCGCGAAGGCTCACAATCTACAAGGGGTGGGTGAAAATACAGTAGGCGAGGGTAGAGCTGGTCGTGCAGCGGTTTAGTCGATCGGTGGTTACTGCAGGTTGTAGGCTCGTCGGAAGAGGTGGGTCCTCAGGCTCTTTTTGAAGGTTTCAATGGTAGGCGAGAGTCTGATATGTTGAGGTAGAGAGTTCCAGAGTAGGGGGGATGCGCGAGAGAAATCTTGTATGCGATTGTGGGAAGAGGGGAGTAGAGAAGGAGATCTTGTGAGGATCGGAGGTTGCGTGCAGGAAAGTACCGGGAGACGAGGTCACAGATGTATGGAGGAGACAGGTTGTGGATGGCTTTGTATGTCATGGTTAGGGTTTTGTACTGGAGTCTCTGGGCAATGGGGAGCCAGTGCAGGGATTGACAGAGGGGAGAAGCTGGGGAATAGCGGGGGGACAGGTGGATTAGTCGGGCAGCAGAGTTTAGAATAGATTGGAGGGGTGCGAGAGTGTTTGAGGGGAGGCCGCTGAGCAGGAGGTTGCAGTAGTCAAGGCGAGAGATGATGAGGGCATGGACTAGGGTTTTTGCAGATTTTTGGTTGAGGAATGAACGGATTCGTGAAATATTTTTGAGTTGAAGTTGGCAGGAAGTGGAAAGGGTTTGGATATGTGGTTTGAAGGAGAGATCAGCGTCAAGGATTACCCAGAGGCAGCGAGCTTGTGGGACTGGGGAGAGTGGGCAGCCATTTACTGTAATGGATAGGTTCGTTGGGGGGGGGTCACGTGAGATGGGGGAAAGATGATGAATTCTGTTTTGTCCATGTTAAGTTTCAGAAATCTAGTGGAGAAGAAGGATGAAATAGTGGACAGACATTGAGGGATTCTGGTTAGTAGGGAGGTGATATCTGGTCCAGAGATGTAGATCTGTGTGTCATCAGCATAGAGATGATACTGAAAGCCATGAGATTCTATGAGCTGTCCCAGGCCAAAGGTGTAAATGGAGAAGAGCAGGGGCCCTAGGACTGAACCTTGTGGGACTCCGACAGATAGGGGGCGAGGTGAGGAGGTGGTGTGTGAGTGGGAGATGCTGAATATCCGGTCTGTTAGGTATGATGAGATCCAGGATAGGGCCAAGTCTGTGATGCCAAGGGATGAGAGGGTCTGTAATAATAGGGAATGGTCCACTGTGTCATAGGCAGCCGACAGGTCCAGGAGGAGGAGGACGGAGTAGTGTCGCTTGCTCTTAGCGGTTAAGAGGTCATTGGTGACCTTAGTAAGGGCAGTTTCAGTGGAGTGGTGTGACCGGAAGCCAGATTGTAAGCGGTCGAAGAGAGAGCAAGAAGAGAGATGGGAGGACAGTTCAAGGTAGACGTGTTGTTCCAGTAGCTTGGAGGCATAGGGGAGAAGTGATATAGGGCGATAGCTAGATACAGAGGATGGGTCAAGAGAGGGCTTTTTGAGGATAGGTGTGATGGAGGCATGTTTAAAGCTTGAGGGGAAAACACCAGTTGTTATTGATTGGTTGAAGAGGTGGGTTAGGGTTGGGATGAAGACTGGTGAGGTTTGGGATGAAGTGGGATGGGATCGGGTCAAGTGCACAGGTGGTGAGATGTGATCTTGAGAGTAGAGTGGAGAGTCGATCTTCTGTAATGGTGGAGAAGTTGGTTTTGGAGGTGGAGGGCTGGGAGGTCGGGAGGAAGGGCTCTGGGGGTTGTTGACCAAAACTGTCTGATGTTATCAATCTTCTGCTTGAAAAATGAGGCAAAGTCTTCAGCTGAGATGAGTGGGAGGGAGGAGGTGCTGGGGGACGGAGGAGAGAATTGAAGGTGTTGAATAACTGTTTAGGGTTGTGAGACAGGGAGGATATGAGCGATGAGAAGGAGGTTTGTTTAGCTGTGGCGAGTGTGGTCTTGAAAGTAGTGAGGGACTGTTTGAATGAGATGAAGTGCTCGTTGGAGTGGGATCTTTTCCATCTGCGCTCAGCAGCCCTGGAAGCTCGCCTCAGTTCTTTGGTCAGGCTGGTGTGCCAGGGCTGTCTGTTGACTTTGCGAGCTTTGGTATGTGTAAGTGGGGCAGCAGATTCCAAAGCTACAGCTATTGTGGTGTTGTATAGAGCAGCAGCGTCATCCGCATTGTGTAAGGAACTTATATCTGTAAGAGGGAGGAGGGATTCAGAGAATGAGTGTAGGTCAAGGTGTTTAAGATTCCTGCGAGGGTGTGAAAGTTTGTGGGGTGGGGATTGTAGACATGGAGTGGAGAGGGAAGAGAATGTGGGAAGGTTGTGCTCAGAGAGAGGAAGAGGTGAGTTAGAGAGGTTAGATAGGGAGCAGAGGCGGGTGAAGATGAGGTCCAGTGTGTGGCCATCTTTGTGGGTGGCTGTAGAAGACCATTGAGTGAGGCCGAAGGAGGAAGTGAGAGAAAGAAGTTTAGTGGCAGCTGAGAGGGAAGTGTCAATGGGGATGTTAAAGTCGCCCATGATGATAGTAGGGATGTCCGCGGAAAGGAAATGAAGTAGCCAGGTGGTGAAGTGGTCAAAGAAGATGGTGGCTGGCCCTGGGGGGCGGTAGATGACAGCCAGTTGGAGGGGGAGTAGATGCGCACAGAGTGCACCTCAAAGGAAGGGAAGGTAACAGAGGGTGGCAGTGGGATTGGGGTGAAGGAGCAGGTATCTGACAGGAGAAAACCAACTCCTCCACCATATTTGCTGCCTGGGCAGGGGGTGTGAGAAAGGTGGAAGCCACCATATGAAAGTGCAGCAGGAGAGGCTGTGTCAGAAGAGGTGAGCCAGGTTTCGGTGATGGCGAGGAAGGAAAGTTTGGTAGTAACAAAAAGATCATGGATGTAGGAAAGCTTGTTGCAGACAGATCGAGCGTTCCACAGAGCTCCTGTTAGTGGGACTGGGGAAGCGGGGGCTGGGTGAATGGGTATAAGGTTGGAGTGGTTACGGAAGGTTGTGATAGAGCGTGGATGGGAGGTAGAAATGACTGTGGGAATGTGGTGAGGAGGACCAGGATTTGGAGAGATATCACCAGCAGTGAGAAGGAGCAGAGAAAGTGTTAGCAGGAGAGGACATGAGGGGGCTGTCTGTGTTTGGAGACAGAGGATTGTATGTTAAGGAACAGTTTTGAGGAGGAGGTGAGGTGGATGGGGAGGATAGAAGAAGAGATGAACAGTTCCTTACTAGGAGTAGGGATTAGGGGAATTAGCAGAAAGTGAAGGATTATAGGGGTGAAAGTGAAAACAAACAAACATTGTTTACAGTGACTGTGTACAGTTACCTTCACATACCATGTGAATGCTAGGTGCAGAGGCAAGTCTATGTGCAAAGCTGGGTGATGTACTATGTGCTCTTCATAGACAGACAGCAGGAGAGCTGGGTGGATGAACATACCATGTGAATGCTTGGTGCAAAGCTGGGTGATGTACTATGTGCTCTTCATAGACAGACAGCAGGAGAGCTGGGTGGATGAACATACCATGTGAATGCTATGTGCAAAGCTGGGTGATGTACTATGTGCTCTTCATAGACGGACAGCAGGAGAGCTGGGTGGATGAACATACCATGTGAATGCTATGTGCAAAGCTGGGTGATGTACTATGTGCTCTTCATAGACAGACAGCAGGAGAGCTGGGTGGATGAACATACCATGTGAATGCTAGGTGCAGAGGCAAGTCTATGTGCAAAGCTGGGTGATGTACTATTGCTCTTCATAGAGCGCTTGTTGGTCAATTCAGTTTTTTGTGTAATCAGCCTGCCCGTGCTGAGGCTATGCTGAAATTCCACTCCTATTAATCAGTATTTGCCAATCTGCTTTTTGTCTTTTATTAGATTGTCCTCTTCTTTGCTCTGTCTCAGAATATTTCAGAGTGCTGATATAGGTTTAGAAATCTAGTGACTTCAGGGTTAATTTTGCTATCAGAAGTGTTGGACAATATTTTTGTAGATTTTTTTTTTGGCAGATTGCAGACAGTGACTTTCCTTTTCTGTCCTTTTTAGTTAGCTGGGCCCCATCGATTGCTCAGCCTATTTTCCTGCCTTTGTTTGTATTTTAATCTTGTTTCACCGTCAATACATGTGGGGGACTGTCTTTCCTTTGGGGTCTGCTCTGGGGCAGTTAGGTTTCCTCTTTTCCTGCTTTAGTCTTATGTAGTTCTCCGGTTGTGACGAGGCGTCTAGGACCAACGTAGGCATGCTCCACGGCTACTGCTAGTTGTGCGGTTAAGATCAGGGATCTGCAATCTGCATAGTTACCAACCTCTCTGGTTTTCTGAGACTTAGCTTGTTGTCTTTTTTTCCTCCTCAGTTTTCCATTCATAACACATTACATTACTGATCCTGTACCTCCTGTATTATACCCCAGAGCTGCACTCACTATTCTGCTGGTGCAGTCACTGTGTACATACATTACTGATCCTGAGTTACATCCTGTATTATACCCCAGAGCTGCACTCACTATTCTGCTCTTGCAGTCACTGTGTACATACATTACTGATCCTGAGTTACCTCCTGTATTATACCCCAGAGCTGTGCTCACTATTCTGCTGGTGGTGTCACTGTGTACATACATTACATTACTGATCCTGAGTTACCTCCTGTATTATACTCCAGAGCTGTGCTCACTATTCTGCTGGTGCAGTCACTGTGTACATACATTACATTACTGATCCTGAGTTACATCCTGTGTTATACCCCAGAGCTGCACTCACTATTCTGCTCTTGCAGTCACTGTGTACATATATTACTGATCCTGAGTTACCTCCTGTATTATACTCCAGAGCTGCACTCACTATTCTGCTGGTGCAGTCACTGTGTACGTACATTACTGATCCTGAGTTACCTCCTGTATTATACTCCAGAACAGCGCTCACTATTCTGCTGGTGCAGTCACTGTGTTCATACATTACATTACTGATCCTGAGTTACCTCCTGTATTATACTCCACAGCTGCACTCACTAATCTGCTGGTGCAGTCACTGTGTACATACATTACATTACTGATCCTGAGTTACCTTCTGTATTATACACCAGAGCTGCACTCACTATTCTGCTGGTGTAGTCACTGTGTACATACATTACATTACTGATCCTGAGTTACATCCTGTGTTATGCTCCAGAGCTGCACTCACTATTCTGCTGGTGCAGTCACTGTGTACATAAATTACATTACTGATCCTGAGTTACATCCTGTATTATACTGCAGAGCTGCACTCACTATTCTGCTGGTGCAGTCACTGTGTACATACATTACTGATCCTGAGTTACATCCTGTATTATACCCCAGTGCTGCGCTCACTATTCTGCTCTTGCAGTCACTGTGTACATATATTACTGATCCTGAGTTACCTCCTGTATTATACTCCAGAGCTGCGCTCACTATTCTGCTGGTGCAGTCACTGTGTACATAAATTACATTACTGATCCTGAGTTACATCCTGTATTATACTGCAGAGCTGCACTCACTATTCTGCTGGTGCAGTCACTGTGTACATACATTACTGATCCTGAGTTACATCCTGTATTATACCCCAGTGCTGCGCTCACTATTCTGCTCTTGCAGTCACTGTGTACATATATTACTGATCCTGAGTTACCTCCTGTATTATACTCCAGAGCTGCGCTCACTATTCTGCTGGTGCAGTCACTGTGTTCATACATTACATTACTGATCCTGAGTTACCTCCTGTATTATACTCCAGAGCTGCACTCACTATTCTGCTGGTGCTGTGACTGTGTACATACATTACTGATCCTGAGTTACCTCCTGTATTATACTCCAGAGCAGCGCTCACTATTCTGCTGGTGCAGTCACTGTGTACATACATTACATTACTGATCCTGAGTTACATCCTGTATTATACACCAGAGCTGCACTCACTATTCTGCTGGTGTAGTCACTGTGTACATACATTACATTACTGATCCTGAGTTACATCCTGTGTTATGCTCCAGAGCTGCACTCACTATTCTGCTGGTGCAGTCACTGTGTACATAAATTACATTACTGATCCTGAGTTACATCCTGTATTATACTGCAGAGCTGCACTCACTATTCTGCTGGTGCAGTCACTGTGTACATACATTACATTACTGATCCTGAGTTACATCCTGTATTATACTGCAGAGCTGCACTCACTATTCTGCTGGTGCAGTCACTGTGTACATACATTACATTACTGATCCTGAGTTACATCCTGTATTATACCCTAGTGCTGCGCTCACTATTCTGCTCTTGCAGTCACTGTGTACATACATTACTGATCCTGAGTTACCTCCTGTATTATACTCCAGAGCTGCGCTCACTATTCTGCTGGTGCAGTCACTGTGTTCATACATTACATTACTGATCCTGAGTTACCTCCTGTATTATACTCCAGAGCTGCACTCACTATTCTGCTGGTGCAGTGACTGTGTACATACATTACTGATCCTGAGTTACCTCCTGTATTATACTCCAGAGCTGCGCTCACTATTCTGCTGGTGCAGTCACTGTGTTCATACATTACATTACTGATCCTGAGTTACCTCCTGTATTATTCTCCACAGCTGCACTCACTATTCTGCTGGTGCAGTCACTGTGTACATACATTACATTACTGATCCTGAGTTACATCTTGTATTATACTGCAGAGCTGCACTCACTATTCTGCTGGTGCGGTCACTGTCTACATACATACATGACTAAGTATGGAATGGACAAGGCAACTGTTAGGTGGATTCATAACTGGCTTAGTGATCGGACCCAAAGAGTGGTCGTAAATGGCTGCACATCCAGTTGGAAGAATGTCTCAAGTGGGGTACCACAGGGCTCTGTCCTGGGCCCTGTATTGTTCAACATCTTTATCAACGATTTAGATGAAGGAATTGAGGGTAAACTGATTAAATTTGCTGATGACACAAAGCTAGGAGGGATAGCTAATACTAGAGAAGAGAGAGAGAGGATTCAAAAAGATATAAATAAACTGGAGAAGTGGGCAGCAACTAACAGAATGGTTTTTAACAGGGAGAAATGCAAAGTACTACATCTGGGCAATAAAAATGAAAAAAGCATATATAGAATGGGAGGAATAGGGCTAAGTGACAGCACATGTGAAAAAGACTTGGGTATACTAATAGATCACAGACTGAATATGAGTCAACAGTGTGATGCAGCAGCAAAAAAGCAAATGCAATTCTAGGATGTATTAACAGAAGCATACAGTCTAGATCACGTGAAGTCATTATTTCCCTCTACTCCTCTTTGGTCAGACCTCATCTGGAATATTGTGTCCAGTTTTGGGCACCACATTTTAAAAAAGACATCAACAAACTGGAGCAAGTTCAGAAAAGAGCGACCAGAATGGTGAACGGTCTGCAAACCCTGTCTTATGAGGAAAGGTTGCAGGATTTGGGAATGTTTAGTTTGCAAAAGAGAAGACTGAGAGGAGACTTAATAGCTGTCTACAAATATCTAAAGGGCTGTCACATTGTAGAAGGATCAACTTTATTCTCATTTGCACAAGGAAAGACTAGAAGCAATGGGATGAAACTGAATGGGAGGAGACACAGATTAGATATTAGAAAAAACTTTTTGACAGTTAGAGTGATCAATGAGTGGAACAGGCTGCCACGAGAAGTGGTGAGTTCTCCTTCAATGGAAGTCTTCAAACAGAGGCTGGACAGACATCTGACTGGGATGATTTAGCGAATCCTGCTTTGAGCAGGGGGTTGGACCAGATGGCCCAGGAGGTCCCTTCCAACTCTACAATTCTATGATTCTACATTACTGATCCTGAGTTACATCCTGTATTATACCCCAGAGCTGCGCTCGCTATTCTGGTGTCAAGGTTTTGGGCTGCTGTTTGTGATACTGTTGGGTTGTGACTAATTGGACCCCTGTTCTGTGTGTAGACTGTGGTACTTCTGCATTGTTGGATTGCCGTTGTAGCAGTGCGCGGTCCCTGTCTCTCTC
Source organism: Dendrobates tinctorius (assembly GCF_039654945.1). Classification (NCBI taxonomy): domain Eukaryota; kingdom Metazoa; phylum Chordata; class Amphibia; order Anura; family Dendrobatidae; genus Dendrobates; species Dendrobates tinctorius. The sequence goes on from NW_027361670.1 coordinate 577,252, forward strand.
GCAGGTATCCTGGACCAGTTCCTGCAGACGTACGGCAGTCTGATCCCGCTGGGGACAGAGGAGGTGCTAGAGAAGCTGGAGGACGTGTTTCAGCTGTCGTTCTCCACCCCCGCCAGGTAGGAGCAGTGCCGCTATAATGGGTGATATCCAGTACTCCAGAGCTGCGCTCACTCTCGTGCCTATAGGATGAGGTGGGGCTGACATGTAAGTGTTGTTGTTGTGCAGGAGGGCGGTGGTGCAGCACGTCATCCAGTCCTATCAGCGCCTTCCTGGGAACAACCTGGTGCGCAGCTTTCGGGTCACATACAAGAGGCACGTCCTGAGCATGGACGACCTGGGCACGCTGTACGGCCAGAACTGGCTGAATGACCAGGTGAGTGCCAGAGGTGGCGGCGGTGAATGAGATGAGGTGGCGGTGAATGTGGTGAGGAGACGGCGATGAATAGGGTGAGGCGCAGTGGGGAGAGCTGAGGTGGCGGCAGTGAATAGGGTGCGGTGGAGAGAGGTGAATGGGGTGAGGTGAGGTGGCGGCAGTGAATGGGGTGAGGTGTGTTGGGGAGAGGTGAAGTGGTAGCAGTGATGAGGTGGCAGGGGTGAATGGGGAGAGGTGAGGTGGGGGCGATGAATAGGGTGAAGTGGCGGCAGTGAATGAGGTGAGGTGAGGTGGTGATGAAGTGGCATCAGTGAATGGGGAGAGGTGAAGTGGTAGCAATGGTGGGGAGAGATGAGGTGGCAGGGGTGAATGGGGAGAGGTGAGGTGGGGGCGATGAATGGGGTGAAGTGGCGGCAGTGAATGAGGTGAGGTGGTGATGAAGTGGCGTCAGTGAATGGGGAGAGGTGCGTGGGAGGTGGTACGTGACAAGAGCCGGAGGCGGCTGTACGAGGAGCTGGAGTGACGCCTTCTGTCTTTCAGGTGATGAACATGTATGGAGACTTGGTGATGGATGCGGTGCCGGAGAAGGTGAGGTTTGTCTTCTCGCTGTTCTGCAGCCGCAGAGACTAGATGAGGAGATGGCAGATTGGGGCTGTGCTCCTTCAGTGACTCCTGTCCCCTCCCCCTTGGCCGTAGATCTGGTCCCCTCCCCGCACTATCATGTAGCCTCAGTTTCTCGCTCTGTCCTGACATATGTCTTCTGCTTGGTCGTACTGGAAGGTAGTGGTCCATGGTGGCCACGTGTCCTGCCCCAGGTCAGGTGCAGTGTTTCGTGTTGGGGTGGCCGCTTCTGCCATGTTGCCACCTCCACGTGGCACAGGCCCTCACGCTTTCTCTTTTCTTCCAGGTTCACTTCTTCAACAGTTTTTTTTATGATAAACTGAGAACAAAAGGATATGAAGGAGTTAAAAGGTGGACGAAGAACGTGAGTATGAGTGTCCTCCGTGTGACCCCAGGTGGCCGCCACGCTCCTCCGTCATGACATTATTGGCTTGTATTGCACTGCGATGTTGCGGGGGCATGTGGTGAACGTTGGCCACGTGATGGGTGTCGCTGTAGTGGTCCCCCAGCAGCCTCACCCAAAAGGGTTGTCTGGGTTCACAAATGTCTTCCTAAAAGTCCCGTAGTCTGGCTCGCACCCCTGCCAAGGACAGGTGCAGTCTGGGGAGAGGCGTGAGGAACTCTCCAAGGACTGATTTCTGGTTGCGGCTGTTACCTTGACAAGTTGAAGGTGTTCCTCCTACAGAGTAAAGAAGTGGACATTCTTCCAATAAGGTGGCGAGACGTTTCCACATTGGGATCACCTCCACAAGAACCACAAGACTGAAATCCAGAAGTCAACTAACGGGAGAACGATCTAAATGGTGGCGGGAGAGGATGGAGATGTGGCATCTGCTGTGCTATCTCCTGTGGCAACCAAGCCTTCAGACCACACCGGAGTAGGAGATGTCCAGGAAATGTAGATGTGCAGTTTACTAGGAGATCGTATGGAGAGGCGAGCTGCCCGGTGACATCACGTCCACCTGTAGCTGACGGGCATAAGATAGGTGCCCCATAGCTGCTTGAAGGCACAGGTAGAAGTGGCGTCACCAGGCCGCTTACCCCCCACTGAAGTCTGTGGAGCAGGACTCTTATCGGTGCATGGTGTCCGGAGTAGCGTGCAGCACAAGGTTTCGGGCCAAAATTGCTCCTGGTAATCGGTTACATGCGGTCAGGAACAGACGTTGCTGCCTGTGTTCTGGGCTCGGTGGCCTGAGGACATGGTCCTGCTCCACGGTTTTGTGCAGGTTTTCTGGGCATTGAACTCGTGTGCTCTTCATCCTTCCACGTCGGTGGCCTCTGCAGATGTGTCAAGGCCTGCATGTCGCAGGGTGGGCTGCCATTCTCTTTACTGCCGGCGGTCCCGGTGTGCAGACAGTTACCGCTCCAAGAATGACTGTTGCATGAATTTCTCCTCGGCGTCACCGTTGCCGCAGATCACATGGAGCGTCTGTGCCTTTATCTGGTCGGCCTCCTCAGAGCATCTTGTAAAGGAGCGCAGAATAGGGACTCTTCCTAATCCATGGTGTCCTCCTGGGGACAGATTCAGAGATGATGGAGGGTCTGGAGGAAGGAGGTGGAAGCTCATGCCTTGATTCAGCTAGAATAGGGGCTCCTCGTACAGTGGTGTGGTACAAAAATGAAACTGTGCACCGAAACGGACGAGGCCATGCCTGACTGTTTCCACTCCTCGGCTGCGGGCCTGCCGCTCTCCTCCCTCGGCTGCGGGCCTGCCGCTCTCCTCCCTCGGCTGCGGGCCTGCCGCTCTCCTCCCTCGGCTGCGGGCCTGCCGCTCTCCTCCCTCGGCTGCGGGCCTGCCGCTCTCCTCCCTCGGCTGCGGGCCTGCCGCTCTCCTCCCTCGGCTGCGGGCCTGCCGCTCTCCTCCCTCGGCTGCGGGCCTGCCGCTCTCCTCCCTCGGCTGCGGGCCTGCCGCTCTCCTCCCTCGGCTGCGGGCCTGCCGCTCTCCTCCCTCGGCTGCGGGCCTGCCGCTCTCCTCCCTCGGCTGCGGGCCTGCCGCTCTCCTCCCTCGGCTGCGGGCCTGCCGCTCTCCTCCCTCGGCTGCGGGCCTGCCGCTCTCCTCCCTTGGCTGCGGGCCTGCCGCTCTCCTCCCTTGGCTGCGGGCCTGCCGCTCTCCTCCCTTGGCTGCGGGCCTGCCGCTCTCCTCCCTCGGCTGCGGGCCTGCCGCTCTCCTCCCTTGGCTGCGGGCCTGCCGCTCTCCTCCCTTGGCTGCGGGCCTGCCGCTCTCCTCCCTTGGCTGCGGGCCTGCCGCTCTCCTCCCTTGGCTGCGGGCCTGCCGCTCTCCTCCCTCGGCTGCGGGCCTGCCGCTCTCCTCCCTCGGCTGCGGGCCTGCCGCTCTCCTCCCTCGGCTGCGGGCCTGCCGCTGTCACCTGTGAGGGGTCTGCTATAACCTGATCACTTCCTTTCCAGGTGGATATATTCAGTAAGCGGCTGCTGCTGATTCCCATACACCTAGAGGTGCACTGGTCTCTGGTCTGTGTGGACGTCTCGAAGCTGACCATCACGTACTTTGATTCCCAGCGCACCCTGAACAGGCGCTGCCCCAAGGTGAGTCCTATGGTCCTGCAGATCCACTCCACGTATTCATCACATTCTCCCTGGTTCTGTGACTGTATCACGCCTCAGAGGGTCAGACTCGTCCAGCCCGGCCCTCAAGGACACTGACTGACCAAGGGTAAAGCTGCTGCGACTAGGAGGGCATTAAGACGGTGTCTTCACCTGTTCAGCATAAGCCCTTCTGCAGACCCTGAGACCCCCCCCCCCCCCCGTCATGGAGTGTGGACACTGCTGTCGCCATTCGCTCATGGCTTTCCTGCTTCTCTCACCACAGGGTGAGAATAACTTGGGGGCAACTCTGCTGGTCCTTGGTGGGGGTTTTGCTGTTTTGTTTTGTTTTTTTTTTGGGGGGGGAGGGGGTTTGCCGCTGATCGCCTCCTTGGTCCCAGCTTCTTGACCAGGCCTGTATTCTGCTAACCCCTTCAGTGAACACCATAGAAGATTTTTTCAACATTTTGCCAAAAAAATGGAGTAAAATGCGATCGAAAAGGCAAATGTAAATAAAAAATATTATCACTGAAAACGTCATCTTGTCCCACAAAAAACAAGCCGCCATACAACTCCCATCAATGGAAAAATGGTTATAGTCAGAATAAAGCCATGCAAAAAATGATTTTCTTTGTAAAACAGTTTTTATTGTGTAAAAAGGGTGAAAACACGATCAAATAAATCTGGTATCGCTGTAGTCATACTGACCTGAAGGATAAAGTCGCCTAATCACTCATACCGCACGAGGAACGGCGTAAAAAGCCAGTTCTTCATCTGCTGCTGATTTGTTAATTCTGCCTCCCAAAGATTGCAGTAAGGCTCAGCACACATTGATCCTGCACTCTGCGCTGAGCGCTTACACTGGGGTTTCCATGTAAATCTCTGAAATACATGATTCGGACAGAACCTGTAGCTGAAGATTCCCAGTAATGAGGCAGATGGCGGCATTGTGGATGCCGTGTGGCCTGTGATCCGGTGGTGTCTGTCTTCTAAGGCGACTATAAAAGCGTAGTCTGCCAACGTTTTTTGCATTTCTGAAAAGGACACTGCTGAACAGAGGCTAGATGGAGTCCAGAGTAACTCTGCTGCCTGATTATTGTGAATCGATCCCTCGGAGGTTTCATCTGAATCGCGTCACTCAGAGATTTAGATGGAAACCCCTGATGTAAGTGCTCAGCGTAGAGCGCAGGATAAATATGATCCCAAACGTTATGTAAAATGTTATCAATAAAAGCTTGAACTAAATCCTCAAAAAAAGCAAGTCCTCACTGAGGTCTGTCCACATGTTTGGCATTTCTGTAGCGATGATAGCCTGCCTAACTTCCGGGTGCATGTCTCCAAAAGCATGAGCTAGGGTCTACAATGTGCTGGGCAATATTTATAGACCCTATAATGTACTGGGCACTACACTGGCAGATTTGAAGTTTTCATGCATTGCTGCTCTTTTCTGGGAATCAACCATGGAGTTTGGCTAAGTAGTACTGTACAGCAACATATGGGGTATGTCCATGTTCAGCAGAAATTGTAGGACAGATTTTGGCGCCATTTTTACTCCTCTCCCCATGTGAAAATGTAAAATCTAGGGTGAAAACAAAATTTTAGTGGTAAAAATGTAATTATTTTTTCTTCACCGCCCAATAGTATAACATGCTGTTACAGATCTGTGGTGTCAATGTGATCACCGCACCCCTAGGTGAATTCATCAAGAAGTGTAGTTTGTAAAATGGCGTCACGTAAGGGGGGGTTCTTCCATTCTGGCACCTCAGAGGCTCTGCAAATATGATATTGGATCCGCAGTCTGTTCCAGCCAAATTTTGAGCTCTAGAATTCAAATGTCGCTCCTTCCCTTTCAAGCTTTGCCATGCGCCCAGACAGTAGTTTTCCCCCACATATGGGGTAGCGGTGTACTCGAGAAGAATTGCAGAACTAATTGTATGTTCATTTTTTTCTTCCTCATTCCTTCAATTCCTGTGAATAAAGTTCTTGAATGTGGTTTTGAGTCCTTTGAAGGGTGCAGTTTTTAGGATGGTGTCACTTTTGGGTACTCTCTGTCACATTTTCTGGCCCCTGAGTCACTTCAAATGTGATGTGGTCCCTAAAAAAGAAAAATACGATTTTTGTAAATCTTGTTGTGCAATTTCTCCTGAATACGCCAATACCCCATATTTGTGGGAAATCTACTGTTTGGGCGCACGGCAGGGCTCGAAAGGGAAGGAGCGCCATTTAACTCCTTGAAAGTAAAATTTGCTGCAGTAATTAGCGGACGCCATGTTATGTTTAGAGAGCCCCTGATGTGCCTAAACAGTGGAAGTCCTCAACAAGTGACCCCTTTTTACCAATTAAACCTCTCACTGAATTCATCTAGGGGTACAGTGATTATATTGACACCACAGGTGTGTTACAGACTTTATACCATTGGGCAGTGAAGTAAAAATAATTTACATTTTTACCATCAAGATTGTGTGTTAGCCCCAAATTTTACATTTTCACACAAGAAGTTGGGGTAAAAATGGTCCCAGAATTTGTCTGACAATTTCTGCTGAATGTAGAAACACCCCATATGTGGCTGTACAGTCATGCTTAGCCATACGCAGAGACTCAGGAGGGACGGAGCGATATTTGCCTCCTGCAGCTCAGTTTTTCCTAGACTTAGTTTGTGGATTCCATATAGAGAGCCCCTAAGTGCTAGAAAAGCAGAATCCCCCTCAAGTGACCCCATTTTGGAAATTATAACCCTTTGGGAATTTATCTACAGATCTAGTGACGATTTTGACTCCATGGGTGTTTTCCAGAAACAAACAGCAGTGGATGTTGCTGAGTGAAAATTGCAAACTGCCGTTGTAGTGACCAGTACGCTGCAGTGACCAGTACGCTGCAGTGACCAGTACGCTGCAGTGACCAGTACGCTGCAGTGACCAGTACGCTGCAGTGACCAGTACGCTGCAGTGACCAGTACGTTGCAGTGACCAGTACGTTGCAGTGACCAGTACGTTGCAGTGACCAGTACGTTGCAGTGACCAGTACGCTGCAGTGACCAGTACGTTATGCCCAGCTCATGCTTCTGAAGGCATGCACCCGTAAGTTAGGCAGGTTCTCATCACTGTATATACAGCAATAGGTGGAATTAAAACATAACTTTTAATATATAAATTAAAAGAACCAACCAATATGTGTCACCAAACAGCAGACGGCTTTGAGAGCAGGAGGATTTATGGCTCTTGAGCTTTAGCACTATGGCACTTTTTAACAAGTTAGTCCCCTGATGAGTTACTTGGATGAAACGCGTTGGGACACCGCTCTAAGGGAAAGTGCAGGGCATGTGCAATATAGGGTGAGCTGTGGACTGCCCTTGTCAGGGCGGGAGTTTGGGGATCAGATGATTGCTAGTTTTTTAGGGATTTGACAGGGTATTGTCCTCCCATTGCGATCTTCCTGTGTGTATACAGAGTATCCCTGGAGACTCCTGGCCGTCTGTACAAACCGGTGAGATTGTTCCTTTTTTTACATCTCATCCTTTGTTATTATTGTGACCATAAACTTGTTTGGTCTAATTATTAATATATATATGCAATTGGCTATGGCATTGTGTGCTAATTGTTAATTTATGCTGTATCCTCTAGATAAATTGTTGCCTGATATGGAATACTAGCAACATTTTATATCCTGTATGATGCTTTTAGGTGGTCCCTTTCCACTTTAGGGATTACCCACTGAATTGGCATCCTTTCTAACCACTTTTTGGTGACACATATTGGTTGGTTCTTTTAATTTATATATTAAAAGTTATGTTTTAATTCCACCTATTGCTGTATATACAAATATATTTTTGGGGTGATATTTGTTTGTCAATTTTGACAGAAATTGGCTTTTTTGCTGTATTTGCGGTTCTCATCACTACAGAAATGCCAAACGTGTGGGTGCTATATGTGGTTTAGGCACACTGGGGCTCAGAAGGGAAGGGGGGCATTTGGATTTGGGAGCAGAAAATGTTCTAAATTTCTTCTGGCAGGTGAGGAGTCATTTCGCTTTTGCAGAGCCTTTGAGCTACCAGTAACGTGGAAGCCCCCTATATTTAACAGATGACGGACCTGAGTGGGCACTTGCTTTTTTGTGGATTGAGTTGAAGCTTTTATTGAGAACATTTTACATAACGTTTGGGATTACATTTATCCTGCACTCTATGCTGAGCACTAACATCGAGGTTTCCATCTAAATCTCCAAGTGACGTGATTCAGAAGAAACCCCCGGGGGATCAATTCACTATAATGAGGCAGCAGATTTACTCTGGACTCCATCTGGCCTCTGTTCAGCGGTGTCCTTTTCAGAGGTGCGCAAAACTGTGGAGGACGGCACTTTTATAGGTCCTATGGCATCCACAGTGCCTCCGTCTGCCTCATTATAGGGAATCGTTTGCCGGGGTTCCGTCTGAATCATGTATTTCAGAGATTTACATGGAATCTTCGGTGTAAGCGCTCAGTGCAGAGTGCAGGATAAATGTGTGCCAAGCCTTCTACGATCCTTGGGAGGCAGAATGAAAAAAATCAACAGCAGGTGAATTGTTTTTATTTATTTTTTACACCATTCCTCATGCGGTATAAGTGATTAGGTGACTTTATTCTTCAGGTCGGTGTGATTATAGCGATACCAGATTTATAGCGGATTTTTATGTTTGGCAGCTGTCACACAATAAAAGGCGCTTTTTATTAGGAAAACTAGTTTTTGCATCACCACATTTTTAGAGCCATAATTTTTTGGCTATTATTTTGGCCCACGGTCATGTGAGGTCTTGTTTTTTGCGGGACAAGATGACGTTTTTATTGGTACCATTTTTGGGCACATGACATTTTTTTATCAGTTTCTGTTCGGGAGACAGAATAAACAAAAAACAGCAATTCATGAATTGCTTGTTGTTGTGTTTTTTTTTTTGTTTTTTTTATCATTCCGCGTGTGGTAAAATTGATAAATCAGCTTTATTCTTCGGGTCAGTATGATTACAGCGATACCTCGTTTACTCGTTTTTTTTTATGTTTTGGCGCTTTTCCACAATAAAAACTATTTTATAGAAAAATAATTCTTGCATCGCTTTATTCTGAGTTCTATAACTTTTTTTTTTAATTTTTCTGCCGATGGGCTATGCTGCGGGGTGTCGGCTGTCACATACAGGTGACACCCGATCGCCGTGGCGCTCACCGTGAGGCTTTGCGATCGGTGCGCCGTACTAGTACTGTGGCTGGAACAAACGCACCTCCCGCAGAGCTGTACTAGTACGGCGCATGTCGGGAAGGCGTTAAAGTATAAAATGGATCAATCTGATTGGTGAACTACAAAAGCAAAACTCCTGACGGCCCCACAGACCGAAGATCAAAGACGTTCCGGGTCTTGGAAAATGGGGACACGAGCGCATTGTTTTATCACTACTTTAAAAAAAACAAAAAAAAATCAAACTTTGCCTTTTTGTCTCTGTAATCGCACGGACCTGGAGAACATGATCACCCTCTCACTTGGTGTAATGACTGCTGGAAGTAAATAATCGTTTCTCCAGCACTTTACAGCCAGCTGTAGTACAGAGTAACACCGATCAGCAGTGACCGGAGGATCGAGGGCCCCAGTCACACTACTAAAGTCTGTAAGGAAAGAGGGGGACACAATGGGTAGAGCGTGCTGTCGTGTGCGGTCCGGCCAGCCGTATAATAGGGGGAGTTGCATAACGCTGCAGGATCCGGCGTTTAAGTGTGATCACCAAGTGCCATTGGTACGTGGAGGTTGTGGCGACAGATGATGGGGAACAGGGGAGAGTTAAATTAGTGAGGTGATAGGCCTGTCAAAAGAGATGCGTTATTAACCTTCTCTTAAAAACGTGGGTTCTAGACATTAGTCAGATCCGACAGGGTAGTGCATTCCAGAAAACTGGCGAAGCACAAGAGAAGTCTTGGAGATGGGTGTGCAAGGTTCAGATTATGGAGTATGTTGGTCTTAGATCAGTTGTAGATTGGAGGGCATGGGTAGGTGGCAGACAGAGGTGAGGAGGAAATGTAGGGTGGTGCAGCACTGTGGAAAGTATGGAAAAGAAAGGAGAACACAATAAAACACCAATGTACACAGTAATATATTAGTATAATAAAATACCTAAATAGGTAATGTGCTCCTTTCAGAGAATGGATGGCAGACCATCCGGTATAAAAAATAAATAATAAAAACTGACTGATGATGGAAAAGAAATGCCTGGCAGTAGAAGTAAATAAAATAAGTAAAGGCAACAAATTACTTTATTAGGAAAGGCCTTTATTGATGAGTTAAATTTGGCCACACATCAACATACAAAAAAATAATAAAAAATAGCAATATATATATAAAAACATAAACAATAATTAAAACTAAAGGCAAAAAAACTGCAATAATGTATATAATATAACACATATGTGAAATTAATCCAGAATGTAGATAATAGTCATCTCCTTACCACTGGAACAGGTAAAAAATAAGGCCCATAATTAATCAATAATATATATACCAAAAAAAATCCCACAGTGAAAAATGTGTATTAATAAAATACAGGTGATAAAGAAAACACTTAAAATTGTGCCCATAAAAATGTCATGATAGTGAAATATGCGCTACCTATATGGCATAAAAACAAATGTGAACATAGGGCGCAAAAATATACGCTACTAGGGAGACCTGGGCCCGAAATAAGTAGAGCCAAGAAAAATGTGTATGAAAAAATTCACATTGGAAATTGTGTATTATAGGAATACCAGTGATCTTGAAAACCCATATAAATGTGCCTAAAAAAGTTCCATCATAGTGAAGTATGTGCTAAAGCAATGACAACACAGAGCGCAATAATAAGCACTACTAGAAAAATATGTGCCAAACGATGTGAAATAAGTCAGAGAATGAAAGCACAGTGCAAAAGTATGTACTGCTGAGGAGACATGGGCCAAAAATAAATAAAGCTAAATACCTGAAAATCAGACCCAGGTGGGAGAAGCGGTAAGGGAAGCGGTATGCCAATAGAACGCGCCCCGACGCGCGTTTCGGAAAGCTCCTTCGTCCCCCTGTGCTCTGTGTTCTCATTGCTTTAGCACATACTTCACTATGATGGAACTTTTTTAGCCACATTTATATGGGTTTTCAAGATCACTGGTATTCCTATAATACACAATTTCCAATGTGAATTTTTTCATACACATTTTTCTTGGCTCTACTTATTTCGGGCCCTGGTCTCCCTAGTAGCGTATATTTTTGCGCCCTATGTTCACATTTGTTTTTATGCCATATAGGTAGCGCATATTTCACTATCATGACATTTTTATGGGCACAATTTTAAGTGTTTTCTTTATCACCTGTATTTTATTAATACACATTTTTCACTGGGATTTTTTTTGGTATATATATTATTGATTAATTATGGGCCTTATTTTTTACCTGTTCCAGTGGTAAGGAGATGACTATTATCTACATTTTGGATTAATTTCACACATGTGCTATATTTATTATATACATTATTGCGTTTTTTTGCCTTTAGTTTTAATTATTGTTTATGTATGTATGTGTGTGTGTTATTGTTTATGTATGTATGTGTGTGTGTGTGTGTATATATATATATATATATATATATATATATATATATATATATATATATATATATATAATTTTGTATGTTGATGTGTGGCCAGATTTAACTCATCAATAAAGGCCTTTCCTAATAAAGTAATTTGTTGCCTTTACTTATTTTATTTACTTCTACTGCCAGGCATTTCTTTTCCATCATCAGTCAGTTTTTATTATTTATTGTGGAAAGTATGGCTAGATGGAAGGTAGAGATGAGGAAATGAAGAGTGGTGCAGCACAGTGGAGAGGACAGGTAGGCGGTGGAGATTAGGAGGGGATGTAGGGTGGTGCAGCACTGTGGAGAGGACAGGTAGGCGGTGGAGATTAGGAGGGGATGTAGGGTGGTGCAGCACAGTGGAGAGGACAGGTAGGCGGTGGAGATTAGGAGGGGATGTAGGGTGGTGCAGCACTGTGGAGAGGACAGGTAGGCGGTGGAGATTAGGAGGGGATGTAGGGTGGTGCAGCACAGTGGAGAGGACAGGTAGGTGGTGGAGATTAGGAGGGGATGTAGGGTGGTGCAGCACAGTGGAGAGGACAGGTAGGCGGTAGACAATTGAGGAGCAGAAGTAGGGTGGTGCAGCACTGTGGAAAGGAAGGGTAGGTAGTACATAGAGATGAGGTGGAGATGTAGGTCAATGCAGCTCTGTAGAGCGGACAAATAGATGGTAGATAGATGAGAAGGAGATGAAGGATGATGTATGTTGGTAGACAGAAATGAGATGTGCAGCACTGTGGAGAAGACAGGTGGTAGACAAATGAGTTGTAGGATGGTGCAGCGCTGTGGAGAAGATGGGTGGTAGACAAAGATGAGGAGGAGATGTAGGGCAATGCAGAACTGTGGAGAAGACAGGTAGGTGGTAGACAGATGACATGGAGATGTAGAGTGTTGCAGCACTGCGGAGAGGACGGTTAGGTGGTAGATAGATGAGGAGGGGATGTGGGGCGGTGCAGCACTGTGGAGACGACAGGTAGGTGGTAGAGATGAGATGTAAGGTGGTGCTGAACCGTGGAGCACTTTGTGGGTGAGGGTGATAAGTTTATATTGTAGCGGATGGGTAACCAGTGTAATGACTGGTACAAGTTGGAAGCATCGGTGAAGCAGCTGGACAGAAATACGACCCCGGCTGCCGCATTCAGGATGGACTGGAGAGGAGAGGGTTGTGTACGGGAGGGAGACCGATCAGTAAAGTGTTGCAGTCGTCCAGACAAGAATGAATAAGAGCGACAGTAAGAGTTTTATCAGTTTCAAAAGTGAGAAAAGGTCGGATTCTGGAGATGTTTTTAAGATGCAGGTGACAAGAGCGAGTGAGTGATCAGATATAGGGAGTAAAGGAAACTTGTGTCCATATAACCTGCAGAATTGGGCTTTTATTTCCGCTGTTCTGATGCTCTTATTGGTAATCGATCCCCCGGGACGTGCATGACCTATTACTATGGGCACGCAGGTGATAGACATGTTACACTAGTCCGGCCTCTCTGCCTCATATCTGCCGTCTTGTAGAGAATTCTTATTTTATTTCTATAATTTCTTCCAGGCTCTGGGGCGGGCGGTGTCCGGAGGAAATGTCAGCCTCCTGTCTAAATTACTGTACCGCCCTCCTCCCATGCCCTGTGAGGTGCAGTTGTGGCACTGGTATCCTGCACTCCCTCCACAATCAGTACCTTTTTTGCTATTCTGCACTCCCTCCACAATCAGTACCTTTTCCTCCCTGCTATGGGCAGTGTATTGAGGCTTCTTCTGTGCTGGCGAGTCATTCCGACTTCTGCTCCAGTGACCTCCGGCGTGCGCGACGATAAGTTGCGCTCCCCACTTCCTCCCTGTATAGTCATCGCTAGGAACCTTGTGTATATATGTATAAGTGTGTATATGGTTCCTAGCGTTGACTATTCAGGAGCGCATCTTATTGTCACGCACGGTGGAGGTCCCTCATCTGTACATTGTTGCTTCAGTTGAGGTTTGGGGCGGTCATTTCTGCACCGCGCTCTTCAGCTCCCGCCACAGCATTGCTCTTGGGCTGAGGTATGCTCCGTACTTGGACCGGGTACGCCATTCTGTCCTCCTTCAGCCACTCTGATGGACAGTTGCTGCGTTGCCTGAAAGCGGTGTCCTGTTGTACGATCCAATTTTAGCGTCAGCATTTGGATCAATGAATTCACATATACAGAGGAGTGTTTACCAGGTGCCGAAGCGGCAAACCAAGCCCAAATACTCCCCCGTCTGTGGCTCTACTCTGGTTCTCGCCAAACACGGCGCAGGGAATCGTAGTAAAATGTTCCCACTTGTGTCTCGTCTGTCCAAAGCCTGCGGTTGCAGGAGTCTCATGGTTTGCTCATGTGCCGCCTTCCTGTGCTCCCAGGAGCTTTCTTGGGTCAGCTCTTCCACCCAAGCCATACTGCCGCCTTCTATTGTACTGGCAGGAACCTTTACTATGCTGAGCCCTTTAGAGCCTGATCTGTGGCTCTTGGGGATTTTTGGAATGATTGAATGTTGCATGCTCGCTGGGATGATCTTGCTGGAACGTCCACTTCTGGGAAGGTTAATGGTGGTGAATGTTCTCCACTTGTGAGTAAACTCGCTCACTGTAGAGTGATGGACTACATTATGGTGATTTGGAAAAGGATTTATGACTTTTCAGCGTGATGTGCAGCAATAATTGGTTCTCGAGGATCACTGCTGATGTCTCTCCCCTGAACATTGTGTTATTACTCCAGCCCAACCAACTTTCAAAACTTCTGCTCTTATAGGGCTGTTCACACTTACTGATGGACCATTAGCGATCAAAGGCACTTGAATAACAGCCCCGACTACCTTCCCTCTGGCTGGAGTAAAGGTGTACTTAGTTTTTCACACACCTCTGCATCTTGGCCTAGCTTCTTGTAAATGATGATACTTGGGGTGTTTTCATCTAATGTTGTATCTACCTTATTTTAACACCTGGAGGCTGTATTTTTTTATGTGACCTGATGCGTAAAACACAAGTATTCCAATTTTCTTCTTTCTTGATTGCAGGCTTTTTAGTAGCGGGGGCTCGCTTTACCATCTGCTTCTGCATGTTGGTCTGGGCTTCCATGGTCTCCTCAATAAAGGCCGTCCCCATGCCTAACGTCACACTTGCACACCCCAACAATCCCAGCCAAATGGCATTGGCCTGTAGTCTCTGATGTACTGGGGTTCTGCTCCCCGGGGGGTACACATGAACTCTCTGGTGGCTCTCTACCCGTCTGTCCCTCGGGCCTATTTCTGTCCCGCTTCATGGGATAGTTATTGTAAACATGCCAGCCTTTGGTGCTGGGTGCCTTTCACAAACATTGGAGGGAAATATTTCTTCCAATTTAACTTTCTAGAACTTTTAGTTTCTGCCTGATGAAAGTCTGGGACTAGTCTCCCCTACCCGAATCTTCCAGGCTGAACCAGCGGTTAAATATTTATGGATGAAATGGCTAAGATCTCATCATGGGCCACGTTTTGGCATCCGCAGAGGCAGGGCGGTGAAGTTTGTGTCCATTTTGGTGGAGTTGGAGTCTGTATAAAATGGACCGGCTCTGATTCCTAAAATATATGATAACTTGGGTTTAGTAATTAAGTGCAGAATTTGGGAAAGTTGTGAACTGTCCTATAAATGTCTGTTCTGTTCCTGATCTGAGGATCTCGACTGTTGTGGAGATGAATCTGTGCTGCACTATATGTCCATATGCTCAGTACTGACTGGGGCTGTGGAGTCGGGGTCATGAAAATGGAGGAGTTGGAGGTTTGGCTTATCGACTCCACAGCCCTAAGCAGAGGGCCCCATTCTAGAAGTAGACAACTGGATAGCAGATGTCTTCAGCGAAGAACATCTGGACCCGGAAGAGTGGCCCCTTGTAACTGGATGTCGTTGAGCACCTAGGCGCCCACCAGACCTGATGGTTTACAGAGTCTACCAGTAACTCGCCCAGTTTGCGGTTTGGACATTTGAACACTTTTGCTAACTTGTGTATTAATCGTTCATTTTCTGCTGGTGCAAAAAAATCGTCCTCTTCCCTCCATTAATTTTATTAGTGCTGCCCTTTATACTTATCCTAAAGATGCCAAATCTGGGGCTTGTTCTTTGCTCCATCAAAGAGACAAGTCTCCCCCATCTGTGTTCACTCTCCTTCGACCATTTGGACATTTCCTTTTTATGTATCTCCATTCTTGGAAGGTGCTTTTTTTTGATGGAGGCCACAATTGTCTGGCCATTCTCCTTTTTAAATGCCTCAATAGTTGAGGAGCCGATCTGCCGACATTCATATTCTGCAGATTCGCTCAATTTCCACCCTGGAAATTTGATTCATGTTGAAATCAGTCTGGAATAAACAAAACGTTAAAGTATTCTGTATTGTACTTCTGCCTGTCACCTTCCCAAGGGTTGTCCTAGTTATCTAGCCGTGGATGGACCTCTTCACGTCGTCTTCGCCCAAACATCTTTCTAGGACCTTCACTCTCTGTCATGCCGGGCAGTCCTGTTGGCAGCCGGTCACTCCACTAGCTGTGGGAGATTCTCCGTCTGTTGCCCTCTGTGCTTCCTGTGTGTAAGGCGATTACCTGGCCTATGTTTCTCTAGGGTGCACAAACTTGTATCACTACAAGCTTCCTATGAAAGAAAGGTCCTAGAGTGGATGAGACAACCAGCTGTGGTACGTCTTCTGTTCTCTTCCCTGGGGACCACCAGTGGTGACCTCAGTGGTGTCCTCACGTCATTACTACACACATTGACTGTGTGAGGTATCTGGGAAGGTTGTCCCCGGAGCGGCAGGGTGTCGCTAAGGTGCGTTTCCTCCTTGTTTTAGACCATTATCAAAAGAAATAATGTCAATCTCTCTGATGTTGGAAAGGTTCTGTATTCATTTGGGCTGACGTTAAAGCTTGCTCTCCTAGGTTTCCTTGCATTTTGTGCCATAATTTATGTAGCTCCAGCATATACTTGAGCACATAATTCATAGGGTACTGGTGTATCTAATATCAGAGGTATGTCATAATTCGGCAATTCAGACGAGAAGAGTCGGGCCCTGTGCACAGGAGCTCGCAACCTGCAAGAAAATGGGGGCGGCACAAAGTGCTGTAGCGTATGGTCTGTAACCGATCAGCCGTGACCTGTGTATGACCAGATGCTGAGTGCATGGAAGATGCGACAGGAGAACTGAGACGCTGGGATTAGAAATCTAATACTCGTGCCTAATAATTAGAGCAGGCTTTAAACTGTGACACTGATTGTCTGCGGTAGTGCACGCCAGAGAAGTGGTGCAGCACAAGAAGAGTCTTGTAGACTGAAGTGGGGGGTTTGGATTATGCTGCTTGGAAATCTCTGCAAAATTTTATGTCGCCTCCATTTACAGTGAGGGGGGATTTTTATTTTTTATAGCTGCCATATTGGCCACAGGGCCTTGTAAGCACAGATGTAGTCCTATGTAAAAATTTGGATACCAAATCGCAGATTGTCCATCTTGCACCATTTCTTTCCTGCCCTCAAAATTTCTTCAGAAAATAATGTCCTCGCAACCAATAACAAAGTGTCTCCTTCAACAGCACATAGCCAAATATCTCCAGGCTGAAGCGATAAAGAAGGAGAGGCCGGAGTATGAGAGCGACTGGAAGGGATACTTCAAAATGGTAGGTGCAGGATGGCGCTCTGCCGGCAGCGGGTGCAGGATGGCGCTCTGCCGGCAGCGGGTGCAGGACGGCGCTCTGCCGGCAGCGAGCGCCGGGGCTTGTGCTCATTGTTCTTCTTGCCTTTCAGAATGTGGCGCGTCAGAATAACGACAGCGACTGTGGGGCGTTTGTGCTGCAGGTGAGGCTCCTCCACGCCACGAGTTGTGACCGTGCTCCTCCGCAGCGAGGATGGATAATGTTACCCCTGTTCTTTCTCTGACAGTACTGCAAGTTCCTCGCCTTGGAGCTCCCCTTTACATTCGGGCAGCAGGATATGCCAAAACTGCGGCGCCAGATGTATAAGGAGCTGTGTCACTGCAGGCTGACAATGTGAAAGGAGCTGTCGGGCGCGGCGTCTGAGAGAGGATCCGTATCCGAGGGTCTCCGCGATGTGTAACTGCCCACTCCATGTCTGTGGTGGAGAACGTCCTCCGTCACCTGCCGCCCTCACAGGCTCCGTTTGGAGCCATCAGTTGTAAATTGCTTTGTGGAGTTCAGAAGTTTTTGTTTTTTTGTTTATTATTTTTTTTTTTTTTTATTAAAGAAAAAAAGAAGAAAAAAAAGAACCCACAGGTCTAAGGTCTGTCCCAACCCCCGCTCCTCCTTCCTTTGTACCCGCAGTCTGTCTGTGTCTGCAGCCGACCCCGCATTCTCACCCTTATAAAAAGCAGCAGCCCATCTTTGTGTCTCTACTTTGTTTTTGTTTTTTTTCTCTTTTTGTATTTTTTTTTTATTTAACTGTTTCTGGGGGGAAAAAAATTTGTAGTTTTTTTGTTTTTGTTTTGTCAGAAAACAGAAATTAAAAAAATGAATTAAAAGTTCTATAGAAAATGTGTCCTCGACTGGTCAGTTTCTTCTCCAAGGGACTCGTCTTTTTAGTTTTCAATCTTCTGACATGAGGGGCACTATGGCTGTTATATGGGGGGTACAGGGTGGGCCCGTGCTTTGCCCTCACACAGTCCTCTTTGTAGGAAGGGTCTAATAAGATTCTGCCGGGGCAAGGAACCTTGAGATACTAATGTCCTAGCACATAAAGGCTCACAGTATCGGGGGGGTCCATCTTTTGGCTCTTGTGCACCCCTCACTTCGACCTTGGCAGGTGAGCAGCTCCGATGTGACGTTTATTGGTAGTGGCATCTGTATTACGTTCCTTGACTGTCAGGTGCTTTCTGTTCTTTTTTTTTTTGTTTCCATTTCTTTGTCCACCATTTTTTCTGAAGTTTTAACGAGCTGATGAGGACTCGTGTGCCCCCATCTTTGCGGGCTGCACACGGTTGTGATCACATTGTTGCAGTTGCACAATTCCTACCAACGCTCTTTAGGAAGATCGATCTTGTGCGAGCCTAGATAGGTCCTCCAGGGTCTGGGCGGGTCCTCCAGGGTCTTCACTGTTATCTCTGTAGTAAAGGAGTAAATGTCAGTGAAGAGGTAGATCCCACGTGTTGGATGTTTTGGTTTTTTTGGCCGTTGTCCGGAGCTGTAACTTTTCATGCTGAACGTTATACCTAAAACAAGTGTGTGTGTTGTGTGGAGGCCGTACAAGGGCCTGTACAGCGAGTGTCCATCGGCCTCCGTCTGCCTGGCCATATAAGCCTAGCAACCACTGGACCAAAGTCGTACAATAAATGTATATACCGTGCATAAATGAGTACACCCCTTGGAAAACGAAGATTCTAATCAATATCCGATCACATCAACAATTTCCAACGTTCTGACAATTGAGTTTCACGGAACATTTTTCCCCATAACATGACAATTAGGTTGATATAATTCATTGCAAAATCTTCAGTTTTACTCAAACTAGTTTAATGTAAAAAACTCCTACGCCTAGTATTGTGTGTGACCGCCATGAGATGTAAGGATGGAGCCGAGTGTTTTAGGCCTGGAAGGAACAAGGTGGCGACATATTACATCCATTTTTATCCATTCTTCAGAACAAGCTCTAGAGCCTGGATGGAGAATGGTGACAACTTGTCTCCAGAGCTCCCTATAGGTGTTGGGTTGTCAGATGAGGAGACACTTACCACCGAGTCACTGTCACGTGCACATGTGAGTTTGGTATCATCTTGTAGGAAAAGTGCTGGTGTACCTTGGGTTGGAGTGATGGCGACATCTTCTGTCGCTATAGAGCAGTACGTGTGACTTCATGATCCCATCAATGACATGTTGTCACCCCTCTTCACACACCAGCACCTCGTGTGCCGCCCCCACATAGACACGGTCACCACCAGGTCTCATTGTGATTTTCTCTTGGCCACATCCGTCCAGAGCGCAGAGTCCCAGTGTCGCTATTTCTCAGCCTGGGACATCATAGGTGGCATTTTTGTGCCTGTGCTTTAGGAGCGGATCCTCCATGGACGCCCTCAGGCTGCGGCTCCTCTGCAGTGTGCTACGGATTGTGTCCCCCGGTTCGGCTTTCTACTATAGATGACGCTCCTGTTTCAGTGGTCGCTGGACATCTCTATGAGAAGCTGCAGCTCCATCTTTTACATTTTCTATCATTTTTTTCTCCAGTATCTGATCCAGTAAAGCTTCTCTGATCTCCTTGTAGCAGTCACCTTTCTTGGTCTAATGACATTTCTCTTCCATGTGGTGCCATTCCTGGCACATGAACTGGAAAGAGGTTTTCTGTGTTCGGTATCGCCCTCTTATAGTTGCCCATCTGTTGGACACTGGTGTAATGAAGAATTGGACTGACCTGGGGGTTAATTCTTGTTTTAATTAAAATTTTGTAGTTCAAACTTTAGCTTTTCCTTTGAAGACTTTTGGAGTGTACTCCTTTTTTGTAACATGGTCTTGAATGAATTTGTTAGATTTATTTTGCACCCAAAAAAAGTAATTTTTCTAATGTGCAATCAAGGGCTACCATTAGTGGGAGTATTGTTTAGTGTCCTATAGAGAATGTGGTTTCTGAAAGGAAACTAAAGCTTTTCAGACGATCTTATTGGGGTGTAGTCATTTATGCTGAGCACTGAATTATCTGGTCATCCATCAGCTGCTAGGTCTCGTACATAGACATGGTATATGACACCGGCTTCTTGATCTTTCTTCAAGGACCCCGTCACTGGTCGCCCCACGACCTGTCTACCTTATCTCTCGGACAGCTGGGGCTTTCGCCAGATCTACGGTGCTGAAGTCTGTGATGCCAAGTAAGAAAACTTTCACAATTGGTGGCCGACTAAATACTTTTTTCCCCACTGTATTGTATAGAGTCATTACACACAGAGTGATCTATGTCACGGGTTTATTTCTGGTAATGTTGATGATTATGGCTTACAGCCAATGAGAACCCAAAAGTCATTATCTCAGTAAATCAGAATACTTTATAACACCAGCTTGAAAAATGCTTGTAAAATCTGAAATGTTGTCCTACTAAAATGTATGATCAGTAAGTGCCCTCAGTACTTGGTCGGGCTCCTTTGGCATCAATTACGGCATCAATGCGGCGTGGCATGGAGGCGATCAGCCTGTGGCACTGCTGAGGGATTATGGAAGCCCAAGTTGCTTTGATAGCAGCCTTCGGCTCGTCTGCATTGTTAGGTCTGGTGTCTCTCATCTTCCTCTTGACAATACTCCATAGATTCTCTATGGGGTTAAGGTCAGGCGAGTTTGCTGCCAATCAAGCCCAGTGATACTGTTGTGTGTACTCCAGGTATTGGTACTTTTGGCAGTGTGGACAGGGGCCAAGTCCTGCTGGAGAATGACATTTCCATCTCCACAAAGCTTGTCGGCAGAGGGAAGCATGAAGAGCGCTAACATGTCCTGGTAGACGGCTGCGCTGACTTTGGTCTTGATAAAACACAGTGGACCTACACCAGCAGATGACATGGCTCCCCAAACCATCACTGAGTGTGGAGACTTCACACTAGACCTCCAGCAGCTTGGATTGTGGCCTCCACTCTTCCTCCAGACTCTGGGACCACTGACAACAGTCCAGTTCTTCTCCTTGGTCCAGGTAAGACGTTTCTGGCGTTGTCTATTGGTCATGAGTGGCCTGACACAAGGAATGTGACACTTGTAGCCCATGTCCTGGATACGTCTGTGTGTGGTGTGAAGCAATGACTCCAGCAGCAGTCCACTCCTTGTGAATCTCCCCACATTACTGAATGGCCTTTTCTTAACAATCCTTTCCAGGCTGTGGTTATCCCGGTGGCTTGTGCACCTTTTTCCACCACACTTTTTCCTTGCACTCCACTTCCCATTAATATTCTTGTATACAGCACTCTGTGAACAGCCGGCTTCTTTAGCAATGACCTTTTGTAGCTTCCCCTCCTTGTGGAGTGTGTCAGTGCCTTCTGGACATCTGTCAGGTCAGCAGTCTTCCCCATGATTGTGGAGCTACTGAAACAGACTAAGGGACCTTTATAAACACTTAGGAGCCTTTACAGGTGTTTATTGTTAATTATTCTAATTTCCTGAGATAATGACTTTTGGGTTCTTATTGGCTGTAAGCCATAATCATCAACATTACCTGAAACACGTGAAATAGATCACTCTGTGTGTAATGTCTCTATAGAATGAGTTTCACTTTTTGTATAGAAGAAATTAAATAAATTCACTTTTTGATGATATTCTAATTTTGTGACAAGCACCTGTATCTGGTGAGGCCCTAGCATAGCTTAATCCTCTGTGGGAGAGAGTGGATCCTGCCCTGAGAGAACGGGAAACGCCAGTGCCTAGGGTCAGTAGAAGAGGCTAGTTTGAGCAAGACTACTAACTTTCCATAGTTGACCCTAACTGTATCCGTCTCATGCGGCAAAAGGTCTTTAATTCGCCCACCTTGCCTGGCCTGGCTGCAGACTCCGGCTCTGCGGGCAATTTTGTTCAACAGGTTGTGGTCGAGCTGTATAAAATCCCGATCCTATGTCTTCCGGATCCGTTGGTGATTTCTTCAGTGGATGGAAAGCCTCTTCACAAGACCATCCGGAGCCCATGGAGCTTCAGGTGGGGATGCTACACCCTCAGGAGATTTATCTCTATGTGCTGTCAGGTCTATCTTATCCTCTGCTTCTAGCTCTCCCATGGTTGCAAAGACACGAACCTGTTGTGGACTAGAAGTCTGGAGAAGTACTATGTTGGGGTTCAGGTTGTCACGAGAGGTGCCTAGCTCCCATTCGTCCTGTTCGGTCTCCTACTTCCGCTAATTTACGTGGCCTGCCTGCGGTATATTGGGTGTATGCAGATGTCTTTGACAAGAAACAGGCTGAGACCTTGCCACCTCATAGGCCGTATGACTGCCCAATTGACCTGCCTGGCACATTACCTCTAAGAGGCCTAAACTATTCCCTGTCCCAAGCCCAGACTCGTGCCATATTCAAGTATCCTGAGAAGAACCTTGCTAAGGGATTCAAACTGAAATCTTCCTCTCTGGCCGGAGCTGTGTTTTTCTTTAAGGACGACTCTCTGCGACCCTGCATGGACTATAGGGACCTTAACCAAATCAGGGTAAAAAATAAGAACCCCTACCTCTCATCTCCGAGCTGTTTGATCGCCTGAAGGGTTCCAGAGTCTTCATGAAGCTTGAGCTATGAGGGGCTTACAACCTGATTTGGATTCGCCAGGGAGACGAAAGGAAGACTGCCTTTAACACCCCTGATGGCCATTATGAGTATCGTGTTATGGCGTTTGGACTCGGTAATGCCCCAGCTGTCTTCCAAGAACTGGTAAACGACGTCTTCCGGGACCTGCTCTATATGTGTGTGGTATTATACCTAGACAACATCTTGGTATTCTCTCCTGATCTTTCAACACACAGTAGGGTCGTTTGCCAGGTTCTGCTAAGGTTAAGAACTAACCATCTGAAAGCAAAATATGAAAAATGCATCTTTGAACAGACCTCCCTTCCATTTCTTGGTTACATCGTTTCTGAGACCAGTCTGAAGATAGATCCTGAGAAGGTATTCGCCGTCCTGAAGTGGCCTCGTCCAGACGG